>NW_020525536.1:190000-554494 GCF_003368295.1 Carassius auratus | reverse complement strand
TGTCCTAAACTGGTCGACTCGCAGCGACAGCACGCAGTGCAAAAGGGATGAACTGTCTGAATCCTAATATGATTTCTCACTTTAAAAATCCACGCTACCTCCTCAGCCATCTGCATCATCCCGCCATCTCTTCTTTCCCCGGCAGCTGTCACTTCCTCCCTTCGTCTCTCCCCTTATCTAACCCCTTTCCCTTTCGTCCTCTGTCATCATTTTCTCTCTCACTCACCCCATCTGTCTTTTTTTTTTTTCGCCTCGCCCTTCCTTCAAACTGTCAGGTGTCTTGTCTCTCCCCTCTCATCTCTCGCTCCCTTTTTTCTTTCTTTCCTCTCTATTACGAACCTGTCGTCCTCTCCTCTCGTTTCAATTTGAACGGCCCTTGTTATCAGTTTATTAAAGCTACTGTCACAACACAATTTGTAAGGAGAAACCAACAATTGAAATGGCATATGATGAATGTTTCATACGCAAACAATCTTGTGTTCTGTCTGTCTGGCATCCTGGCTTTCATTTTATTTCTGTCGGGTGACCTCTGCCCTGTAACACGCCACTCTCATTGTTTTTTTGCACTCAGAGGACACCAGGAGCATTTCACAGGAGACTAAAAGCGAGGAGGAGAGGTGAGTCACGTTAGCGCTCTGAATCAAAGCTCTGTTGCAGGTATACCCACTTAGTAAGTTTGCTGATAAAAATGTGAGTGCAAAAACTGTTGCAATGATGCTAGGTTTGCTAGGGTTTATTTACTGCCGTAAAGTTTAATACTGGTTATAGAGATTTGTAGTAATGTGGTGATGTGAGCCTTAGCGAGCCGCGCTAACAAGCAAGACCAGCATGCTGTGACGGTTGAAAGGCATCCTGAACAATTCTGCCTGTCTGGATGAAGCCTTCAGCTTCCAGTAGCCATAGGAAGCCCTTAAGATGGCATATAGAAATGCTGCTTAGCTTGCATCTCCATAAATAGCCTCCAGAGAAGTGTTCATTTCACCAGCTACAGGTGAGTCATGAACCCAAAAAAAAGCAGAATAGACAAAAGTCTTGGAGTTTTAATAGGATATTTAAAAATGAGAAGTCTAAAGTGTCCATGCATTATTATTATATTATTATTATTATTATTATTATTATTATTATATTATTATTATTATTATTATTATTATTAATTTAACTTAAAATGGCATAGGCAGAGCATTTTCACTTCTGTAAAGACCACAGAATATTCAACAAGAAATCGACGAGAAAATAAATATTTTTATTTATTAAATATGTGTGTATTATTAATTCACTGACATTGTAAACATTAAGACATAAAACAGTGATGTGTTTAAGGCAAAAAAAAATTAATATGCAAAAAGTGAGTCATACACTACATTATATAATGTACAATAATATATTTTAAGTTATTTAAAAATGTCATTAATAATAGTTAATCAAAAGCAAAATATGAAAGGAATATTAATAAATAATTTAGTTGGTATATATATAAATAATTCACTTATGTAAATACAGTATATATAATATTATTAAAACATGCATAGTGGGTGATGCATTAGTCTTATTATATATGTATATATTTTGGACAGATTTCGATAGATTTTCAGAGCATCTGTATTTATTGACTACTCCCTGCTTGCAGAAGTTCTTCTCTCTTGTCATGTTTTCTAACTTTCAGGTGCGGTGTTGTGTGAATGTGATGTTCTGTGTTTCTGCAGGTCCACGGTGAGCGGCTCAACCCGCTATGCGAGCAGAGAGCTAATCAACGCCACGGCCCAGCGAACGCTCCTCATTGACAGCAGCTCCGAGCCTGACAGCAGCGTCTATGAGAGCTTACGGACGGGTATATCACTGGACACTCACGCAGTCTGTTCAAGCTTTCCCATGATTTAGAAAAAACAAAACAGAGATACAAATACATTTTTCCTGTCTTGTACTGAAAAAAGATCAGACCTGAGTTCACACAAAAAATGTTTTATCACTACTGAAGATGTCTTTTTCCTCAATAGCAGGAGGGTTCTCATTATTACTACCCAACCGAGGCCTACAGCCCCGCTCTGTTTACTCACCCTGAAGGGCCTGAGGATCATGGTGAGACTACATCTAATGTTTTATACACTTAATTTTTTATAGGTTTTAAATCTTGCCTCTTTCAACTTCTGATCCCCTTCCTAAATAATTTTCTGCCCATCTAGCAAAAAAAAAGTTAGTATTTTATGGCCATTGCTAAAGTGTTTCTAGGGTTTTTTTGAGTGTAAGAGTGTAAGGTTCAGGTCCGTCTTTCATTGGAAACTTTCAAATATGAACAAACCTGAGGATGAATGAGAGTAAGGCCCAATCCCAATTCTATTTTCATTACCCCTTCCCCTTATCCCTTGAAAAAGAGTGTCAAGGGGTAGGGGAGAAAAATATTCCCCTAAGGATTGGGACACCACTACCATGACGTCACACTTCATCATTCGTCGTCTAGCTCTTACAATACACACATGTGTGCTGGTGTGCATTAAAGCCTTTAATAATCGTTCTCTATTAATGAGCTGCTTACTGACACACACAACACATATCAGAAATCGCGCAGCTCACATCCAGGAGAAAATAAACTTGTCAACGCTGCCCCACGACTTTTATTAAATACAGTTTAAATCCTGAAACGCTACATTATATTTTCCAGCGATGAGAGGATACAATCGCTGTTTTTGATTAAACTCACTCTAAAAAGTTAAATGCACAGACACGAATACACGCAACTTCCATTTCTCTCTCTCTCTCTCTCTCTCTCTCTCTCTCTCTCTCTCGAATAGGCAATATTTGAGAAAATGGTTTAGCGATTTCTAATTATTGGGGGATTAGCCCCCATCAATGTCTACGACTACGGCAGTTATCGCCCTGATCAGACATATTCTGTGGCAACTATCCTTGCAGTCTGTAATGATATGCCGTTAAGCAAAATTTAGCGATTTTTTTGCAAACATTTTTTTGAGTAACGATGACCATTAATATGAACTCACAACTGAATGTAACATAAAACAAATGATTACTTTTCGTTTAAAACCTTTATTTATGCCAAAACATCTTACATTTATGTGTCTTTTTGTTCGCTGTAGCAGCCATGTTGCCGAGATAATTCATACCCCTTCGCTTGAAGTGTGGGTCCCAAAAATCTTCGTTTGAAGGGCTATCTGGCCCTACCCCTTACCCTTACCCCTCCAACCAAAAGAGAATTGAGACACGGAAAGGGGAAGGGCTAAGGGGTAGAATTGGGATTGGGCCTAATAGTGATCCTTGTCTTAGCACACATAATTTTCTTAGTTCTTTACTGATTGTGTGAGGGAGGCATTTTTGATCACATCAAATTTCTGCTTTTAAAAGCTCTTTTGTTTTTAGGCAAAGTGAGTATTCAATATTTGAGCAAACCCCTCCAGTGACAGTTGTTTATGGATTAGTTTGAAGGTACACATTGAAGTATGCATGTGCTGTGTTTCCTTCCCTCCAGATGGCCAGACGCGGCACAAACCCTCTCACGCATGACTATGAGGAGGTGAGAGGCTGGGGGACATATGAGGACCTGCAGGGCTTCTCACTGTTGCCCCCTGCTGCCCGATTTCATCCCACGAGCACCAGTATCCACATACTATGAGGTGGGTGAGAAACCCAACAACCAGTTGGTTATATTTCGAAAGTTGCACCTATGCAAGGGATACATATACACAAGCTCCATTATGATTGCAGAATTATGGTATTGCAGAACAGTGGTGCAATAGTTTATATATGACAGACTGTCAGTTTGACGTTTCGCTTCTGTTTATAGTTGTCGTTTGTTCCATTTGTCTCCACAGGGAAGGGTATACGGTAAAGCTGATGTGGACGTAACAGGAGGAGTTTATGATTCTATGGTGTACAGACGCAGAAGAGACACAGACTTGCCGTTTGAGCTCAGAGGAGAGCTGGTTTAATGATAGTGAGGCTCTGGTCTAGACCAGCTCTATCCCCAGACCAGTTTGTGTTTATAAAACATTTCCCCTTTAACTTTTCCTATTATTTGTCTAAAATATGTTGACTGTTCTTTTTTTGCATTTTAATGTCACTATAAATGTTTAAATTGTTAAATAAATATTACATTTGTTTTTAATTTGCTGTAAATCAGAAGCTTTTTTGAGATCGGCTGCTGCCATGCTCCCTAGTATGCTCCCATTTTAGTGGATCAGATCTCTTATGCTCCCAGATGCTGCGTTTATTCAACCAAAAATACAATAAAAATTGTAATATTGCGAAATATTTTTGTCATTCAAAATAACTGTTTTCTATTTGAATATATTTAAAAATGTTATTTATTCCTGTGACGCAAAGATGAATTTTCAGCATCATTACTTCAGTCTTCAGTGACATGTGATCCTTAAGAAGCTCAGATTAATAATGTTGAAAATGTTTAATTTAATTTAATTTTTATTTTATTTTATTTTATTTTATTTTGATGGAAACTTAGTTTTTATTTAATTTAATTAGATTTTTATTTTTTTTGATGGCTAGAAAGTTAAAAAATAAAATAAAGAACTTATTTGAAATAGATACGTTTTGTAAATATGCACACACACACGCATATATATATATATATATATATATATATATATATATATATATATGTATATATATATATATATATATATATATATATATATATATATATATGTATATATATATATATATATATATATATATATATATATATATATATATATATATATATATATATTGTGACGAGTCAGCTGCCTCCTCCCTGATTGTCACCGGCACCCCGTCCTAAATTGCCGCCCTTCACCAGGCTCCCGACTGGAGTGGGTGTGTGAGAGGAGGGGCGCTGGACGAGTCAGGGCTGGCGGCGTGTGATGGGGCACACCTGAAGGGAATGGAGCCTCATCACCGTCGCTGTTTGAAAGCCCAACGCGCCTCTCCTCGAGACCGGTCTCTTCCCCGTGCATGCACACTGGTGTCCTCGTGGGTCCAGGAAGGGTGCGTTGAGGGTCTCCCGTGCCACAAGAGACGTGAGCTGCCGGACCCGCGATCCGGAAGCGAACCGCACCCGTTTACACGGCCGACGGGCCAGGATGCCGGGCCGTCCATCCCCTGCCAGCGCCGCGGCCAACGAGAGTGATGCGGCCGCTAGAGAAAGCCGCCGCCCCTCGCGCCCCGGACCGAAGAGGGGAGCGCGTGCGGCCACCGGACTCCGCCCCTTACCTGGACCCTTCCTCGATGAACACTGCCCAACCCACACGAACCCTGCAGCACGACGAGGACACCAGATTCCCCGTTATTTTGGACACTTTCCCTTTTGGCCACCTTTTATCCCCTTGTTTTATTTGATTTCTGTTAATAAAAGCCTCTCCGAGGCCTGACGCCACGCCCACTGTGTCTGTCTTGGGCTCCTCCCGTGACACTAGTGGAGAATGCGGGCAAGGCGGAGCCTGGACAGCGCAGTTGGGAAACATCTGGTGACGTCACTCCCTCTCGCTTGCAAACGTTCCTGAGAACCCGGACTGGGACGGAGGAAAACTGGGGACAGCCTCCCAGCCACAAAAAGGGT
Source organism: Carassius auratus (assembly GCF_003368295.1). Taxonomy (NCBI): domain Eukaryota; kingdom Metazoa; phylum Chordata; class Actinopteri; order Cypriniformes; family Cyprinidae; genus Carassius; species Carassius auratus. The sequence goes on along the minus strand of NW_020525536.1, from coordinate 548,931 downwards.
AAGTGACTTTTCGGTTATTGTCATTTTTACCCAGTGGTTGGTTGAGGCTGTCACTAAAACCCGGTTTCTCTGTCCCTGTTCTGGTGCGCTGCGAGAGGGAGGACCGCCCGGAGAGGAATCCCCGCCCACTCCGACCGTAAGGAGCCTGGTTGAGGATGGTAGCACTCCCGTGTGGGCGGCGCCCTGATGACGGGGATGTCGCTTGGGAGGGGGAATGTGACGAGTCAACTGCCTCCTCCCTGATTGTCACCGGCACCCCGTCCTAAATCGCCGCCCTTCACCAGGCTCCCGACTGGAGTGGGTGTGTGAGAGGAGGGGCGCTGGACGAGTCTGGGCTGGCGGCGTGTGATGGGGCACACCTGAAGGGAATGGAGCCTCATCACCGCCGCTGTTTAAAAGCCCAACGCGCCTCTCCTCGAGACCGGTCTCTTCCCCGTGCATGCACACTGGTGTCCTCGTGGGTCCAGGAAGGGTGCGTTGAGGGACTCCCGTGCCACAAGAGACGTGAGCTGCCGGACCCGCGATCCGGAAGCGAACCGCACCCGTTTACACGGCCGACGGGCCAGGATGCCGGGCCGTCCATCCCCTGCCAGCGCCGCGGCCAACGAGAGTGATGCGGCCGCTAGAGAAAGCCGCCGCCCCTCGCGCCCCGGACCGAAGAGGGGAGCGCGTGCGGCCACCGGACTCCGCCCCTTACCTGGACCCTTCCTCGATGAACACTGCCCAACCCACACGAACCCTGCAGCACGACGAGGACACCAGATTCCCCGTTATTTTGGACACTTTCCCTTTTGGCCACTTTTTATCCCCTTGTTTTATTTGATTTCTGTTAATAAAAGCCTCTCCGAGGCCTGACGCCACGCCCACTGTGTCTGTCTTGGGCTCCTCCCGTGACAATATATATATATATATATATATATATATATAAAAGCTGAGCCCAGTAGTGTTTATTTCTGCATAAATAGAGGAAAGGATTTTTACATTGGGACACATGACCTTTAAAATGTGACCAGGGTCCATTTTTGCATGTTAATATCAATTACAATAGCAATAAGTGTGCAATTACAAGCTAGACTAGTAATTGCATATTAGGTCATTAATTTGTATTACTGAGGACTTAATTATGTAATTAGTTACCATATAAAGAGTGCATATTTCAGAGGCCTATAGAATTTAACAGGAACACAAGTGTTATGTAATGCAGCTTTTAAGCGATGAGATACTACCAAACATGCTATTATTTATCCTGAGATTAATGGTTTTTCCTGATGGCATTCATTCCTCTTGGGATTCTTGGAAATCGTGGAGCTTTGTCCCTAGAGGAAGTCTTTGAATGTGAGAACGGGGATAAAAGTCTTGAATCCTTCAGTCTGCGGAAGCCAACAACAATAACAGCCTTCAATGACACACATTTGTATTGTTGTCATGTGTATGATCTCACAATCATAAGGAGTTAAACAGAGACTCTAGGCAAAGGCTACATTTTGTATTGGCCTGAGACAAAATTGCTGGCTTGGGAAAAATAAAGGATGGCTTAAAAATATTCACCCCTCAAAAAAAAAAAACATCCACCCTCCATATCATTCCAAAGGCATAATATTATTATTTTATTATTTATTTTTTTTTTTTCTGTAATAATCTAGGATCTTTTAGAGAATGTCCATGCTTTCTTTTTCCCAGAAAAAAGTGACTGTTGAGCTCTAAAGACTTAAAATATAGCATACACCCTAAATATAATTCAGTTACTTTGTAAATATCACAATAATAAATAACTAATCATACTTTAATATTTGAGTTGAATATCAAAATAAATGTCTAAAAGTACCAACAGTTGATTTTATCTAAAATAGTTAGTTTCTCTATTATTATTTAGTTTTTTCACCAAAAAAAAAAAAAAAAAAAAAACACCTATTATTTAACTAACCAATTATATATTTTTTTTAGATAATGTTCTTGTTAAATTTCAATTCAAATGCTCGCAAATGGAGAAATTATACTGATCAGTTTTAAGATCTTCAATTATTACTCATTTCATATCAATATTTTCCGTTTTAACAGCAACTTAAGAAATTGATTATGTTGGACATGATTAACAATCACGCTCAAAGAGAGGGAAATTTGATTTTCCCAGCATGCTTTGATAACAGACTCTATAAGGAATTGTTGGAAATGTTGAAATTAAGGGTTATTTTCTGTGTTTTTGCACAAAATATAGGAGATGTGTTAATCATTAATGTTCTAATAAATAATGTAATTTATAGTGTGTGTGTGTGGGGGGGGGGGGGGGGTTGTTGTTGTTATTTTGGAGACCAAGAGTAAACCAGAAAAATTTAGTACATCATACTTAAAAATTTCTTTATTTTGTGCTTTTTTTGATCGTTTCTGATTCTCGACAGCCCATGGTCACTATCGACATTAGTTTTATGGAAAAGAGCAGTTTTTAGATTATTCAAAAGAAACATCTCCTTTGTGTTCCACTGAAAAAGTAAGCTATATGAGTTCAGAAGGGTTTTAATCAAGGTTTTATCAATTGGCTGAACTGTTCTTTTAAAATTCTTCTTCTGACTCCTTTTCTGGATGCTTTCTATGAAGCTGGAAGTGGATGGCAAGTTACAGGTTGGGACGGATGCCAGTGATTCTACTTGTTTAATTGTAAATCAAAGGTAGTCTATAACCCACTGTCTTCTGCGGCAAAAATATATTTTATTGCTGTCGTTTGGCATGCAAACTAACACTGCAATCTCCCTCTCTTTTCCTCCACTGCTCCTTAATGCTGAGATTCACCTTCATGTCCGTGGAGCCCTGGCCGTGACCTCACCGTGACAGGGAGCAGATGTCCAATGTGAAAACAACTGTTCAGACACCTGGCTAGAGGTAGGCCAATCTCCTCTCCTCTCTTCTGTGTACCCACAATCCACTTGCCCTATTGACCGGTTCAGCAGCAATATTAAACTCCTAAAGCAGCCATGACGTCTGGAGATGAGAGGTTATTCCAGTTGCCATAGATACAACACCCTTTTGGACACATTTGAAGATGTCTGCCTCGCAGGTGCCTTATGGTGAAAGAAATATCTGCGCTTTTAGTATTTCCATGATATGTTAGAACATCTGGGCATCTTGTTTTTCTGAAAGGTTATGGCTTTGATTGGAATGAAACCATCAATGATTATGTTTAGCTTTTGGAAGATGTGATCTCACCTTGGAATTTTTTTCCTCTCGCATTCTCTTCTATTTCTTGTGTAGTATTTCTTAGAGGCATCAAACTCAGTCAGATAAACATTCAACTGCTTCAGCAAACTTATGCAAATGAGTGATGAGGTGTTAATTACATCAGGTATTACTGCAGGGTTTTAAAAGATATGTTATTACATTGAATATTTTTATTGTCTAATTTTCTGCTTAGTATTCATCACACTGTGTGCCATGAATAAAACTGTTCTGTACAGTGGAAGCCAGTATATCAGGGGTCCACCATGCTTTTTGGTGCAGGACAGGGTCATATAGTCCTATATTCAGTTTGGATTTTGATTAAATTTATTAAGTGATTTTATAGTTAAACTGACATCAACTAACCCTCTACAGTTTTTATTCACATTGTGTCACACATTGTGAAACGCTATGTGCGTGGACTTCTGTTGGATTGTTTCCTTTGGCGGAGGAAAAAAGGCTTGTTCAAAAATATGATGTATAAATATATCTTTCAAAATACTATAATATTTATTTTTAAACATTTTATATGTATTGTGTGTGTGTGTGTGTGTGTGTGTGTGTGTGTGTGTGTGTGTTTATATGTATATGCATCTCTGGCTTGTGTTGCTTAAATTATACACTGTTATTCTTGTAACGTAATCTTTGAGCAATTACATTTAGTTTTTTTCTCTTAGCTCTTCAGGTACAAATTCTGTAAAGTATTTCTTATTTATGAGATGACGTGACCCATACTCAGAATGTGTGCACTGCATTTATCCCATCCAAATTGCACACACACAGCAGTGAACACACACACACACCGTGAACACACACACAGAGTAGTGGGCAGCCATTTATGCTGTGGCGCCTGGGGAGCAGTTGGTTGCCACTGAAGCCCCTTTGTAGAATATGGTTCTTTATAAGTAAACAACAGCACAGCAACGGAGACGGGTGCTGCAGTAGATGAGATGATATCAGTCTGTACAAAAAAAAAAAAGAGGAACCAATCGTACTTCCCCTGATATGTTCACATTCCCTTTTTGAACTGAATACATGAGATGCTACACACACACAGACAAAAGCACTAAACAGAACCATCACTCCAACGTCCCTTCTTGAGTTTGTATGTTGTAATCTGTCACAAGATAACAACTCCTTGTACTCAAACTCACCCACACACACATGCTCACACACACAAACAAACTCAATGAATGTGTGTGTTCTCACGCCAGTGGAACCGCCTCTTCCTTTCATTTGGATCATCATTTGGCCAGTACAGTGAAATATGGTTTTGCCGTTGGGCAGATCCTCTCAGATCTCTATTGTATATCTGTCTAATGAATTTTAGATTTAGAGTGCAGCCACAGTTCGTACTAGCCTAACATATGTTGCCTTAACGTTGGGAAATGTAATGTTTAACAAGCTTAGATGTGCTAAAGCTCAGTGTATAGTTTGTCCATTTTCTGCTGTGGACATAAACCACGAATCATGTGATCAGATGTATAAGTTTTATAAAATTAGTATGCATCCCTCTGGAATGATTGATTCTGATTGGTCAATCACAAACGGGGAATGTTCTCAAACTGTTCTGGCAAAGTTCTTTCTTCTTCGTTTGGAGTTATCTGGTGTTTAATAATGTTCTCAAAAAAGTTAGGAACAAAAATAAATGTTTTATTTCTGCAGTATTGTAGTTGGACGTTCATCTTAAAGGGGAATCCGGCTAATTTATGGTGTTTCTTTGGTGATTTTTGGATGATATAAACTGTTCTGTCTAGGCTAAAATGGATGTTTCTTTATTATTGCCTTAAAGATTGGTTTTGAGTGTCAAATGTAGGATTTTAGTTACAAGTCCAGCTCGGTTTTGCTGGTCGTAACTCATCCATCACGTAACTCTCTCAGTTTGGTGGCAGGTTGCTGGCAAACAGCCCTTTACTGTATGCCGTCAGCTCATAAACACTTCAATGCAAACTAGCAACATTTTAAAATGAAATTTGCATGCTTAACTTTTCTATCAAAATTGCCTTTTTACATGGCAGACTGCATGAATAATAAAGCAACACAAACTAAGGTAACAAGAATTTAGATTGAATTTGTCTGTCTCAAATTACTCTTGAGAAAGACTCAAAATGCAGTGCATTAGCAATCCGATTATTGTAGAGTTGGCCATTACGGTGAAAAAAAAAAACAATTTATTCCATTATCACCAATGAAAAAGTTGGTGATGTAGATGCAAATATGGTTATTCTCTGACATTATCCGGGTGCAGGTTTGCAAAAAATACAGTGCAGAATATCTGAATAGCTGTAACATTTCCAAACACAGCATTTCATCTTTATTTCCTTATGTTTTCTTATGTTCAGCATTTATGATCATGACATCGTACCAGAATCTGAGTGCTTTCTGAAGGAACTATGAGTGACATATTGTGGTGTTGTACCAGGCTGAAATCATATTTCCAATCACTTTGAATAGTAATAGTATACCTCTCCCAATAAGCAGCACAATTTAATGTATCATTCATTTTTCATGGCTTAAAAAAAAAACAAGAACCACTAATTAGTTTACAATAAAAAAGTACAATTAAAAAAGGGATTGAAACTGACAGACTATGGCAGACTAACAGCTGTATTTCCGATGTCTAATCCATCTTTATTTGAAAAAAATAATAATAATTCAGGACACTTGACAACCAGAAAGACGTTTCTGCTCACTGAACACCTCAGAAGATTTCAATCAGGTAATTACCTCTAAAACATGCAATAATAACCCAGGCATGTGTTTCAGCCAAACCGGCGTAATCAAAGACTCATCTGGAGAGGAGTTTTCTTTCGCACTTCTCTCATCAAAAGCAGTTTGATTCGTGCATTGTATCCATTTGCAATGTTTTTATTATATCAATATAAAAAAACAGTTATGGATTATATTGCTTCACAGATATTCTGTCAGAGCTTTAAAGCAGCTGCAAAAGAATAGTTCATCCATAAATGTAAATTGTAGCAAATATAAAAAGTTTATATCTTGCATATCTGGGTTTTATGTCGCAATTTAAACATATTCCCAGAATTCCTTGAAACAGTTATTATTATTACTTTATTTATTTTTTCTGTGGCAGAAACAAGCATCAATATAATACAGCTTACATTATTTGTTGTGGGAAAAATCTGCACAAATGTTGTAGGAAAAGATATGGCACTCTGTTATTTATTGTACATTAATGATTGTTCTAATGATCATCTAATCATCTAATGACTTTCTTTTTTTTTATGTATGCGATTGCTGGAGTAAAAAATTTGACGATTTCATAAATTAAATGTTTAATTAGTAAATGTATTTTATATATATTTAAACAGATTAACAGATCACAGCTGATCCGTGATACATTTAGCATGCATGTGATTCACAGATATATTTGCCAGTGTACGTACACATTCAGGTGATTTTAAACCACAAGAAGCAGCTGCAAAAGAGAACTGGATTAGTTACTCATGCTGATTTCCAAAGCGTGCATGCACAGATTAATACCAGGCACACAGATATCAAGTTGATTCCTCTTTCACATCTCCTTTTTTATATATAAACCCATGCCCCTCCAGCCGGTTCGTGAGAATATTTCCAAAAACATAACCGATCCGTGGTGTAAAAAAGACTGGAGAGCCAGACAAATTTAAGTCATTATTTATTTAAGACATTCTTTTGAGGTTAGTCTTTTGAATAAACGAATTGATCCAGTGCACAAACCTGACCTTAATGATTCTTTTACAAAAAAAGAAGAGAAAAAAATGCCTGAGCATTTAATTACAGAATGTTCATTTCTGGCGAACTATTGCTTTAAAGAGAAGATATTCCACTCAAATTTAGTTTAATATGAGTTCACAAAGTCTGCAACTGAATCAGTTTAAATGTTAATGCATTTGAATAGATTTACTGGACAGACACACTCTTCAGAAATATTTTTGTGAAGACGCATGCTTCACAAATAATTTTGTTTGTGTTTTCTGTTGTTTTATGGCTAGCTAAAAAAATTAAGAATTTCATAATGATGGGTTTGTCCGATACTGTGATGACCAGCTACAAATTATAGCTACATTGGTCTTTAACTGCCACTTTTTCTGTCAACTGCAAGGACATGCAATAAAAGAGCAGGGCCATGCACATGGGGTTGGCTCCTGAGGCTAGAGGCCAATGACCCTTTGCCCTCATCGGCTGAGGTGCCCCCTATCACCCCTGCTCAAAGCGGTCTGTTCCTTGGAAGGTGGAGACCACAGTCCCCAAAGTTTCGTTGCATTACCAGGTTGATGCATTACGTTCCACAAGTCATTACGTTCCTTGATCCGCTGAATTAGTAAATAGTCGGTAGCCTTGCTTTTAGTTTTTGTTTTTTTCAGTAATGTCTCAGCCTTTTAAAAGTGCTAACAGCTTGAACAAAAGTTGTTGGCACACTTTGTAGACAAAAAAAAAAAAAAAAGCCTTCACAAAAAAAAAAGAAGACAGCGAGAGAAAGAGCGATAGGAGGCTGCTAAAGGCAGTTCAACATACAATACAATATTTATTTGTAGAGTACATTTAAAAACAACCAAAGTCGACCAAAGTGCTGCAGCGAATAGAATAAAAATCTCAAATAAGATGGATAAAACAAGACTATCAAATTTTGAAAACAAGACTTACAAAACAACAGTTGAACCAACGATCAAAGGGTATTGAAAGCTAGAGAGAAGAAATATGTCTTTAGAGCAGACTTAAAAGCAGAAATAGAGGGGGCTACTCTGATATGAAGAGGCTGACTATTCCAGAGTTTCTGACCTGCAGTCGCAAAAATATGATCGCCTCGTCTACATCTAGTCTACATCTAGACACGGTGAGTAGACCGAGATCAGAAGATCTCAGTGTTCTATGACAAATGGTACTAAAAAAATATGCTTTATTGTAAAAAAAAAAAAAAAAGTGTTCCCCTGGCTCTGTTTGCCCCAGGTTAGGAGTAAGTTGACCCGAGTTGTGTCAGTGGGTAAGATGCACCATCTGGGTGTAAAATGACCATCTGACTGAATCTGATTCAAACCCATGTGAAATAAATAATAATTTAAAAAGTTATTTAATAATTTCCTTTTACTGAAAGTCATATTGTCTTTTGTTAAAATAAACTTTAACAACAAAACAAACCAAATGAAGTTTCAATTTCAACATTTAATTGTTTGCATCTCTGAGACAATATGTTGAACACCAAAGTTATAGCCTTCCTAAAAACAGACTAAACAGAGTTTAGCCATTAGTGACTACCGATGGAAAGATACTTTTATTTATGTATTTATTATTTATTTTCATAGCAATATCTGGCAACACTGCCAGAACTTAAACTGATAGCAATCTAAAGAGCCCACAGAGATGGTGTCTCTGACAGGATACCACATATGACAAGGCAAACACCAAAAAAAAAAAAAAATAAATAAAAACACACATCACAATATTATCTGTCAGAAACTTTATCAATACTATCAAAACAGTAGCATATAACACTAGTACAAAGTATGTTATGTCTATGCTATTTCATATTGTAGTTCAAAAAGTCATGGTAACAACATCCATAAGGACACTAGACAAAGTTATCATCTATATAGCAATGGTTATTAATGAAAACTATATACATAACAGCAATAGGCCTATGTACTGAAAATAATAATAATAATAATAATAATATTTAACTGATACAATTATATACTCCTAACCTAAAGTAATGGCGCAATGCTCATTCCTCCAATACAGAGAAAACATATTTCACAAACATCTACATATCTGTCTTTAGTGTTTAGTGTATATAATGAGTGGGGTTATTGTAACACAATTCCCACCAAGAACTAATTTCCAAACACTGGCTACGGCCATGGTGCCTTCCATTCCCCCAATGCATTTCTCCTTTTCACAGTCTGGCAGAAATGATGGCTGGTTCCAAAATACATGGTCACATGGCAGTAAAAGTGTACAGTTGCCAAGATGCAGGGGTGGGCAAACTTACGCACTGGCTCAACTTACCCCACTCTCCCCTACTTCCATTGAAGATGCGACAGAAGCAGCCTACACTAATCAAAACCTCTACAATAAAGTCAGTTATTACAGAGTGTGCTGTCTTCTCTTTTAACTGTATATTTATATCGTATTAACAAGAACCCACGCTCCTTGTGCCCTTTTTTTGTTTTGGGCCATTGCCCCTCAAAATGTCTGTACACAGCCCTGCCCGAGGCTAAGTGGTGCTCCTTAATGGCCTTGTTAAAACTCTTCATTATGCTAGGTAGTGCTAAAGTGAAAAAAAAAAAAAAAAAAAAAAACTAGATCTTGGTAAAATATCACTTTTCCTGGCTGTCTGAACTACTTTTAGTGGACTGACAAATGCTCGAATGCTTGATTGAAAAAATGCTAGACTTACGCTAAAGAAGTAAAGGCCCATTAAAGGCATAATGCATCATTTGCATAATTTACATTAGGTTTTTCCCCAACCTGTATACATTTCTTACAGCTGTTTAACACAAAGTAATAAATTCTGAAGAATGTAATGTATGTAGCCTAGCATTCTTTAACACCAAGAATGTTAACTTTAAATATAGCTATAGTATCTTTAAAGAAACTGAAAATATTGTGACAAATTGTAGCAGTATGTAAAAAGAGGAGAGGAAGGAATCTTGGGTTTTGCGGGGTCAGCTTTGAGAACGTGACATGGGGACGGGGCGGTCTGCCTCCTCTTTGTTGAATTCTGGCTATCCTCTGTTGTTCATTGTTGCAGAACAGACGGTAATGTAGGGGACAAAGCAGTGGTCTATTGATACCACAGGTTAAGTTGACCGTGCTTTACAACTACTATTGAATCAGAGGGACAGATAAGGATGTTGATCATTTGAGAATTGTGAAATTGAATTTATTTCTCAAGGAATGTTGGAGTATGTAGGAGGAGGAGGGTTTTCAGAGATCCTGTGATGTTCATTACAGATCTTGAACATCACAGAGAGAGGCTAAACAATGGTTCAGTACTTTTGTGATTGTAGTCTAACCTAATTTTAGGACTAGGAGGCCTTGCTTTCATGACAACCTCTGGAACATGGTGTTCTGCTTCGTTACCACATTTGTGGGTTACATGGTTTCCTTCCTTCTGTTTTCACAGAAGTCTACATAGTAGTGTGTACAGTGTGTCACTTATCTAAACCATTTGAAGGAGAACAATGCACGGCATGAGAGAAAATTCACAAGATAAGATGTCTTAAATATCTCACCAACAGAGCAAAGTGATTGGATGATGGGCAAATGACTTCAAGTCTGCTTCTTCATAACAGCGTTCAATTATGAAGACAGAAAGGTTTGTCATCAAAAGTCCCTAAAAAAAAAAAATGCTAGTGCTCATAGGGAAACTGCTATATTTCTACCCTTCTGAAAGCGTCTCCTACTGTCAAAAGAATGGATTTCCATTTTCAATCATCCCATCTTCTGTTTTTGTTCAGATCAATGAGAAAATCCACCCAAATTTTGTAGTCAGCATCACACAGAGTTATAAATGTGAACTGGTGGATCAACAAGAAGATAATGCATTGTAATAATTATTAGGAATTAAATGAGAAACACCTGGGGGGTAAAAGTCAGTTTTTACATTTCCCTAGTTAATTGTGAGGCGAGTTTGCATCTGATCTGGTTGCTAAAGTGTTCTGGGTGGTTGAAGTGTTAGTTAGTCTCTAAGTCAAAATATGACTAATTTCCCTCCTGCATACAGGCCTGTGGTATTTTTTATTTTTTTTTAACCGACTAATAAAATCAACTTGACCTAGCACTATTTATTTTTGACATTAATATAATAAAAAAAAAAAAAAATATATATATATATATATATATATATATATATATATATATATATAAATTGTATTATACAAATAATAAAATATAAAATAATTAATACATAATACATAAAAATATATTAAAATGCAATCAAATAACACTTCTCTCGGTTATGTGTTGCACATACACAAATACAGACCCGACACAAAGAGCTGCTCAGACAATGAGTTACAGTGCTGATACACAGAATGTGAGAGAGCCTGGCATTAACATAGTTTGAATTGTAGACAATAGCTGATGAGACGGGCATAAAAGAGGACTGGCAGATGTGGACACGAGTGAGGGGCCTCAGCACCAGTGAGAAGGACTGAGCGTGAGAGGAAGTTCAGCGTTAGGGCGTGGTGCACTAACCAACAGTTATATCAGACCGGCAGATGCTGTGCTCTGTTTGACTCCGATTGGATGTGGTACGCAAGATCAAAATGAACAGCAAGGTAAGTGAAATCAAATAATAAATATTTGTGCTTAGTTTTGGAGTTTCTGAGCTTGAGTGATACACAGATGCTACAAGGTAAGCAGATGTAGAGATAGAGAGGAACATGATATGCTTAGCAAGAGGCACACGTGCTTCAAGCATGTGAGATCACTGTGGACCAGCCTATTCGTTCATCTGATCCATCGATCATGGAAGACCCAGAGGACCATCTGTCTTTACAAACAAGTAAACACAGTCACTCACCTGCAGAAGAAAATGAAGTACACAGCCACAGTTCAATACATGCTTGCCCTCGCATGGATCAAAGTGGCTACTTCTAATGAAAAAGTTCTTATAGAGGCCACAAAATAAAATAGAAAGGAACAATTAAATGTAAATAATAATAATACATTTTTATTTATTCACGTCAAATGGTCAGCTGGGTGTATTAAACCTATTTATTATTATTATTTATTTATTTATTTATTTTGCAATGAGGCAAATGTATTAGTGCATTTAATTTTTTTTTAGATTTGACATGAAAAACACAGGCACAATTTATATATATATATTTTTTATGACAGCTTAAAAAGTTGCATTCAAACTCTTATTTTAATAGTTAATGCCATGTTCTATAAAGTTTGAAATGTTACTTTAAAAGCTGTAGCCAGTATGAATATATTATTGCATAGATCCGTTGAGACATTGAATTATGTTCATACCCCGCTTTATGACTCAGTCGTCTCTGCATTAAAAGGTGTTAAACAAGACAGGAATGAGGGGCTTGATCTAATTTTTCAACAAATTGAATGTGTAGTAGTAACACGTGGCAGCGGTTCACAATTACAGGAAGTGATGTGAAGCAAGACTCACATGAATTGTAAGTGGGCACTACAACCATTCATTTTTGATGTTGTAGGGGAAAGCAAGGTTAGTTGTAACTTAGTTTGGTTTTTGCTCATTTATTCAGAAAATGTTTAGCCTAAAGTTTTGATATGATGCATTTATAATCTTTGACAAGAAGATTTTACTTAACTGAGACAGATTCAGTTAAACTGTAAAGACACAAAGGCTTTGTGCTGCATGGGCTCCATATGAAGATTTCAGCAGAACATGCTATGTCCACGTTTCTGCTAGCTTAGAGGAAGCTGGTACAGTCAGGAACATTGCAGGGCTTGTTGTAATAGTGTTAACAAATCAGACGAGACAGCATGAAGCTAAACATACAGCATTTATGTAGAGATCACTTAAAAAAAATGTGTTGATTGTTATTGATAACATTTCTGTATTTGATTATTAGAAAATGTTATCCCTACTTATCAACAAGACAAATATAACATTTCCTGCATTTGAATGCAAATCTGATTTTCACTGTTAGTTTTGAAATTGACTTACCCCACACTGGACATAGTTTAGCCCACATTAAAAAAAAAAAAAAAAAAAAAACTTTTATTGAGCAAGAACACTAAACTTGATCAAAAGTGACATTAGAGACTTCTGCATTTTTGTAAACAATAGTTCTATTTCAGATAAATGTTTTGAGTTTGATTGAAGGATCACGTCACACAGAAGACTCAAGGAATGGCTGTTAAAAATTCAGTATTGCATCATAGGAATAAATTACATAAATTTAAAATATATTCAAACAGAAGACAGTTGTTTTAAATTTTAATAATATTTCAACATTTTGCTGATTTTTATTGTATAACTGATCAAACAATGAGAGCTTTGGTGAGCATAAAAGACTTCCAAATCTTACATACCCCAAACTTTTGAAAAGGTAAAATAAAATAAAATGCTTTATTTTATAATTCGTGGCTTGCCAAGGGGTTGACACAGTTTACCCAGTGACGCATCATACCCCACACTCCTTCACACCCTAAGACTCTGCTGTCATTGGTTCATATTTAAAGCCATGAGCTTTGGCCAAGTCTGCGGCAGTCTGTTCTTTCACACCTACAGAACCGCTTTATTTTTGGTCCTGCAGTTGTTTGATTATACTAATGGAGAGCTTGGTGCCTGTAATGCCAGCCTGTCATCTGATGTGTCATAATCCAATGTTTGTGTTATGTACTTGCTCATCTCAACCCCTCCCTGCAGAAACACTGGCAGCCTTCTGTTGTTGGCCTTTTATTGGCGTACATTTCCAAAACAACCGCAACTGATTGGCTAATGATAATGTTGGGAAATGTCAAAACATTTCATCTCAAAATGCTTTCATTACACAGGCAGATTGTTTACAGTAGCAAGAGAGAACCGTAAAGCACCATGACACATGCATGCTTGCTAAATATTTAACATGAAATCTGAAATGAAACTACTTACAATATTCTACCATTCAGAAAATTAGGATTGTTATGCTCACCCATGCTACATTTATTTGATCAAAAATACAATAAAACCAGTAAAATTGTGAAATACTATTTCAATTTGAAATAACTGTTTTCTATGTTAATATATTGTAAAATGTAATTTATTCCTGTGATGCAAAGCTGAATTTTCAGCATCATTATTCCAGTCCTCAGTTCACATGAGCCTTCAGGAATCATTCTAATATACTTATTTGCTGCTCAAGAAACATTTATTATTATTATCATTATTATCAAAACTGGGGGGGGGGGCGTTGATTTTTATTTACTTTTCACTGTATATTAGTCATTTCCAAATAGAAAAAAGAAAAAAAAATCCTCCAATTTTACAAACGTCACATTATGGAAGTAAAATGGGTTCACATTACTTTAAAGTTGCAATAGCATAGAATACTTAAATAACAGCAATGCTTTGTGGGAAAATCTCAAAGCAATTTTCTACAGTCACCTTTTTCCACAGTCAAGGAGAAGTGTTTTTAACCTGGTTGTGTACTCGTGTTTATGGGTGTTTTCTCTTTTTCAGATCATTTTACGAGGGGCCGCCTTTTTCCTGTTACTCGTCTTCAGAAGTGAGTTATCATGATTCTTCTCCTCTCTCTTTCACACATGCACACACACCGTCTTTTATGACGTTACACGTATACATCACAACCATTTGTCAGCATAATCTGATAATGCATATTTTTAATAAAATCCTACATTACCCAAAACCACAAATGACCAGTGGGTCTAATCTTTTTCAGATGAATACTTCCAATAAAAGATTGATTTATAGCCGTTCTGCAATAATCACAGTGTTTGCCAGTAGAATTGCTCAGTCTCATGTGGCCATTCATCTTGTGAAGGGATTCATTGGAAAAACTGCACATAGCCGGAAAATGCACACAAATATGCCGTGACCCATCTCTGTTAGACCACAATTAGTCCTTGTTCTGTGGCAGGGTCTATGAGAGGCCTGCCTTCATTACAAACCGCTGCACTCTACATCACCACACTGTTATTATGCCTGCCACAGAATACATTTGCATTCATCTGCTGCTTGTGTGTGTGGAAACTCGAACTCTGAAGCCGGCGCGGATCACTGAATGTGTTCTTCAAACACTCATAAGTCATAATGGTGTCAGAAGGAGATTGTTGGTAATGCTCTATAAAAAAAAAAAAAAAAATCAGATGCTCTAGTAACAATCTCAAATATGTGTCTCTGCAGCCTTAATGGAAGTATCAATTTAATATTCTCTCTCTCTCCTTCTGTAGTTTTATTTGACACTTGTGATTTGTGTATGAATACAAAATGGTATTAGATAGTCTAAATGCCTTTAAAGGGGACATAACACACAGTTTCAGCCATAACACACACAGTTTATGAAGACATTTCTGCAAATGTTCGGGACACTGGCTTTTTTTTGCAGCAATTCCTGGTTAGGCAAAATTACTAATATTATTATCAGTTATTATTGCATGAATAATTTAATTGCACAAGTTAGCCTAATTCATGTACCCCCCCCCCCAACCCACACACACACACACACACACACAGAAAAAAAACAAAAAAAAACCTAAAAAACCTTCTGTAGCGTCCAACCTTTCATTCTTCACACGTATTTAACATAAAAACAGCTCTTTGCGCTTTGTTACTTTTAATATAATGCAAATGTTCAGCTTTCTGTACATTTTATCATGAAATAAAAACAATAAATGTGTTTTTTAGGCTCTTTAATGTGTTGTGAGAGATCGCTGTATTTGACTCAGCTCAAGAAGCATGTGAATCAATTAGAACTATTACATGATTAAACATTAATTACATTGTACTTTATCTTTCATGCATTCTGCTGTTCATTCATGTTTATTTCATGATACAACTGTATTAAAAAGGGAAAAGCACATATATTGATTGCAATTCATGATAAAATGTGCACATTTTGAACACAAAAAGCATTAATAAAACATTAAACATTATTTCCTATCTGCTTATTAACTTTATTCATGCAAAACACTGCTTTATTCTCAAAATATTACATCAATTAATCTCGTCTTGCTATGACTTTATTCTTGTATTTTGACTTTATTCTCAAAACAGGCCTACCACTTCCAGTAATCGTATTATTATTATGTGGCACCAAAACGCTTCAAATATAGATGATAAATAAAACATTTATAGCCTAATTTATGTGATGACATTTACACACAAATTAACAAATTACAAAACAAATATATTCATTAGTCTAGATTAGAAGCTCGGAAAATGCTGAAAATTAAACAAAAACAATAGGCAAGTTTTAATACCGTTTTTGCATCTGCCCCCTCACACTAATTGTCACACACTGCACGAGCTGACAACAACTCTGCTAAAAAGTTGTTGTTGTTTTGCAAAAAAACTTGTGCTGCAAGCTGTTTGCGTGATGATCTGTTCTGGAAAATATATCTCCATTTCTTGTGTCCAAACTTTTCTTAAAGCCATGTTGCTGCTGCTGTTTTCCTTCCGCTATATAGTGTTTATATGTGTGTGTGTGTTTGTGTGTGTGTGTGTGTGTGTGTGTGTATGTGGTGTCTATATTAATATTAATACAAACTGCATTTCTTGCTGTAACTTTGAAATCAATCCGTTTTTGGGCCTTAAATTGCGTAATATATTTCTATCAATTGCCCATTTTAAGCAGGGGTTTGCTGAAACCGTTTTCTGGTAATAGTATTTTTATATGCTATAAATAATTTTACAAGATAGCCATCAGCTTTCAAAGATTTTTGAAAAATAGCCTAGGTATATTGTTGAAAATACCCCTGGGAAATCAATATCCCAAGATCTTGAACTGTATCCCAGAAAATATACTTTTTCAGCAACTCCAAAAAAATATGAGATGTGATCAGCATCCAAAAGATCCCACATAATACCTAAAGAGACCTGAAGAGCACAAGATTTCCACACCCAAACTCTCCATCTTCATGAAGAAGTTTTCTAACCACAGCCAAAATGTTTCTGTGTTTCTGTCTATAAAGGTTTTGCAGCTGAGAACGTGACAGAAACAGAGACCCCAGCACCAATGACAAGCCCCACACCTCCGTTTAATAACACTGAACCCACAGACGAGGGTAAGGGTAGGAATTTGATTTCCTTTTTTACATTTTTATTTCCCAGCATAACCACATAACCATCCCAGGATTGCCTGTTATGTTTTATATTATAGTCAGTATATGTTTATTCTACACTTCCAATTTGTTTGCGGTTTTGAATCGAAGTGTTTCCAATACAGCTAAACTGAGTTACAGGTCCAGTACAAAATGTCTTCGTAAATTGTGTTCTGTCACAGAAGGAATTGATTTTTGGTGGCATAATAAACTGGCGATATTTGTCTCTAGTCCAATTCAATCATGAAAGTGTTTGCCTTGTTCATTCAGATAACTTGAAAACAACAGAGGTGACAATGAGCCCAGAAGAAGAGGATTCTAACCTCACCCTAACTGCAGCAAACACTGAAGACTCTACAGAATCCCCTGTGCCATCCTCGGTGACCTCCAAAAAGACATCTGCCGCACACCGTAAGCCCTGATTCTGACTGAAATGCAACTTTGGTTTTGGTGAAAGGACTTTCAGTGTGGGATTGGGGGATTGGGGGAGGGTAACGGAGCTCAGGATTGCATGAATAGCTGAGAGGCTTCCTCTTTACTCATGCAATTTATATCAAGGGCACACATAATTAGCAGGTAATTAGAAAATGTTCAAGGCTCTTTCCATGCTGAGAGGCTTAAAGATAATGCAGCATTTCAGCAGGATTGAGGAGCACTGTCGCGGCGAGCTGATATGCTTTATGAAGAATCAACCAACCATATATCCTGGGAGAGCAGGGCCATTGAAATATGCAAAAATTGAATTTGAAAGACAGGGCCGGACAGAGAATGAGTGCTGCTGGAATTAAATTAGAAGCTATTACGGACAAATCCATAGGATTGCGATAAGAAGCAGCATCTGCTTTTCACTCGGAAAGTCTTTGCTGTCAACCTACATTATGGACAAAAACGGGATTCAAAAGATCACTCCTATTCATAACTCTGTGAATTTGAGAAAAAGAATGTACATGCTAGATTAGGTTTCTCTCTTTGTCTTTTTCCTTGACCTCACTTCCCTCTCATTTTCTCATTGAAGCGACCCTTAACACCACCACCTCCAGAATCGAGGCCGCCAGACCTGTAAAGTGGGGTAAAACTTTCTCATCTTCCTCTTTTTTTCTTTTTTTTTTTTTTTTTTTTTACATAAATGTGACCCTAGATCACAAAACATGTCTTAAGTCACTGGGGTATATTTTTTGCAATAGCCAAAAAACATTGTATGGGTCAAAATTATCGATTTTCTTTTATGGCAAAAATCATTAAGATATGAAGTAAAGATATTTTGTAAATTTCCTACTGTAAATATATAAAAACTTAAGTTTTAATTAATAATACGCATAGCTAAGAATTCATTTAGACAACTTTAAAGGCGATTTTCTCAGTATTTTGAATTTTATTTTATTTTTTTTGCTCCCTCATATTCCAGATGTTCAAATAGTTGTATATCGGCCAAATATTGTCTGATCCTAATAAACCATACATCATGTATATGTGTGTGTGTGTGTGTGTGTGTATATATATATATATATATATATATATATTTCATTACATTTCACTGATTTTCTTTCAATTTAACCCATCAAATCTTAAAGTCATTTGCATAAACTGCATCTTATTAACACAACTTTGATTGAATCATAGAAAATTAGTGTTGGAGATCATGTGATGTGGATAAGTGAAAGATTGTTTCTTCTCATTAGATGCAGAAGGCTCATGAATCCATCACCATGATCACACACACCCACACATATTCTACTGGCTTATTTAGAATATTATGAAAATGATAGAGTCTATTACATTTTATAGGCATGTGGACTGTTTTTAGGTCTTGTTTATGATGTCAACATCTCTCTAAATTTTGCAATTTCCTCAACAGACAAGAAATGGGACGAACCGTTTAATTACAGTAAGTATTTGTTTAATCATTCCTTCATTAATAGTTCTCACTGATGCAGACTTCACGATTACTGCTAGAGCAAACCTCTAACCCAAAGTATTGTATGTCATCTGTAACTCGTGCCGCACTGTTTGATATGGATGATACTTTAAATTATGTGTTGTTTGTGCTACAATTTTTTCAAGTGACTGGACTTATAGATTCTCACTTAATGGATGAAAAAACACAACAGAAGGAATGTCACAGAAATCCAATAGCAGTGTTATTCAAATAACATTATTATAATTTAGTAATTATAGTTGAGTTGACCCAAAAATAAAAATTTGCTTAAATGTACTCACCCTCAGGCCTTCCGACTTGTACATGAGTTTGTTTCTTCATTGGAAGAGATTTTGAGAATTGTAGCATTATATAACTTGTGAATGGGTGCCGTCAGAATGAGAGCCCAAATGGCTGATAAAAACATCATAATAAACAAATCCATCAAAACTTTTTTAACTTTGTTGCTGGCAAAAAATACATAATCGATAATAAAGCTTCCTCCAATATAAAAGTGCATCCCCTTTTGATGTCTCACATCAAAATCCACGGACATATTTGTTTAGAACTAGACTTTTGGACTGTTTTCACTTGTAAACAGGGCTTGATCGGTGCATATTTCTCTCCTGATTCAGATGAGATTACTTTTTTTAATATTGGATAAAGCAACACTATGAATGAAAAGCTTTATTTTAGCCATATAAGCAACAGTTAAAAACATCTTAGTGTTGAATTTATTTACAAGCCTGCAGTTTAATTGATGGACTGGAGTTGTGTGGATTATTGTGGTGTTTTTGTCAGCTGTTTGCACTCTCATTCTCACGGCACCCATTCACTGCAGAGCATCCATTGTGATATAATGCTACATTTCTCCAAATCTGATCTGATGAAGAAACAAACTCATATACATCTGGATAACCTGAGGGTAAGTATATGTTCAGCAAATTTATGGTTGAACTATTTCTTTAAAGACTTTCCCTTAACAATAACATTAATAGACCACACATTTGTGACCCAGGAGCGCAAAACCAGTCTTAAGTCACTGGGGTATATTTGAAGCAATAGCCAAAAATACATTGTATGGAGAAGAATTATACATTTTTCTTTTATGCCAAAAATCCTTAGGATATTATGTAAAGATCATGTTCCGTGAAGATATTTTGTAAATATATCCAAAACCTATTTTTTAATTAGTAATATGCATTGCTAAGAACATCTGGACAACTTTCAAAGTGATTCTCTCAGTATTAAGATTTTTAAATCTAAAATATAATTTTTTTAGAAATGAATCTTTATAACTGGTTTTGTGGTCCATGGACACATTTGGTGATCTTGTGGAACTCATTACCAATTAATTGTCTGCTGATTTCTCTGGTACAGCAGCGTACGAGCTGCTGTCAGTGCATTCAACCACAAAGACTGGAGGAACTCAATCTCTCTGTCAGTGGAAAGTATTGTGTTTATAAGAAGCGCAGATGTGCCGAGCTCAGGAGCACTATTACTGTCTCAAGAGCTGTAGTTGAAAGCTTATGACCTGGCGACAGCCTCTGCTTCAATCACTTCCTATTGTTAGGGCAGCTACAAGAAATCTGATGTTCAGGAAATAGCCTCATTAGCTGTGACCCGAAGATGTCTCTGTTCTGCATTCATTCCCCAGGAACTAAGTTTATAAGAGCCTGAATATGTTTCAGAGTTTCATCAGTTAAGGGTGTTTAATGGCGGTTCGCTGTTACTTTAAAGCATGTGTTGTGTGTGTGTGTGTGTGTGTGAGAGAGGGGGGGGGGGGGTTACCTGCTTTGTGTGTACTGAATGCTGCATGTGATAAAGTTTGAGGATTTGTTTATAAAATTGACTTTTGTTGCTTCTCTTGCTGTGAGAGACACTCGATGATTGAAAGTCTGTTGTGACATCCACACACAAGCATGAAATTAAAATTAATGTGACTTTATGTATGTTTCCAGACTGCTCGACTGGATTCTTCTGTTAGTGTGTTCTGCATCGTGTTTAATGCATAACATGACTTAAGTTTATTGTTTTATTTATTTATTTCAGATTACTCCAATCTACGTCATGTAGGGTTAACCATCGCCGCAGTTCTCTTTGTGATGGGAATCATGGTGCTTGGTTGTAAGTAAACTCATTTTCAACTCTCAATCCAGTCAAAAATAAATGGACAAAAGCTGTCACTGGGGAGGTACCTTTTCAAAAGGTACACTTTTGTTCCTTTTAGGTTCTAATATGTTCACTTTAATTAATCATATGTAACGTTAAGGTTCCAAAATGGACCTTTTATGTACAAGCGACAGCTTTTGTTCCTTTTATAAACCATTACAATTTAAATCCCCAAACCTCTCTCCTCTCTTTTTTATTCTTCCTCCATCTGTAAGGTGGCAAAGTGAAACGAATCCCACGGTGTCATATTGGCAAAGGAAGGTGAGAAAAAACTGTTTACCATGAGTGTATTCTTGTCAGACAGTCACATACTACCAAACAGTATATAGTATACACTTTGCATTATGCAAATGTTGCCAAAATGTTCAGTACATATACAAAAGATCCCAATGTGTAGAATACTATATCCCCATAACGTATGAAGTTGACATTTTTAACCTCTTTCTTGATTCATTATTTGATTGGACTGACCAAATGTAATATTTTCATGTTTTTGTAATTGTATATAGTGTATAAACAGTATATAATTGACTAATATTACATTCTGAATAACATGCTAAAGTAGTAGGTGGTACACCATGTAAACTACACTTCTCTATTAATACGTTTTGTGTAAGCTCTACTGTAAACTGATCATTTAGACAAATCGATAGTTAATTTGAGAACATTTGCATACTGTGCTTAGTTTACATGCTATTTACTGCTTTAAAAGTGGTATGCTCTTTCGTACATATTCATTGTGTACTTTTTTAATGCATGTAGCGATCAGATGCCTAATAACATTTTGCCTCTTTCTGATGTGTCTTTATAATCATTATGGACTTCATTGTGTTTATACGCCATTAGGGCTTTTATATTGATTGTTCTAAAACACATGACTTCATTCTTTCCACATATAATGAATGCGAAGAGTTAAACTTGAATGTGCTTATTATACACCTGTCAGTGCCATCTGATAATGAAAATACACAACCATTGCATGGAGAGAATGTCAACTGAATTGACTCGTGCAAGAGAGACAACAAAACAGTATATAATTTTAGTAATATAAGAGAAGAATAATAACACTTCTCTATGAAAAGAGCCTTTTCAAATGATCTCGGCTATTAAGGCAAAAAGGCATAATTTTCTTTCTCTGCAAAATATTAACAAGCGGTAACGCTTTACCTGGAGAGAAAGCAGTTGTTGACTTGGCTTTAACTCACACAGAGCTGCTGTGAAAACCCTGCTGGAGGCTTTAACAGCTGATTTATACTATATTTAATGGAATATTTAATGCCCTGTGGCAATAAGCTGACTTATTAAATAAGGTGTCCATATTTTAGTTTTCCAGAATGAGGACTGTGGGTGCAAGGTCTATATCCCAAATATCAACCATTTAAATTGTCATTTCCAAACCTAAAATATATATTTTACAGTAAATTTTATGTATATTGATCATAAACACAGCTAAAAAAACTTAACATCATAGTTTTATCATATACTGTAGAATACAAAATGTTCCAATACAAGTATTTCAGGCAAATGTAACTTATTCAACATTTCAAACCTTTAACCCATGGGGGAGAATCAACCAATTGGCAAAAGTAGGCAAAAGTAGCCCAATACCATGAAAAACAAAATGTTTGTGGGAGCAGGCGGAATGGACACAAAACAATCTGGGGAGTGAAATATACATGTTACAGGTGCGGAGGATAATGGTCTAAAATTCAGCAGCATTAAGAAAACAGTCCCTCGCAGGGCTCTAATTCAAAAATGCACGGTGAATGGTGACTGTAGACTGCAAAAGCCGAATCCTGAACATTTTTGTCGATTAGAAATCCCGGCCAAACGCTTTTTTTTTTAGCTCCGAAAGGGGACATGTCCGGTAAAGAGAGGATACATGGTAACATCACCCTACTGTATATTAAATGTTTAGTAAAATTTGATAAAACTTTTACTTACCTTCAGGCCATCCAAGATGTACAGTACCTGTAAGTGAGTTTGGTTCTTCATCAAAACAGATTTGGAAAAAAAAATAGCATTACATCACTTCTCTGCAGTGAATGGGTGAGGTCAGAATGAGAGTCCATCACAATAATCATTCCACACAAATCTAGTTGGTCAATTAACATCACAAAGGTACTGGGTTACTCCGCCGCGGTACCCCCAAAGCAATCTAAAATAGTCAGAATATAAACACTTATTATAGGTGCACCCTAGTGATTCAAGACAGACTAAAAACACGGTTTGGAAAATGGATTCATGGTGTACTCGCTTATTATATACATTTTGTATACTTTGAACACAAAAAAAAAGTTACGGACCGCAGCTCTGATTGGTTGATTTCTTACCGGGAGCGGATGAATTTGTGCAAATGGCAATAGGAGCACTGGGAGGAGCCAGAGGAGCTTGATTTTTTTCACAAATTATCTGTCTCATATTCTACTGTCAGTACATAATGACAGGTTTTATAAATATGTAAAAAATAAATTTTTACAAAAGTTACCAACTGCAGCTTTAAATCTACCAACATATTTATTTAGAACTGGTTTCGCTTATTTATGCGTCACTTGTGGATTATTGAGATCTTTTTTATCAACTGTTTGGATTATCATTCTGATGGCACCCATTCACTGCAGAGCATCCATTGGTGAGCAAGTGATGGAATGCTAAATATCTCAAAATCTGTTCCGATGGAAAAACAAACTAATCTACCGTACATCTTGGATAGCCTGAGGGTGAGTACATTTCCTGCAAATTTTCATTTTTTGGGGTAAATTATTCCTTTAGGGACATTTCCACAAGATGTTACCGGTGAGAAAACCTGCTCACAAATATGATTGATTGTGGTTAGAAATTACTCAATCTAAATTTAATTTATTCTAAAATTAATTTTATCCTTACAATGAATCACATTGCATTGCTGCTCGTTTTAACAAAGTTAAACTCTGGAAATGTTGACAAACTTTTGCCTACATAGAAAACTAGTTCATTGCCAAAATGGCCTCCAGGTAAACTGATTTACTTGAATGGAAAGTTTTTTTTTTTTTTTTTGAGAAAATGCAAAACTAACAAATTCTCTCTCTCTCTCTCTCTCTCTCTCTCTCTCTCTCTCTCTCTCTCCAATCTCTTTCTAACATTATTTTATTTAATTTTTTCTGGGTGCATAGTTCATACGAGGTGACCAGAAGTTAACACTTTCCCGGCATTGATCAGCTGGCCCTGCAAATAAACAGAAGAACAGCAGAACACCCAGTCAGTCCTGTTTCCACAGCGGTTACAGACTTACATTTCCCCCTTGTGAGGACAACATCATAAGGACAAGATGGAGAGTTTGTGTGTGTGTGTGTGTGTGTGTGTGAGCGTGTTCATTATTTCAAACTGATCTCCAGGATTGTCACAGAGGCGCCGGGGAATAAGATGTGTGCTATCGTGCTGCACTAAACGCCAGCAGTAACACACCGGCTGGGACTTTGGCAGATCCCAACGTAATCACGCATCACAGACACAAAATCCCTTCATCCCTCTGCTCTCCTGCACCAAACTGCTTGGTTTAAGCATCAAACTTTGTACAATATAGGCCTGTACTTGTGTTTTATTATTATTATTTCAATACCATGCATCCTCAGATGTGTCAATCTTTGTGTAGCTCACAAGCGCCCTCAAGAGGCCTTCAGACACATTTATTATGAGATCTCCCAAGAGGAGAAGAATAAAAACAATTTGACTGAGTCTGTTTAGTGATTCATGTTTCTGATTCTTTACATTTATTTTTTAATAAATAAATAAAATACAGCTTTATCAGTGTATACCGCCTGAGTTTAGACTAAGTGGAGTTTCATATTATTATCTTGCATAAGCTGGGCTGTCAACAGTGGAAAATGAGTATATGCTGTTGTCAGAGGAAAAATGAAAATATCAAGACCATCTATTGGTGACATTTACCATTAGCATATCTCAGCTGGAAAATTGTGCAAGGTGTTTATGTTACTATTCTATAATTAACCCGAAAATGCAAATACTGTTATAAAAAAGGCAGATTTTATTTTTCTTCCATAGCAGAACGTTCAAGATGCTCTTTTGTAAACAGCAAAACTGAATGGTTGATACTGATAACTAAGCTTAAATTAAATGAGTAAATAATTAAAAACTTAATTTAAATAAAGCTGAAATTTAAAAGATTAAATGAAGAAACATGTTAAAAAAAATACTTTTAATTAAACTTAAACTTAGAAAACTGAAATGTTGCTTTGGTAACTAATTAAAATCATAAGTACAAAAACTGAAATAAAAATACATTTAAAATGTGAATGTTTGAAAGGCAAATATTTTAAGAAATATACTTTAAAAAATAATAGAAATACCAAAACATAAAAAAATACATAAAAATATATAAAAGTTATTCAAATTATTAAATAATACTAAAATAACACTGATGGCAAGCACAAAAAAACTACCTTAAATTAAATTTTTAAAAAATAACAATTAATTATTAAATGCCTTATTTTACATAGGCTAAATGTATTATTTAAAAAAAATACACATTTTTCAAAGGAAATTGTTTCATTCACAATAGCACCATGCTAATGGAGCAGATATCACCCATTGTGTAGATGATGATGATCAAACTGTGCATCTAGTCCTTTTTATGATCTCTATATTAATTCCACCCAAATCAGATACATATAATACTAGCAAAGTTGTTTAGAACCATAATGTTTATTTATGTCTCATTCAACAAATAGATGACATGTTGTCTTATAAAATATATACAGCAACAGGCATTTAAATTTAAACTTCAGTAGAAATCACACAAATGTCCATTAATTACGGCGACGGTTATCATAAAGAATCGAGTCTGTGCACTACCAATGCTCCAGACTCTATTCTTGTGCACTGGGAGTGTATAGTACATTATCAAACTGCTGGTCAAATGTAGTCAGAGAGATGAATGTATGGATTATTGAAAATAAGCCGTACAGTATCAACTACTGCATCAACTACCAAGCGGTGCTACAAAAGAGTTCAAAGGAAAAACATTACTGATGACATTTAAAAAAGAAAACTCATAAACGTTTCATAAAACTATTTTAAGTATACATTTTTGCTGACAGAGCATATTACATAACATACAAGAAAATAAGCTCTGATGTCGATTCTTATCTCCAAAGATTGTTGAGCAATCTACATCAGCATTTTCCACTCTGTTCTAAATTCAACCACTAAGAGAAACCGGTAACAGAACTGAAACGTGAATCTGTGTGAACAATTGTTATATTACATCGCTGATTTTTACAGTGTAAAGTCCCATAAGCAACCTGCCCCAAAAAACCCATGAGACATTTTAATAAAACTTGACGGTTTATAAAAACCTCTATTCAAAAGAGGGAGGAAAATGTCAAAATGATGTGAAACTGGCTTTCAGAATGACTCAAATGAGCTGATTTTTTATTGTTTTTCCCTTGTTTTTTCCAATTGCAGTCATCTGAAATTTTATTGTCTACACTATTGTCTAGCAAAGTATTTACCAGAATAGCAAATCTTGATTAATGATTCACACCTATGTCTATGTCAATGTTTTTGGACCCCAAAGGTTCTTCCTAATATCTTCTTCTGTGCTAGACAGAAGAAAGTAAGTCATATAGATCTGGAATATTATTGGGTTAAGTTAATGGTTACAAAAGGTTCATATTTGTGTGCACTGCCCCTTTAGCAAGATAGTAAGAAAGAACAGAAAACATAGTCTCAGCAGTGTTAAAAGTGTTTGCTAGCCTGCCGTCTTTGTGTAAATTCAGAGTAAAGAGCAGAGAAGCTCTGAGTCTTGAGACTCAGGCTAAAAGGGGTTGATTGATTTCCATTTTAATCAAAAAAAAAGAAAAGAAAAGTGGAAGAACAAAGATGAGAAAGAGGAGGATAGAAGTAAGCAGCTCGCTATAGTGTCTCAGTTTCAATCGATGATGTCATGGATACATTGGAGTCCAAAAGTCCACAGTAAAGATCTGGCATTCAAAATCTGAATATATACTTGTGTAAGATGTTGTGAAAAAAAATGCTGCATTTTTACTACATTCACTACTAAGAAATTGCTGGTATATTTCACAAATAGCCTATTTAAAAAGAGACGTCAAGTAACACATTATAGGGCTTTTCACACTGCACTTAACCACGGGAATTACTGTTGTTATAAACGTTATTAAATTAGGTTCACACTTGTAATTTAGAAGGCGGTTCGACAACACTTTTGCAGTGTTAACCTCACATTGCAGTGCCAGAATGTAACTGCTAGATGCTTAGCAATACACACCCAGTCGCTTTCCTCATTGACTTGCTTTGGACCCTCATGGAAACATTGCATATCAATAGTTGTTTCATTGAATGGAAAACTGTTTAATGGTGATTGAAAACACATGAATTGAGTGAAGAAGGATTGCTTTTACCTGGGGTTTAGAATGACCCAAGGTTAACTATTTCAGATGTGAAAAGCGTATAGAATCTCAAATCTTTTTTTTTTTTTTTTACTTAAAAATTTTTTTTTTTACAATGCATAGTGGACTTTTGGACCTCAATGTATGTGTTATGTGTCTGTATCCTTATTTCATCCGCCCATCAGATTATCCGGCATCCCAGAGCTATTTACAATCTGCTTTGCTTTAGAGGAGTTGGCCACGGTGGGAGAAAGGAAAAAGAAATCAACATCGTTATTTAATGCGGTTGATTAATTCACCATTTGACAAGTGGGTGTTCAAAACCACTTTTTTTCACTTGCATTTCTCTCCGGTTCTTTCTCTCTTCTGTCAAATAATCAGAGAGCCAGAGACTAGTTTTATCTTTTATCTGCCTTGAATTTGTCATTTTAAATGCATTGGGGACTGCAAACATTAGAGGATTGTAAGGGGAAATAGGGAGGATGTTTGCTTAAAGGTGCAGCTCATGATTTTTTTGGCACTGTCTGCCATTGGCTAGTGAATTAGGTAGTCCCGCCCCAAACTCTCGCCATTGGTTGCATCAGTTTGCTCAAATAAACCAGAGCCACAGTGTTTGTTTATATTTGGAAATGTGGAAAAAAAAACTATGAATAGCTTACTTTTAAGGTGAAAGTATCTAAAGAAGGAAAATATTACACACTTTTACGCACAGTTTCAAAAAAACGATTTGAACTTGATTTAAATAAAAAGTAATTGCAGGTGAAGAGGAAAAAGTCCCTAATGAGCCGTACTCGACAGTCAAAGGACTTTCTCTGTGAGTGCAACATATGGCATGTGTGCATGAACGGTATACATTGTGCTTTTAAAAACAGTTCATAGAAAATTTATGATAGCAACACACTCTCGTCTTCTGACGTTATAGAATCCACTATACTGTAGAGACACGTTGGGATGAGGAATCGCATGCTTGCAGCTCATCCCTGAAAGGATCCAGTGGAGAGAGGAAATGAAGAGGCCCTCGTGGTTAGACAGCAGCTTTCTGTCCTTGCTCTGCTGGCACAGAGTAGACCCTAGAGAAACAGAGAGAGAGAACAGTCAGTTCGCTATAGACTTTGATTAAATCTTTTAGACGCACTGTCTTATTTATTTATTTATTTTCTGCCTTTTCCCTTAACAGGAATTCTTCCCTCATTAAAACATTTTACACATAATGAAATTAATGACATATGTTTAAAATGATGCACACTAAGTGAAGGGCTTCATGAAAGCTGTTTTATTTTTAAACGGAGCGAGTCATGAGATTAGTCAAAAATTACTCACTTTTTGTGGGTTAATTAGATACTTTTGCTGTCAGCAAGTCGTTTAGAATAGAAATTAACAAAATAAGCCTAGCAACAAGACCTCCTCATATCACATCCTCTGAGATAATGAGCGGAGTGATTAACTGCATTTCCATCAGTGATAGCCGATGTTGTGCAACAGGGTTCCGGAAAAGAAAAAGCCCATTCATTTTTGGCATAAAAAAATTTAAATAAAAAATAAATTAAAGACAGACTTAGTCTGAACTATGAAGTTGTTAATTCATGGTATATACTTTTGTTGAAGCAATTAGTTCAAATTATTTACTTTTTATTTATTTATTTATTTATTTTTATTATCATTCAACAGTGGATTTCCTGATAATTCTGACTCATAATTCTGCAAAAAAATCTCCAACAATCAGAGAATCGAAGCAAGCAACTTATGTCAAAATAACTCTTTATTATCCACACGTCCGTTTCTCTTTGTATGCATTTGTCTGCATATTTTGCAATAAACTTAAAATCTTTCTGTGTCAACATTTTTATAACTATCTGTAATTTCTTAATTGGATAACATAGTTTGCAAAGCTTAATGGGATTGTAGTTCTTTCCATTTCCAAAAGTGCTGACAAATTGGGCAGGCATTGTTGGATTCTATTAGTTCATTTCAGACCACTGAATGTTTGACTGACCAAGCTATATAATAATTATTATATTTATAGATTTATATTTTTACATTTGTATAATGTTAGTTGTGATGCAAAGGCAACCATAATTCAACATCTAATATATATGACACAAGATATTCAAGGATTTCCTACCAAGCCATGTTTAAAGATCAGTAATAGTCTTTTTGAACTGTGGATAAAGTTATCATAGTACAATTAAATGTTATCTCAAAAGATAAATGAAAACGTGATTCCTGATGATGTGACCCATTTCAACATGCTTCAGACTTATTCAGTGTCTAAAGACAGAGAGCACTTCGGTATTACCAACAATAGCTGGATAAATTTACACAGCCCGACTGATATCTGTAAAGAATAGGGTCAGCTATGGGTCACATTGTACTTAAGGCAATATAAATACATACATGAGAGAGGAGCTTAACCATGAGTTGCATGCTGAGTAGAGTGACATTCAGCATATAGCTGATGAGAAAGATGAATGGCGCTCTTTGTGACACATTCATGCTGTTCAAACACATGTACGTACGCTTGCTTTCCTCGGGTAAATGGTGTTTAATTTGCCTCTGTGATGAAGCTGTTCACAGTTTATGGCTTTATGAACTATGGCAAGATTTTTTCCACCGCAAGGCATTTTTGGGGGGCTTTTATGGGTTTTGTTTTTTATTGAGTGTGCTTTCTGTGAACATGCTCAGAAAGGTTCGGTGTTGATCCACAGACCCTGTGGTTGCTGTGTGATTAAGCCCCTTTCAGCCACCCTATCACTCAACGAAAAACTCACTCAAAAGAAAAAATAAAAAGACGTGGCTCAGCTAACTGCATTCCCCTGAGGTAACCTGTAATCCTGCAGAAGAATTTAACCTCAATAAAGAAAGCCAGAGAGAGAGAGAGAGAGAGTGAAAACAGAGGATCTTTAAGCTTGCTGTGTGGAGGTAGGTGTCAGATAAATTCTGCTCCCTTCCAGCATTCTCTCACATATCACCATACTCAGCAACTCACTCAAACTGATTACTGTGCAAAACAGGTAACCATCTCAGCCAAATTCAGTTACACAACCTATCAAAACAACAGTGAGCTTTTTATATATATATATTTAACCGCATTGATTTTGTCACCTTAAAGGGACAGTTCACCCAAATATAATAATAATAAATAATAATAATAAGTCTGCAGGTATTTCGAAAATACTTGTTTCTTAAAACAACAATAACAACAACGCTACAGCTAGTTACTTTACTTTGAAATGTGTGTTCCGTGCCAGAATGTCTGTTTTTGTTTTGGTCTGGAGTGATTACGCCCACTGCCAAATTGTCGAATAGTATTTCGACACCTTGTGTTGCCAGTTGGTGAAAAACACAGCATATTTCAGCCATGGAGGCCAGCAAACAAACTCAGTCAATCATTCCCCCCAACCTAAAAAGCTTCAGCATCCATCTAACAAGCTTGATGACCAGGGAAATATTAAAATGCAGATAAATCAACTCATTAATTTAGGGGCCGTTCACATAGAACAGATTTTTCCATAGTTTTTCTATGTAAACATGCAAGATGGATGTGTATAGCTAGCATTTTTTTTGCAGCATCTCACACATGAGCCCCGCATTTTTAAGATGTTGTGTCAAGTTAAAAGAATTTTAAGACCCTGAAGACGGGGCAAGTGATGCAAGCTTTTGTTTACAGATTGAAATATGGCAGATGATGCATTTTAACCTCAAGTTTTTAGATCCATTCTGTGTCAACGGCCCCTTAGGCTTGTCGCATTACATTGTCAGTTGTGTGCATTCCAGTTGCATGTCATCAATCTGGCAACCCTCGTCAAAGTTGAGACTATAGAGTGGGGGGTGGGAAAAATAACTCTACATACTGCACATTAAAGTCAGTGAGCTGAATTCAAGAATCGGATCCATCTTGCAAAGGAATGTATCATTCAGGGTTTTGTGAACTAGATCAGCTGATTTCTATAAAAGGATCTAACTCAACAAATTGGATATAGACAAGCTAATCTCCATTCGAGACAACGTGAAGCTAAGTAGACAATGGCAGAATTTTCTTTTTTGGTGAACTATGTCTTTAAATGCACAGGGGACTGAATGACTGAATGCTTACTTACAGATGCAGAGACTTTAAGGCCCACTCCCACCATGGACAATAACGATAACTATAACTATAATTATAACTATAACTATAAAGTTTTAATAATCATTCTAATTCCACATCACAAATATAATGATAATGAAATTTAGAAATGATATCACTTGGATCACTTTCAGAACAAGTTTTTCCAGCTGATGGGTGATAAATACATTGACAACCATTCAGAATCCGCCCAAAGCTTATGCATGTCAACATAACTGCAGATCACATGCTATTTATAATAAACAACATGTTTGTGCATTGGAAGATGCAAATATAGTTATCTCTCTTTTGTGATCAGGCCTTCAAGTTTTAAGGAAATGGTCCAATCCTGCTTCAAATACTGAATCATTTTATGATGTCACTATTAATGCAATGTACAGCTTAATGGCATGTAATTTGTTATGCTGTTTAATCTATTGATTCAGGTGAGGACATGCAGTGGGAGTGTGGCGGTGTTTGCACTAAGAATAAAAATAATGCAACACGAATTGCAACACCTTTTTCTTCCTTGTTCCTTCTCTCTCTCTCTCTCTCTCTCTCTCTCTGATAAACATACAAACTGGTTCGGGCACTTTTGTCCCTATGCAAAAACACCATGATAAAAAGATATGGAAAAAGGTCCGTTTTCTTACTTTGCATCCACGTTTATAGTTTTCAGATGCAGCCATGACATTATTCCCACACTGTGAACTCTCTCAGGGTTTAGCAGGTCATATCTTGCTCAAGTTACTCAGCGCCTGGCTTGTTTTCTGATCTTTTTTCTTGCTTTTTGTTTCATAGGCTTGTTTCTATTAGCTCATGGCATGAGGGGCGTTTGACAGATGGCTGGAAAGTATAGTCATCAATGCACCAACCCGCTGCTAATAGTGGCCTATCCCTCCTGCATATGGCCCTCTTGTCTTGTTTACCAATGTCGTCTTGTGTTTATGGGTTACCAAGGATTCAGAGAACTGTTACCCATCCGACTGGTTGAACCACCCCAAAAGTCGACGGGGTGGATCATGCAAGCTGCCTTGTAAATCTAAGCACTGATGTGTCACTCAAGATAAAGTGTCAGGTAAGCTAAAGGTGAGACAAAAAAAATAAATAAAAAAACTCCCCCACCCATTTTCCAGCAAGTGCTGCCAAATCCTTCTTAGATCCAGTATAAAAGGGGGACCATGTGGAGCAACTAATAAATAAGTAATTGTGCTTCCACAAACAGCTTCAGCTTCAATATTTTCCGAATTATTAGTGAGTTTGAAGTACATGAGATATTTCCATACCTCTACACACAAAGGCATGCACAAATCCACACTGCATTTGAAGGCAACATGGGTAATAGTGTGTGGAGTGCTCACACACATTTCTGTCAACTGGATGGAACTTTGCTATATTCAACACAGCATGCTTTAAGTCTTTAATAACATTTCTTGAAAATATGTTTATCTGGCAAACAGGTCATTTGAAATTATTTGCAAGCAAAACTAAATGAGTCTTACCCCTGTTCCCGGCTTTGCAAGTAGCGTCTGAAGAGGACAATAGCTGTAAAGATAAAAAGGATCTTAATGAATAACCTCACATACAAGTTACTGTATGAAAATTGTGTTGCTTTTTTTTTTTTCATCAATCCATCAATGGAACTGTTTGACTTGTCAAAAATTTGGCGTAGAGCTTTAGCTCCTGTGTTTCTTGTAAAGTAAACACCCATATTAAACTGACTTTTAACAATAAGGCAAACCTTACAGATATTCACTTACAGCTTGTATCATATAAACTTTAATTAGAAGGATGTGTCTCATTAGTAGTCATGGGTATTCAAAGTGTGTTCCTTTACTCACATTTTCATAGATTTGCATAGGCACTGAATGTACAGTACGTTACTAATCAATTGAAAGAATCTAAAATGGCATTTTAGGTATGAACAACTTTATAGAAGTACAAATGTTCATTAATTATTTTAAGCTTATAGAATATTGAATTCAAATTAATAATAACACAGGTATAACATGGATGATCCATAATTACATTACATTACAGAAGCTGTCAGTATTTCCACATTGTGCATTTCAGTTTATATCCAAATACACAAAATTTTGCATGCAAACATAATACAAATACGATCTAGTTACCATTTGCTTGAATCTTTTCGCTAATCATGATCATATAAGATTTTTGCACATACTGTTTGTGAAAACTAATAGAGTGACTTTAGTATCAAACTGAAGTGATCTAGTAAATGTCTGTGTTTGTGTGACTGGGATTCAACCTACCTACGATACCTCCAATGGCCAGAACGATGACGCTAACCGCAGCTAGGATGATTACCAATGTTCCACCTAAGAATAAACAATTGTACTGTAGATTAATTTGTGCACGTGTTCTTTTAACTCCAGAAATATAATAGTCAGAAATATAAAAGTTTTTATCAACCTTCATTAGCTGCATCCTCTCCTGTGGATTTATCTGATCCAGGACTTTGTTTAGGAATATTTACAGGATCTGCGTATACAGTATGCACTGCTTTCTCTGGAAAAATAATAATAATAATAATAAATTAACACATACAAGGTTGATATTCATGGATGAACTGCAAAAACATTGTAAATGATTACAAAATTCTTAATGTTAGTACTGAATATGTTTAAACAGGGACCCATTACAGCCTTGTAAAATGGTTTTATGGGGCTTTTAGCCATTTTATTAAGGCAACTGTGAATATTGTCCTCTAGAGGCAGCAAACTGAAGTACTGAAGATAATGATTGTTTTAAGCAGGTAACCCAAACACTTCCCTGTCTGCCATTGGTTAAGCAAGTGTTTTTTTTTTTTTCTGTTTTCTGTTTACAGAGTCACACAATAGTTTTAATAGTTGTCGGAAAATGTTTGAGACTCTTAATATTCCGTAATATCATAACTGTGACTGCGGAAGAGAACAAAACTCAAACTAAATTCAACTCAGATGAATTTATGTTCTTTGCATTATTGAACTGAACTGAATCAACACTAAAGCGATTTGAGCTGAACAATGACACTATTCTCTTGTAGAGCTGCTTTATTGAAACTAATGAACTTTGCAACACTGACACTACTACATTTAATCAACATTGCACTAAACTGAGCTGAACAATGACAATATTGTCTTTTTAGTGCTGCTTTAAGCTGAAATTGTATACATTTAATAATTAATGAAACATGAAATGCAACATTATACCAGATTTGAACCCATATGAACAGCATAGCTTTATATGTCAATAGGCCACATCTCCAAGCCAGTTCTTTAAATTAAACACTAACATTTTTTTTCACCTTTTATAGGAAATTAGATGGGAAATTCATCTCAATTCTGATCGCGCCCATATCAGCAAGATTTACTTCCCTCCATCTCACCCCCCATCTGCCTCTGGCCAGAACTGGTGAGCAGGGCTTGCCTTTACAGCTCAGTAATTCTATCAGAGAGCAATCTTTCTGCTGATGAAGACAGACAGCTCCACGCACTGTAGAGCTGAATGAACTGTCAACGTCCATTAAAGAGACGGACAGTGGTGTGGATGGACCCGGGGCTATCAGCGGCACTCTGCTGGGAGACGCTAATTGATTTCTTTCAGGAATTAATCTGGCAGATGAGCTGGTCACGTCTTACAGTAACAACCTGTCTTTATGTTACATGAGAGGAAAACCCACCTTTAAAGACATAGTCTTCATCGTCACCTGGGTAAATGGGAATATGAAGACCGAATAGAAAAAAAGTTAAAGACAGAAAATTGCATTCAAATATAACAGTTATAAAATAACAGTTGTTGTTTACCAAACAATAGTTACTATCCGGATGTCATGAAAACATGTTCAAGTAAAAAGTAAAATACAATTATGTTTTTATTTTTTATTTTTTATGATAAAATTATTTATTTATTATAGACAAACATTATATATTTTCATTATATATAGTTTTCATTTAAATAATATATTTTTATAATATACACATATTTTCATATAATTGGTGAAATGTTGGATGTAATGCATTACTAAGTTTTGTATAATACAAAAACATTTACATATTTATTTGAGAAGTGTTGGGTGTAATACATAAGTAATGAATAACTGTAATTTAATTACTACTGCATTGAAAAAGTAAATTAAGTGATTCTTCTTAATTTTTCAGTAATTTAATTACAGTTATACTGGATGTATTTGCATTAAATACTGTATAGACTATAGAACAGAAGTGGATTTAACATCAAAATGTAATATTTGGAATATTTTTAATTTGTGTCATTTTTCTATCACTTATTTGAAATAATTTAATAAGCAGTTTCATATCTATCCTTGTATTATTCAGCTGGGCGAAGTTGATATGGGATTTAGAAAGTAATTAGTAATAAGTAATGCAATACTTTTTAGATAGATTAATTTTACATGAATCAAATTACACTGTTGAACGTGATTAGTAGCTAATAATTCATTTGTTTTTGTTTTTTAGAGCAACTTATCCAACACTTATTTTGAGAATGAGACATAATATTATGCACATAATATTATTTCATGGTCTTAAAAATTATTTTCCTTTATATATGATTTCAATAGTTACTATTAGTTAATTTGCTTTGTGCTTGTGGAATGAAATATGACCTGGGTATGACAAGATGAGAGCCACACATATTCAGAAAACATGAGAGATGTCATACCCATGACATCTCCTGAAGAATTTCCTTCTGTGTCTTCTGATGTTGCAGCTGTTGATTTGAATACATAAATAAAAGGTTAGAGGTCACATGAGACTAAAGGTCACAACTAAATAACTTCAAAGGTTATTCCACTGCCAGACAGTGAAGGTGAAACAGCCCAGTTGTGCATCACTATTTTAACTTGTATAAATATATATAGCACTGCATTTTTCATCTAAGTGGCTGATAAAAAATTTACATAATTTGACGGAATCTCTAGTGTTAGCACAAAACTTTCAGAGTGTTCAAGGCACTTTGGATGAAAAGCATCTGCGTAATGGCGAGTAACATGAGGTTCACAAGCCTGTCACTGATACAGATGCTTTAAACAGACATGAGAAGAAAAAGATGGATTGAGTACAAAAATAACCATCTGTATGGGACAGAGAACTTTTGATCAAAGTACGGCAGAATAATGTAAACCTAGATAGAGTGAACTTACCTGCACCTCCAAGAATCAAAAACAGAAAGAGTAAACGCAGCATCTTCTTATTCTAGGAAAAAAGATAAGGAGAAAAGTACACATTAGAACACTACACCTAGATTTCTCAATAGCTTTGATACATATCCCACCCCATGAACCTGACCTAGTGTAACCTAGATAAATCCACATAGAAGAACTGCTTTATCTCTCTAATCTCAAATGGATCACAATAATCTATTGCACCATGCCATAGTTGAAAATATATGCCAGTGTTAATAAATAACTAGAAATATAATCAGCCCAGTATGAAACTGAACTGTGGTTATCCAGGCTAAATATTTCAAATTCATCAGAAGTCTTTAGTCCTTATCCCATCATGAATTTACTGTGGGCTGACTCATGGTTCATGGCTTGTCAACTTTGTGGCCTGGTGTGCACTTGTGAATGCAACTTTTTTGTTTTGTTTACCAAAGCACTTGAACAAGCACACTCAATGGGAAACTTATGCTGAGCGCCATAAGCTCCATTAAGAACCATGCAGGCTAGTCATGCTAAGCAGTTTTAGTTTAGTTTATCTTCCCATAACAGTGAATTCCTGAACCGTGTGGGTAGTTATCAGTTTTGCCCCCTTGAGATCCTAATCTCAAAAGAGTTTTGTGGCTTTAGTTCAGATATATTATCTTCATCTTCAAGGCCATTTCTATGCTAGTCTTCTCCTAAAAGTTAAATTAAACTTGTGATATTAGGCAATTTGTGAACCAAGTGATTTAACAGCCTTCATTCTGAAATCATCAGACAAGCTGCTAAATGACTTGAATCAATCCTGCTAAAATAAATGCACATGGAGGATCGTTCCTCTTCACCTATTATCACCTATCAAGATTTTACTTCTACATGGTACTGTAACTTTCCCAGAACGGCCTTGTTGTGGACATAATCCAGGCAGATGTTTGACACATGCAGCTGGCCAAGCTGGGCTTCCGCAGGCTGTTATTACTCTTAACAATTACGTGTATTTATTTTTGTTTCCACTTTGGACTAGGAAATGTGAACTAGCTGGGGAATGATGTTTTCCGGAGACCCAAAATGGTTAAATAAGGCTTTTGCTCGGTGCCAAAGCTCCAAATTCCCCTTCCGTGGCCTGCACATCAATTTCACAAGCCGCTGCTCTTCATCCAGATATTGTTGTTGGTGCCCATTGTGTTGGGCTTCCACTTCCTGTTGCTAATTGCTGTTATGATGTCACAATAACTGGGAACCCCAAACAGGGAAGTGACACTTGGACATTATACACCTGCTTTCTTCATTCATATTATACTACCCCAACTGGATGTCCACTTTGGACAGTTTTCCTTTGCAAAGACTGAAGCTAATAATAGGCCTATTTATAATTTAATCAGTCATTTTGTGCTGGCACAATTAATGCTTTTAAAAGAATGGACAATCTCAAATAGATACAAATTAGAATAAAGGTGAAAATGTGGAATAAAGACAACAAAAACATGTTTACACAGATGAGTCGAAAGCAGTAGCAAAG
This sequence comes from Carassius auratus, assembly GCF_003368295.1. Taxonomy (NCBI): domain Eukaryota; kingdom Metazoa; phylum Chordata; class Actinopteri; order Cypriniformes; family Cyprinidae; genus Carassius; species Carassius auratus. Next base: position 510,690 of record NW_020525536.1, on the reverse strand, counting down.
GGATCTGAATCAATGAATCGTTCATTGAATGAATTAATCTAAATGAACTGAAGAGAGAGAGTCATTTAGGTGAGCGCATTTTATTATTTCTTCTACTCTGACATTAAAAATAGTGACATAGCATTTTTCTGCATGGAATATTAGTGTTAAATTCAGTTTGTTTCATTTAATCACGAGTCATGTTGACATAGATATGTATACGTAGAAGCCTCATTAGCGACTTTTTCCATGGGCCGCTATATGTAAGCCGTTCACCCTATTTGAAGGGTCAACTTGAGGTCATTCACCATAACAGCCGACTACCTATATGTATAGGTAGATGCCCCATTCAACTGCGTCTAGTACGTAGAATGCTTCCAACATTTTTAAACAGTCAACTTGATGTCATTCACTATAATAATCAATGAACATTCAAAGATGCCACAATCCTCCACAGCTGATGATTGTAAAAATTGCCAGGGTTTAAATTTCAGAAGAAACGGGAAAACCTTTCACAGGTGAGAATGTGTTGGTTTTATGTTTTAATGTATTAACTAAATATTTGTCACTTTTGAAACATTGGTAACTTATGTTACTGTTGGTGAATGACGTCAAGTTGACCCTTCAAATATGGAGGATGTATTACGTATAGCGGACCATAGTAACAGTAGTTACTATGTTTAAGTTCAAAACTTGTAATTTTAGAGTTAAAACAAAACACATGCTCACCTGTGAAAGGTTATACAGTTTCTTTGGGACTTTAAATGCCTGTGATTTTTAATACCATTGGCTGTGCAGGATAGGGGCATCTTCGAATATTCATTGATTATTATGGTGAATGATGTCAAGTTGATCAATAAATTGGGGAACGTGTCTATGTGCTTGACGCAGTCAACTCTACCTATACATATAGAGGCACGTTCATCTGAACGCACCACAAGATGGTGTCACAAGAACATTTCTTTGTGGTCGAAAAGCTATAATGTTATTTTAATAAAAATGCATAACGTTATTTATACATTTAATGTATTCACAGAAAAAAAATAGTTCAATAAAAGATATATTTTTATTTACAATAATATATATTTTTAGTAGATTTAGTGCCGTGCCAGTTCGACGATGCTATTTGTTTGTGGTTCTCACTGAGGTTTTATGAATATCTCACTTTGAATGGAATTCCATTGTTAATTTTCAAATAGTAGTTGGGAAAATTCCTATTTGTGAGTTGTCTGGATATCACCAGTACTCCCCATAAATAAATACTGGATCAGCATGAGGGACAGGTCATGAAAACATAAATAAATGCAAGAGAATGAATAATGCTTTTGACACTGTCAAATGAACTTAGTAGTTAGAACAACCTGTGAGTACTTGGAACTGTGCTGAGCGGAGAGGAGAGTTTGCTTTGACCCTGACAAGTCTATATTTGTAAGTCTAATTAGCAAATTATCATATTATAGTAACAGCAGCTGAAAGGAGCCTGGAACACTTTGTTCTAATTTCGCAATCATGTTTTCATCTGTGGCTTACTTGTCTTAAATGTGTCAAAAACTGTTCATAAGTGAAAATGAAAGAAGCACTGGTAATGATACCAGTAGGTCTATGTCAGTCTTAATGATAGGCTGTCTTGGCAAACTCATCCATAAGGGACTGCAGTAAATGTGAAAAAAAGAAAGAAAACAGGCTCTCCATAAAGAGAGAGAGAGATTGCGGTGGCTTAACTCGTTTCGTGATTTGGAATTTCCACGCTCAATTCACGGCAAGAGAGATTTTCGCAATTAAGCTGTTAATCAGAAGTTTTGGGACTGGTTGTCAGAGCAAGCACAATCCAAGCTTGTAAAAATGTGACAGCAAATCTCCCATCAACAGTAACCTAGAGACATCTAAATCCCCCTCCGACCCCCTCCCTAAATTCCAATTTGGTGCACCCGCCTGCCTCGGAGAAATAATAAGCTGAACCAATTTGAAAATATTTATCAGTGCAGTCCAACGCCTGCGAGTTGACAGTCCTCCTGAAGCTTGCGTCGCCGAGCAAGTGGCTAATATATTTGTGTTTATTTGAATTCAAATTGAATTTGGTCTGTTCTCCTGTTTTTGCACTTGTTTTGCCTCCACCTAATTTGTGCTCTATCATTAATATGTGCAGTCCTGCAAAAGAGGCCCGACATGAGCCTGCAGCAAAGCCATCAATGAAAAACCACTTTTATACCTCGTGAAATCATAAATCAACACAAAGTATAACAGGATTTTATTTTTATTTTATTTATTTATTTTTTTGGCTTTGTCCTGCAGTGTGTGATTTCTGTGTCTTCGTCTACTAGGATTATTTGGGTTTATGTTGCCAGAATTTTTATGTGTGGTGCGTTCTTGGTGTTTTCTTCATTATGATGAAATCATTGGAAAATTAGCCTGAGAAAGTTTTGTGGATGACAGACAGACAGACAGACAGACAAATAAAACAATGATTAGCTATTTTGAAATTGGTTAACATTATTCAGATTATACATATTCTTGCTCATAGTATGTAAACTCTTCATAATATGAGCAGGAATATGCATCTAAAAAACAGCTAGGGTCGTAGGGTCAGCTGATTACATGTAGAATTTAAGCAGACGAGGAAAGGGTCAACAAAAACAGATATGAAGATTATTTTCTACAGCACAAAAACAATTTTCCACACAAAACAGGAGCAAATAAACTGGTGACTAAGAAACTGCCTTGCTCCATTCTTACGGAAAATAATCTGGTCTGATGTCTTACTTCATCTGAGTCATAAACTCTCATTCATGTCTCAAACATATCTAGGCCAGACTCACTAACAACTCCCAGTTGAATCAGTAAATCCGTTTATAATGTTTGTATTATAGCTATGTAACATTCAGGTTCTATAAAAGCACAGACATGCACAGTGTCCTAACCAGACGAGACAATATTATAGCTGATATGGCTGGTTAGAACAAAAGCACTTAATGTGCATTAAGTTAGCATTCAAAAGCTTATTTTTCTGAAGACTTCTTGTTATAAACTAAAACTCCAAAGCAGTACAATGAGGCTGTATTACAGGCTGAATTTCCTTTTTAGTCACTAGCTGCCCCATTATGCCAATTATGCCAACTCTCATAGTGTGAGTACTCGTTCTGCCAGCTCTTTTCTTTATTTCACACTTTCACATGGCACAAGTGACATGTAACACTGTATATCACAATAAGATTCTAAACATAGAAAGCCATCTTTTGATCTACGGTTCCTCACTGCCAACACCTCGACTGAACCCAAAACCTCAACGCTGCAGATATGTGACTAAAGTTAATAGACATGGTTTCAGTAAATGTTTAAATTTGGCCTGGACTGAAAGTGAAAGACTTGTGGGATAGTAAAAACACAGTTTATGTGAGAAACACAAACAAAAGTTTCAAAAGTGTGATTGCTTGAAACAGAAGCTGTAAAACAGGAGGTTGAAATGCTGCTTTGGTCGAACAGTATTTCCTTTATGGTCTATGAGCAAGACATTCAATAAAAGCACAGATCAAAATAACACTATACTGTACAACAGTAAATATATGTAGTAAGAGGGAATTCGGACTGTTTGAATTAGATTTAAAGGCAACATTTACCAGAAAATATTTTTTTTTTATTATCTTTAGTCAGCCCTTATGTCATTCTAAACCGGTTTTACTATTTTTTTTTTTTTTCTTCTTTTCTGTGGAAACAGAGTTCGGTTTGTTTTCCATGTTATTTCAATAAGGGCTGAAAAAAGTCCTGATAAAAATATGAACGCATAATACCACTCGCACTTCTGACAGTTCATCTAATCCTATATTCCCTATTCATGGAAAAGAGTGACCAGCACATTATTCGAAGCATTTTTCTTTTTGCATTTCACAGAAGAAGACCAGCAAGTTAGAATGGCTTAAGGGTGAATAACTGGTAGCAGCATGTTTTATTTCGGGACCAACTATTCCTTTATTTATTTATTCCTTTTTTGAGCTTTGACAGGGGTGATATGTAACTAAAGAAGAGCAATGATGATAGACAGGACCTACGGTACAATAGTAGGGACATCAAACATTCATCAAAGGGTTTTAGAATAAAGCAGCACATAAAACATACTCAGAAGCACACTTAACCGCAGCAACCAACCACATGGAGCTCATATAATAGGACTATGGTTGTGATTACATAAAGTTTGTGTTACATGGTATTTTCTGATGGAGGTCTTGGTAAAAAAAATAAAATAAAAAAAATAAAAAAGTGTGACAAGATACGCAAACACCCCAAAAAACCCACACGCATCCAAGTATGAGGTGGCTCAGAAACTGGTGTGCTGGTACAGGGGAAATTTGCTAAAAAAAAAAACAACAAAAAAAAATTATTTAGCACTTCAAACAAAACCTCACATCTGGCAACTAGTGGTTTGACATTCTCTATATGTGTGACATCATTTAGGTCGCCTGATGAACTGCACAGAACTCAAACTCAACTGACAATGTTCACAAACATGACAGGAGAAAGAATATTCTTGAGTGCAGTCAAGACAAACATATTGCACAATCTTGCTTTAGTATCTGAAAGCTGTGCAAACAGTTTAGGTAAACTTTAGCAAAAAAAAAAGTCTGCATACCGGGTTTTCCTCCAAACCGTGCTCTGAGACCACTGGCAGCCTTGCTTTACAGACACACACTGTTGCATTTACAAAAATAAACTAGCATATTCTGTGAATCTGAGCTTTTGAGACAGAGAACTCCTTTAAGCATTATAGTTGCCATGCAGTACAAACTTTTGAAGAACTCCTGAGAGCAATAAATGCAATGGTAAAACTAACAGTAATATTAATAGTATGGTAGGAATAATAATATGTATATGCAATTTTATATAACCTGAAAATAGTGCCTGACATAGTTTATTTGTACCAAAAACCTGTTTTCATATTGGAGGAGGAAACATCTACAGCACTTCAACATATTCAACATTTGCACTGACCATATGGCTTTCAGTACAACAGCAAATAAACATCACTAGTGAAAAATCCAGCAACCAATGAAACACTGCATGCACTATAAATGCTTCTGCATGGGCATAAAATATTGACAGTAAAACAAAGTTTAATTACAGACTCACCACTTCCTTGGCCCCTGACGCACTGAAGAGGACAGGAAGCTGAGCTGACTGAAGCGGAGTTCTGAGAGCAGCAGAATCATTCTCTCAGATCTTAAAACTGCGCTTTGCACGTCATGTGCACAAAACTACACCAGTGTTTCTCAACCGTTTTGAGTACAAGGCTCTATATTATTCAAAGACAATATTTAGAAGCACACCATAGGCTAAAATATGCCTTCTGGTATAATGATATAAAGCTATTTGTTTTTAACCTTTTTATTCATAGAAAATAGAAGGGTCAGAAGGTTAAAGAAAGTGTCCATAATTAATTTTGTGATTACTTAAGTTTTAAGAACTATATGGAAGAATGGGCTACCAATGCTTTTTTCTCAAAGAACTGTGCATGCGCTGGAAGACAAGCGACAGGTTACATGAATTCATAGATATTTATGCATTGCACACTCAGATGAAGGTGAAGATGTATCTATGCAATACATTTGTAAATGCATTGCTTTTGTAAATGCATTTTGATACGTTTTGTATAAGATGCCACAAAACCAGTACGTTTCTAATATAATGCAAACATGAGCGATCTTTAAAGCGTAAATGTGTCAGTTCTTCACATATTGTTGAAAATAATGATATTTATAAAAAACGAAAATTGAAGTTTCAAACACGGTTAAATCTTTAAGGGTGAACCAATTTAATTATCCAATTTGAAATAACAAGCCACTGAGCAGTCAGCTTTGCTACCATGCCAAAGTTGCAGGTGACACTCATGTTTGCACATCGACGGCAGCAGCAGAACATAAAAGTGAATATTTTGTGGGGAAGTTATGTTTAGCAGTGGAATGAAGCAATAAAAGCTTTAAATGTGCCACGGTGTCAAAGATGCATGATTTTCAAAGTGATGCACTGATATGTGAAAGCAAGTCATCATGTGAGTTTCATGCATCCAATATTTGGGAACCAAAACCGAGAACAGACCAGGGTATCACGAGTCCTTCCCATGACCCAGTTTGACCAAAACTTATTCCTTCTCTCAAAAAGATGCATGCATGATATTAAATAATGATAATAACAGTATACATGCTATTATAAATAAATGACATGCCCCTATTAGGTATTGCTGAATATGCAAATATATGCATGTGGCAAACAGCGCTGTGCTGACAGAGTGTGAAGTGTGTTTATCACGCATACAGTGAGGCGTTTAAAGTGTGATAAACAGGCAACAGTTTTATTGTCTTGTCTTCTTTCAGCAACAAGAATCCAAGAAATTCTTAAGGGTTCACTGTGAAGTCAAGCAGTTTAAGCCATCCCAACACGACACACACACACACTGAAGTTTTGGAGTTGCTCAACCACATCCAGTGGAAACATATTAAACAAATGACTCTTTAAAAGAGGATGCAACTAATCCTGTTTTGTATAAACAAGGGACAAGTTCCCTATGTTACTGTTTATGATAGATTCAGAGATGCTCCATCAATCTTCTCAAGAAAAGTCACCTATAAATACATGCCATTTGCTAAACGCTAGTTACAATCTAGTCTAGTAAGCTGATAACTGACCTGCATGTTGATGCAATTGCTGGACACTGAAAGCAAGTGTCAACATGTTTGTTTACAGTCACAGAGGACACTGCCTTCATTGATGACTGTCAGCACTATGATGTCTATCTAATTTTAACTCAAAGCTGTAAAAAAAAAAAAAGATTTGTGTGTGTGATGTACTCTGTAGCAGTGCTTTGAGCACCTATGTTTCTGCAAAATAGCCACAAATGAATCTGCAGACATTTATTTTTCTTTTTCTTTTTTTCTTGTAGCTTGTTGCCATTTGCTCTGTATTGTATCACAGAAATGTACATATGAAAAACTATTTAAGAGATACAGCTTTTCGTATTCCTGAGTTAACTAAATGGTTTATTAAAAAGAAATGAAAAGCCCTCCTTACTTTAGAGACATACACTATATTGTGCTTTTAGAAGCAGTGAAGAAAAAGTCCCACTCACCAAATTTTAGTCCAGTGCTGGAGGTTTCGTTCACGTGCGCTTATGACTGTCTCTATTCTCACATGAGCTCCTATGTCAACTTTCCTTGTGGAATGGGAACTTCCTTGCTGTCTTAACCCCTGTGCTCATTTGACAGCGCTGTGATGTGAATGTCTCATTGGCTGAGGTTCCACATGAAATCTGACACCAGTAGGAGTTTCACCTACACCTTGCTGACTGTAAAAGAATGGATTTGTACAGCGTGTATTGTTGACATTTATGCAGGGACCTATTCTGTATCATATATCAGTTCAGATTCTGGTTCTCTTATGCAGTCAGCATTTTCGCATGAATGATTCATATAGGATAGTTGTAAATGCTGGGGGGAAAGATTCCATGAATCTCAAATGAATATGAATTGATGTTTCAAGAGTGCTGTATTTTTTTGTATGAATTACATGTTTGACAAGAACTAGGATTGGCTGGACCCCTCAGGTGCTGAATGCAATGATGAATATCACGATGAGTTACTTCTATATCTTTCATCTGCTCAACATCATTTCAGGGGAACCAGTCTCTTTCCTGTCCTTACATTGTTTTACATTTTCTTTATTTCCAGCAAGGCCAGATCTGGTTGATTTAATTGTATTGTATTAGTTTGAACTATAACGAAATTAAGTGTTCTTATCATACTTCTTCACTGACTTAAGAATATCGTTTAGCTTTTAACAAAATATATATATAGATTGTCACTGGTATGTGTTTAAGCAAATAATATACAAACTGAATTGTTATTCAATTTTTCTGTACATGGTGTTGCTTATAGCATTCGTTCGACTTTTTACAGCAGAAGTTTTTAATGAGGGTAGATTTTATCAAATGTTTTTCAGTAACTGCTGTAAATGATATTAACTAAGTAGCGTGTCACATTGTAAAGCGCTAGAGCGTAATATTTTGACAACATTGTAGCAATAAAAACATTATTTACATTGCTCGCTGAATGTTTAGCATCAGAAGGAAGCCCGTCTCATTCGGAAATGATTGACTCTTTTGAATCGGTTCATTTAAGTCCAGGATTCACTCACTTAACTCTATTTGTTTTACAGGAGGTGGGGATTTTGATTCATCCCAACGACTCAAATCTTTTGAATCTTTCTGTACTGTAGGCTACATTGCGTAGGTGGCTGCAAGCCTTTGCATGTTATGAGTGAGTCATTCACTCATTCTAAAGTCACAGACAAAACTAGTCTAATTATCATTTATTAAAAAGAAATACATGGATCTGCAAAGAGACAAGATATTTAAACATTATTATTATTTACCACAATTGTCAACAAAACAAAGCTATTACTTAAAAGTTTGATTCAATCGCGAACAAAACACTAAATTCTTCAGAACTTGTACAGAGTAAAGCCTGCATGTCAGTCAGCATCAGTCAATAGTAGGCTACTTAGATGGGGTTATTCTTTTATTTTTTTTTTTTATTTATTTGGTAACTGACCAAATTATGTCTAAAACTTAAATTGCCTGATTTTAAACCAAATTGCCTGATTTTAAACCCATGCTTAAGCTTTGTATAAAAGCAAAACCCGAAATTGCGTGGTCAAACTAATTATACTACTAGTTTTTCAGCAAAGTTTTCAATGATAATGTATCAAATATTGTTAAAACCTATACTGTATCATATTTCATATTTTATCAAAGTGATAAAAACTTTGCTAAAAAACTTGAAGACAACCTTCTACATTCTTTCTTCCCTCATCATATTTTTCTACCAAGTAAAAGTGAGCATAAGTTTATATTATAATTAATACTGAGTGTTTGAACTGCAGCAGCTCCCTTATAAATATATTAAACACATGCAAACCTTCCAGTAAATGGTTTAAAAAAATAATCTGACTATTATTTTATATATAGGATTTATAAATGTTAAATAAGTGCCATAAATGAAAGATGTTTGAACCTGTGAAGGCTTTGTAATATCAGGTGTTTGACTGATGCAATGGCTTTTGGTGATCAGCAAACATGTTAAGGGTTGAATTAGTCACATGCAATCCACCTAAACTAAGGAACAATCGTCATGTTCTTTAAATGTATAATCAAGCCTTAGCTTGCCCAGCCAACTCCCATTATAACATATGCACTGACACAATATCAAAGCAAATGATTCTCCTGAAGAAGTTTTCAGTGGATGCGAGCGAGGCAGCTATATTAAAAGAGTTCGCACAAAAATAAACATTTTCCATAATGTACTAAGCCTCAGGCCTTTCAAACCTTGATGGATTCCTTAGTGCAGTACAACACCAAAGGAGAGGTTTAGCAGAGAGTCTGAGTTGCGTCCTTTCATACAATGGAAGTGGATGGTGACCGGAGGTTGTCAAGCTTCAAAAGGATCCTAAAATCAGTCTATATGACTTATGCATTACATTTCAAGTCTTCCAAAGTCATGCAATAGCTGAGAGTAAGCCATTATTCACTAAAAATCTTGTATTAAAAGTGTTTGGTCACCATTCACTTTCAATATGTAAAAGAGCAGCTCGGACATGTACTGTAAAACTGTCCTTGTGTATTGTTCCTTGGAAGAAATTCATTCATACAGGTCTCGAAAGATGTGAGGATGAGTAAATGATGACAGAACTATTCCTGAAGTGTATTTTATATATATATTTATGAAAATCTCTTTGTACGCTTTGAGAATACGTGATCCTTGAAGGTTTGTATATTTGTCTTCCTGGCTCCTTGACGCCATGATGATCTTGTTTTTGAGTATCGGTCATGCATCTGACTCACTCATGTCTCTCTTTCTTCTAGTTGGCTGACGAAGGATTGTTGAAGCCCTGTAGGCAAAGGTGTTACTCCTCAGCTACTCTACGGTGCCAAAATAACACTTACCCGGAGGGTTCCGCCTGTGCCCTTTCTAACGGATTTTTCAGCTGAAGTCAGCAAAGGAACGACTGGTTCTGCTGGCATTCATGCAGCTGTTGAGAAGTTAAAGAACCAGTTATGGTACGCCCACACTTGTTTTGAAAGCTGGCTTTACAAACTGCATTGATATTCATCACTCTTGGATACATGACGTAAACGTGTCTGAGTCACAGGTGAACTGATAAACAGTTAATTTGAAAAGGTGCTTGGCACTGTTAATGACTTCTAAAGAAAGGAAGATAAAGTCTCTAACTATGGGAATATATATATATATATATATATATATATATATGAAATATCTTCCGTGTTCTCAAAAGAGTTAATCAAACACACCGATGGTTGTAAGTCACACAAAGTGTATTTATTTGATAAAAAAGGGGGAAAACAGTAATATTGGCATTTAAAATAATTAATATAATTATATAATTAATCAATTATTTTAACTACTTCAGTCTTTAGTGTCACATGACCTTTCAGTTTTAATTTTTTTTGTAATGAATAGGCAATTCAAAAGAATACGATTTTTTTGTAACATTATAGACGTCTTGTCTTGATGTCATTTTGAATCAATTTAATGAATCCTGGCTAGAAATAATAATAATAATAATATTTTTTTTATTTATTGTTTATTACAAATTATTTTCACATTTAATACACATTTAATACCATGTCGGGACAATTTTATTCTTATGATTTCAACATTTTAGATTTTCAGGATTTAAAATTAAATAATAATCTTTGTAATGTTATTACATTTTAGTCTCAATGTACTGTAAAAAAAAAAAAAAAAAAAAAAATATTTGTTTTTTTTGTGTTCTATTCTTTTTATTTTAGAATAAGCTTACCCTGAAATACAGTTTCTTGTGCTAGTTTTATTTTTTTTTTTTTGTGCTAGGGCAGTTATTTGCTCTTTGGTATTGCTAGAGTCAGAGTCAAGTGGTGGGACTTTCTCATTCTACATTTGATCTAGACGCAGATCTGTTTGGTGCAGGATGAGTCATGACTCTTCATGGACTATTCTCACCGAAGAGAAACATGTAATTTTATCAACATTTGGCAGTTCACTAGCATGACCTCAAAACGGACATGCACGAAACAGGAGATGGCTCATGATAACTATGTGCCAACCTTCTGAGCAAACATGCATGTCTTGGAAGAGCCCGCACTGCAGCTTTGATGGACTGATATGGTGTACAACAGCTGTTTTGAGAACGATCAGGATCTAGAAACTGTCTCAGCTGTGAAAACTCTTCACAGTTTCTTACCCAAAGACCACATAACCATTCAAGAAGGCAGGGAGGTGTTGTCTGAATATGCTCTTGCCGTCACCACAAACAGAAACAAGCCCTATTGTGTGCTTGTGTGCAGTGGAGGTGCGTGGGGAGGGGACCACGAGTCAAGAATAGGGGCAGCTTGTTTTGAATTGCAAAGGTTGCATCATAACTAGCAGGTTCCAGCACAAATGGCCTTTAGTACATGTTGTTCGAGTACACAAAGGTTTGCAGGGCCACAAGCCGAGTTGAAAAACAGGTCACATATTTCCATGATGCCTTGACTGAGCCTTAGGTGATCCGCACAGGTAGATGCACTGACATTCAGATATTAAAGCGCTCCATCAAACAATTAGTTCACGGATAGAGATAAAAGTATGAACAACAGCCCAAGGTGTTTCAATGGAGGTCTGAAAAAATGAGGCTCATTTAACAAAAAAAAGGATGAAATATTTTCCAATTGCAAATTGTATTTATTTATTATTTTTGTTGTTTGTCTAATGTTGTTTGTTTTGTAAATGAAAATCAACAGGCATGTTTTTGTGTTTGGCTTGGTATAGGGTTACAACATATGAAATATGGCAGGTCCTCCAACCTGATCTAACCAGGTGAACGGCCAGAGGGAGTTTGTAGTAGTCATACAGTAGTTAGAGGGCATGTTTGTATTCTAATCATCTCATCAAGTTTCAGCTTGCCCCACTATTTAAATGTTCAAACTGGAGAGACAAAGTCTTTGTTCTTTTCAGCTTTGTGAAGATGAATGAGACTAATAATATTTTGAATATTTTAAATATCAGTTATAACTCATTCACTGCATTTTGAATATAAGATTTGCTATATTTTAATCAAAACATGTGACTCAAAAGACCCGTGTTCTAATTTGAGATGGAGTGGCAATCTTGTCTGCTTTAACAAATGCTCTGCTGCCACCCGTGGCCTCTGTGGGAACTGCAGCTGTGATGTAAGACATATATGAAGGGCTGAAGTAAGAGTTGATGCACATTGAACACGTGAAGTCTTGTTTTCTGAGAGGATGAACACAATTAAGCCAGACATGCTTAAAACAATAAGAAAAAGCTGTTAGTGGTGTTTGAAAACTTGTTTTCCCTTTGAATTGAGTTGATTTTTCCGAGCCCACCTTGTCCATATTTTAATCATAAACTCAAAAAATGAGTTTCTCTTCTTATTTTATCTTGCATTATATTTGATAATCTTTAGACATTTGTTTTATAGTTTTTTTTTCTATTTTATTGTTGTTCTATTTGTTTTATTATTTGAAAAATAAGACAAGATACTGATGAGTAACATAACTTTTATATTAATAATAATAATAATAGTTTTGACACCAGATTTCCTCAGAACATAATAGTTCATTACATTAATATTATCATGGAAAATTATTGTTTATAATTAGTTTTGGCTGCTACCTAATTTGGCTATGTTTTGGTGCAAGGCATCAACGCTTTCTTTTCCCCTTTAAAAGTTTTCTAGCCTTTTTAACCATGCATGATTAAATGGTTAGGTTTTGTTAGTTGCATTTAGCATCGATTATTCCCCTGCTGTTTGTGACCCTATCACGCCCTTAATTTTCAATCATTTTCAGGTCAAGACCAGCCAGTCTATAATGGCTACTTACAGTATCATAAAGTGCTGGGGCGGTCCTGAGTTTTGGACATATTATGGTACTGGTACTAAGTTTGTATTAGTTCTAAACAAGACATAATCAGTCTTATTTTGGCCTACAGCAGCTCCTTCCCCTCTGCTTTGAGTGAAAATGCTTTTTTCCTGTCCACAATCAAAATCATGCAACCCACAGCAAGTTTGATGCATTAATTGCACCATAGTGAGCTATTTATGCATGGCATATTGCCAATTGAACCCATGTCAAAGGAAGCCCCTATGGGATGTGTTATAAGATGATATTGATGGCACCAGTGCAGAGTAAATGCAGCTAAGCTGTGAGTTTGGGCTATTCATATTCAGATCTGAGCCTTGGTGGCTTTGTGCAGTGCATTCTTAATGCACCAGTTATTGACCGACAGGAATTTAGATTAGCAATTTAATCTTGCATAAAGCAGCCAATAAGGCCTAAATGGAGTCTGATAGGTCTACATAATCACTAGATGGCAGTATTACACCAAGTATCAAGAGCTTGTTAAAAGGTTATTAATGCATAACACCATTTTAATTTATGTTTGTTGAGTTTTATTTACAGGTTTTAAAGACATTTAAAAGCCTAACTGTACCTTGCTGTATTTGGTGTCTTTTAAGTTGTCTTACAGTACAATGAATTCATCATTATTTGATCATCTTTTTCGCTTTATTCAGATCAACACTGGGCATGCAACTGCATTTACAGTCAGAACAATAAGACTGCAACTTGCAATCTTAACCATGTATTTCAGAACTTCTGAAAATTAGCTCTGATAAGCAATAGCATCAGCAAAACACATATTAATTAGTAAGAATGTGCTTTCCTCACTCACTCACCGATCCGTCCAGTGACGTTAAACTGTGGCAAACCCAAAACTGTTGATAAGTCATTGCATGCAATTTGTGTGCATGAGTTTAAAAAGGTCATAGAAAGAAACTTTCTCTGTAGACCGATAGTGCTGCGTGTGAAGATGCACATGCATGTTAAAACTACAGAGGACTTTTACAGGAAGTGGTAAGCACATGGAAAGAGAACATTTCTGCACTGCCTTCTGCAAATGCTTTCGTTTTAACCATTATATGATTAATGACCAATAAAAGAAAACTAAAAGAAACTTTTGAATTTTCTGTCAGATATTTTTTGATTCTATATTTTTTAAAATCAAAACTATGTAGTTTTGTGTGCATTGTGTTAAGTACTTTTTAGGTGATATTAATACAGTGGTCCATTTAATTTAATTTAATTTTTATGTAAAATTTGCTGTGTTGCCTGTAAGAGAATCAGAGATCCTTATAAAGGTAAAATTGAGGTAAGAAGCTTTTTTACATTAATAAAGACTATACCATTCAAAAGAAATGGAATACCATTTCCTTCAGGGAGGATCCATTGAATTTATAAAACTGAGATTAAATGTAATTATAGTGTTACAAACAACTGCTTCAAAAAAAAAAAAAAATTGCTGATCTTTAGAACTTTCTGTTCATTGAAGAATCCTAAAAAAGTATCATGGTTACCATAAAAATATTAAGCAGAACAGCTATTTTCAGCATTGATAATAGGAAATGTTTAGCATATTAGAATGATTTCTAAAGGTTCATGTGACACTGAAGACTGGAGTAATGATGCTGAAAAGTCAGCTTTACATTACAGGGATAAATTACTTTTTTTTCTTTATTGCAATATTTCACAATATTATTGATTTACTGTATTTTCGATCAAATAAATGCAGCCTTTGTGAGCATAAAATACTTCTTTCAAAACATTGACATCCTTTTTAAATCTTACCAACTCAAACTTTTGAATATTAGTAGTAGAAGTCAATTTTAACTAATAAAGCTTGAGAGAAGTTAACAATATTGATGCCCATCTGATTTAAATTTTTATTCAATTTTCTTCCAGAGAATAATAAGTTACAACTCGTCTCCATTTATTTATTTTTTTATCACAGTATTTTTCCCCCCACTATATATTATGATTTGAACCAATTAATTGAAAAAAAAGTGCTACAGGAGAATATAAATATGATTTATTTTTTCATCAAATCTCTTGAAGGGAGGTGTAGTAACTCTGCATGGACGGCTGCATGGAAAAAAGTGAAAGGCCACCTTGTTGCATGGCTAGGAATCTCATTACCTCGCCTTTGACTGCAAGACCTTTGCAGAAAAAGAAGCAGAGTGAATTAACGTTGCATGCTGAAAAACAAGCAAGAGGATACTTTATCTGTAAATCTGTATTGGTCTGAATTGGATGCTGCTGTCCTCTTGAGCTTGGCATAATGCTTTATTCACCTCAGGCTTCGTCATGCTTGATCTTTAAAAGGGGGTGATATGTACAGTAATGTTGATTCCATTGTTCCTCTGGACTCATGGGAGTACATGTCAATGAACAGAAACCACAGTTAACTAATGTGTTGACTCTATTTCCCCTCCTTCAGTCTGTTTTCACTGTGAGGTGTGTTTTGCTATCCTCTCTCTTTTGTTGTAAATCTGCTGTTTCAGCTCTGGGAATATCTTTTCACATGGCATCTAACTGGGCAGGAAATATCATGTTTACAATATTGACATAATCACTTGTGTGCTCTGATAATAGCATTTGTAAGGTAGGAAGCCTTTCTGCTGCTCAAAGCCCATGTGGATTGTATTTTTCCCAGATATTATGACAGTGAATTACTTTTTTGTTTTGTTTTAGAGGGAGGAAATTGGATTGCAAATGCACTATATACTGTAAATGGTATAAACACAATTTAGAAAAGGAAACTTTATGCTTGTTTTATCAGCCCAATTATCATTTTGAAATACTGATTGTTTGCAGGTTTTGGTAGAAATAGAAAACCTGATTCAATCAGCAGTTGTTAAAAAGCATTTATGGAAATTATTTTTGTCATTCAGGAATATCATTGACTTCAGATGCAAAAGCCTCTAAATGCCATCTGAAATTTTCATCTAAAATTAGGATTTTTATCAGGCTCCTATATTTATGTTCAGTTATTTCACTTTAATAGCCTGGAAAAGGACCTGCACATTGCCATTAAAGTAAAATGACTCAACCTAAGCATAGGAGCTTGATAAAGATCCAAATTTTAGATTAAAATTTCAGATGCCACTTAGAGGCTTTTGCATCTGAACTCTTCATATATATGTGCGCAAAAATCAAACACAGATTGTTTTAAATCTGTTGAGAAGACTGCATGTTCTCAGGAATGATATTGTAAATTGATACTATTCATTCATGCCTAGAGGGGAAAAAATGGATCCTTTTATGTACTGTATACAAATAGGTCATGTCCCCAGTTCCAGGATCAAAACTTGGCAGAGCTCTGATTGGTTTTGAGACTGGGATAATAGGTATTTAAAAGGCTGCATAAGATAGACTGTATAATTCTTGATTCCCATGAAGGTAAGCAGCGTTAGTTATTTTCATATGGCATGTGAAATGTCATTTGTAGTTTTTGAAAGAACCCATATATATACAAACAGGATTTAGTGGATAGTGCTATTTCTGTATGTTGCAATTTCTCTAAAAAAAAAAGAAGAAAAAGAAGAAAGAATGTATGTTGAAATTTACAGGATTTTCACTTACATTTGTTTCCAGCTAATCATGGGGCCAAAACTTTTACCGGTTTGTTTTGTGATATTTCTGTTTTGTGGTAAGGCTTTTTTTATCTTTTGGATTGTTATTTAATGAAATTTTAAAATTGTAAAACTAATTTCTTGATAAAATGAAAATTAATCCTTTTAAATTATTATTATTATTTTACAAGATAAATTAGAAAGATTTGATGCACTGGCATTCTACAGTAGATTTTATTTTGTAGCATCAATTCTCTCAGTCTTTCTCTCTTCACCTCTTAAAGATGGTGGCCAGGCTCGATCTGCAGGACAAGAGTTTGCCACTGCGTTCATGCAGAACTATGTATCTCCTTTTGACCTGCCACTATTTCAGCTTTATATCACCTCTCTGAATTCTAATTGCCTGGTGAAAGTCAGCGTGCCCAGTCTCACTTTTACCCAGGAGGTGCAACTGACTGCAGGTCAGGGCTTCACTGTGACCCTCCCCAAAACTGTTGAGCTCTCTGGCACCAGGAGGTCCCGCAAAACTGTTTTCATTCAGGCATCTGATGACATAACAGTTTCCTCACTAAACTCTAAACAGTTCACGGCGGATACGTCTCTGGTCTACCCTATGAGTGAATGGGGTACTGAATATTTTGTGTTCACTCCCACCAACTCCCCTCCATCCATGCTGAAGGAGTTTGTGCTCGTCAACGGGAGAGAGCAGAACACGGTGGAAGTGTTCCTTCGAGCGGCAGTCCGGTTTGAAGGCCGCTTGTACGGTGTTGGCAGTAAACTAGTTGTGGTGATGGATCCTTTTGAAAATGCACAAATTCAAAGCCAAGGAGACCTCACGGGAACCCGGATATCTTCACAGCTTCCCGTCGCTGTGTACTCGGGCCACATGTGCACGTGGC
Source organism: Carassius auratus (assembly GCF_003368295.1). Lineage (NCBI taxonomy): Eukaryota > Metazoa > Chordata > Actinopteri > Cypriniformes > Cyprinidae > Carassius > Carassius auratus. The sequence continues at coordinate 493,303 of NW_020525536.1, read as the reverse complement.
GCTTTTCTAAGTGCAATCACGTTTACGAGCAACTCCTGCCTCTGCAAAGCTGGGGAACTCAGTTCCTGGTGCCGCCTTTTAGCATCCAGAACCAGTTCGACAGCATCTATATCCAAGCATCTCAGTCAACAAATATAACCGTTCAGTTTGGCCGTACTACATTAACTGGTGTTCTTCAACGGGGGCGCATTGTAGAGTACAAAATCCAGTTTCCAAATGGCCTTAACATCAATGCTGACAATGGTATCCAGGTGTTTTTTCTGTTTAATGGTGTGCGAACATCCCGTGGTGTCATATATGACCCGTTTCTTATGAATCTTCTGCCCAACAACCATTTTTGTTCTTCGTACGCACTTGATGGGATAGCTGGCTTTGACAACCGAGCCCTTCTGATTGTTCCTACCGATAAACAAGCAGGGATTCGTTTTGATAGCTCGCCTTTACATGGAAACCTTCAGTGGAGGGTCATTGAAAACAGCGGGTACTCCTGGACTGAGCTGGTTTACCAACCTGGGGCAGGTGGGCACAAATTAACCCATTCAAATGCTTCTTATGGGGTCTATAGTGTGGGACTACAACAAGTGAATGGTTACGGTGCCCCAGCTGCATGCATTGATCCAGGTATGTCAAAATCATGCTTATGATTCCTTCTGTTTAAAAAAAAATGGAGTTATAACCAGTTTTTGCAAATAAAAACTCTTATATAAACCAATAATGCATTTTTTAAATGAGTAAAATGAGTGGTTTTAATTACAGTAGAAGAAGTTAATGAAATTGAATCATAGTAACGATAACCTCTTTTTATGTTTATGTTGTTTAAACATCATGCATCTCTTCTCCATTTATAGTAGATTTGCCAGCACCTCGCTCTTGCTTCAGCATCATCTGTAGTGAGGATGAGGAGTGCCAGATGAACGGTTCCTACCCCATCTGTGTGAAGAAACCACTTGGAATCTGTTGGGCAATGGGCGACCCTCACTACTGCACATTTGACCAGCGTTACTTTGACTTCATGGGCACGTGCACTTATGTCGTCACCAGGAACTGTCATGAAAATAACAATCTTCCTGCTTTTGAAGTCCTGGCTAAAAATGAAAACCGTGGCGACATTAGCGTCTCCTATGTGGCACGTGTGACTGTGAATATTGGGAAAATCACCATCAGTGTTGGAAGATCTGAGCCCGGGAAAGTCAGGGTAAATCATTTTTTTTTTTTTAAGTAATAGTGATTGCATGGATTTAGGTAATTTTAGTGTTAAACATTTTAGAAACCTAATGCGAAACCTGCTGCAAAAAAAAATGCAAGAAAAAATAAATAAATTGTGCTCACGATTTACTAATTAATTCCCTCAATGTACTTAAACGTGCATACAAATACTATTGCGTTCCCTCGATTTGCTAAATCATGCGCACAATTTATAAAAATGTTCTTGCATGTCATGTGCAGGACTTCATATAAATCAGCACTGATCAAAAAACAGTTAGGGTTATGCTTAAAACAAAAACAAAAAAAGAAAGAAATGTATTAGTTATATAGTTTTTATAAAGTGTTGTTATTTAAACTTTTAAATAAACCTGATTAATATATATTGCAATGTAATATTAAATAATTTTTTTTTAAATATTTCATGGTGAGAAAAAAAAAACACAAAATATAATTTGAGTTAATTGTATAATCTATAGTTTTTTTTTTAATTATTATTATTATTTATTGAGTAAGACAAGTTTTTCCATTTAATATAAATTATTATATTTTTATTTTTGCAGATTGACCAGAGTATGTGGAGCCTCCCTGTGGTTCTTGATGATGTTGGGGTGTCCATGTTCCAGTCAGGCAGTTTCATCACCATCCTGTTTTCTTTTGGGCTGAGTGTGCAGTATGACTGGGACCACTATCTCATGGTCTCCCTGCCCTCTGCCTTCATGGACAAAGTCTGTGGGCTCTGTGGCAACTTCAATGGTGATCCTAATGATGATTTCACTATGCCTTCGAACACCCTGGCTCCCAGTGCGACAACATTTGGACAGAGTTGGAAAGTCCACAACTTAACATTGGATGAGGGCTGTAGAGATGACAATGGGGGCCCTGGATGTGATGCTCAAGCACTTCGACAGTGGCTGAGTGAACAATACTGTGGACTCTTAATGATGGCACCATTCAGTCAGTGTCATTCTGTTATTGACCCAAGTATTTACATCCAGAACTGCATGTATGATGTCTGTATGACAGATGGCCACAGAAATTACTTATGTAAGGTGTTAGAGGTCTATGCTAGTGTATGTCAACGTGTTGGGATACAGCTAACCAACTGGAGAGAAGCAGCAAATTGTTGTGAGTAATAGTTTTATAAGCATTTGCAAAGCATACTTGGCTTGATATTGTAGCTAATGCCTTTGTATCTGTCTCCAGCTTACAGATGCCCAGAGAACAGCCGTTATGAATTTTGTGGTAGCGCTTGCCCTTTGACCTGCATGGGCCTCGGGTCTCCTGTGAACTGCACTTTACCCTGTGTCGAAACATGCACTTGTGATCCTGGTTTTGTTCTGAGTGGATCCAAATGTGTACCTTCAGTTCAGTGTGGCTGTTCCTACAATGGACACTACATTCCCGCTGGTGAGACTTTCTGGGCGGATAATGCATGTCAGCGGCTTTGTCGTTGCTCCACAGAGGGTGGACATCTAGAATGCCAGGTTGGAGGCTGTGGGACAGGACAGCACTGCAAGGTGGAGAATGGCATTAGGGGCTGTTATCCTGTCTCCCAAAGCACCTGTATGGCACTGGGTGATCCCCACTACTACACCTTTGATGGGAATTATTTTGACTTCCAGGTACTAATTTACTGACAAGAATTTTTTTTTTTTTTTTTTTTTTTTTTTTTTACATATTTTATAATGTATTATGCAATCAAAAATGAAGGGGAAAAGCAAGAATATATATTAAAAATCATTAGAGTCCCCCCCTATATATATATAGTCAGAGCTTCTTTAGTATAGGCATAAAAGTATTTTGTTAGTAATTCCGTTTTTGGTTAAGTAGCCTTTGTGGAGAATAATGGCATTATTACTTATTTTCTCCCTTCAGGGTAACTGTGTGTATCAGTTGGTTGGTGTTTGTATCTCATATCCTGGACTGGTGCCCTTTGATGTTCTGGTGCAAAATGAGTTTCGGGGAAGCAGAGTGGTGACGTTCACAAAATTACTGCAGATCAGAGTGTATAATCACACCATTGTTATCGATAGAGAATACAGCGGCTCTGTTACCGTAAGTTGCATGCTTTAAACCTTTGGAAAACAGTTTTATCTTTCCAAATAGCTTTATGTTACATTACGTCATTCAGTGAGAAATTTAAACAAAGTTGGCTTTCTTTTTCAGGTCAATGGTGAGCTGTGGAACCTTCCTCTTCATCTTATTGAAGGTCAGGTTTCTGTTTTCAGAAGTGGCTGGTCTGCTGTCGTTCAAACCTCTTTTGGTCTCAAAGTCACGTTTGATTGGAACAGCTTTGCCACCGTCACCGTCCCCAGCACCTACATGGGTGCCATCTGTGGCCTCTGTGGAAACTACAATGGAATTCCAGAAGATGATCTTAATGTCAGAGGAACAGCATTACTTGCTTCAGGACCGATAGAGTTCGGTGCCAGCTGGAGTGTAGCTGAGACCCCAGACTGTGTCCACGGCTGCACAGAGAGTTGTCAGGATTGCGACCCGACCAGAAGGAGTGTTTATGAGACATCTGATTTCTGTGGGCTGCTGCGAGACCAACATGGACCTTTCAAGGACTGTCAAACTGTGCTAGACTCTGCTCCATTTTTTGAGGATTGCGTTTACGATGTCTGTTTGTATAACGGAAGGAGAGATCTACTATGCCAGGCCATAACAGCATATGTGACTGCCTGTCAGGCAATGGGAAGTACCATCAGCCCCTGGAGAACTGCTGAATTCTGTGGTGAGAGAACCCCGGGGCAATTATATCTAGAGATTTTTGAGAAACTGTATACATGGTAATATTGTGTTCATACACAAGAGGTTTTGTTGGTATAGCGATAGACTTTCTAGCAAAGACACAGCAGTTCAAGTTCCATTCATGTCAACAAAGGCCTTGCAAAATGTAAAGCAGGATACAAAAACAAAGATGCTAAGGATAGAAGGGTGTGTTAGGACATTCCGCACAAGGCTATTGAGTCCGAGATCAAACCTGACATGTAATCTAGCCTGGGTGTTTTCAAACTTTTTGACGCCTTGGACTTCCAAATAAGAGGATCTCCTTGCAAATCTCCTCTTTCCGAAAATATAAAGGGAGCTATATTTTTTCCTATGGGAAGTCCTATTTATTACTGGGAAAATGGGTACATTATTTAAATATGTGTATATATATTTTGTACATGGTTTTAATTTTCATTTTTTCTTTTACACATTTACGTATTTGTTAGTTTTTTAGACTATTTTCTTAATTAAATGTCTTTGTTTTGTCAGGTGTTCAGTGTCCCGTCCACAGCCACTATGAGCTCTGTGGCTCTGGCTGTGAAGTCACCTGTCATAGTTTGGCTCCTCCCACTGGCTGCCGTAGCCCCTGTATGGAGGGCTGTGTGTGTGACGACGGCTACATCAGGAGTGGGGACCGCTGCGTCCCCTTCTCTCAGTGTGGGTGTCTCTATGGCAACCGCTACTACTTCCTTTACCAACAGTTCTATCCTGGCAATAACTGTGAGGAGGTGTGCATGTGTTTACCAGATGGCCAGGTATGATGACAATGAAAATATACTACTGTTCAGAGAATTGTTCAGACATTTTTAGGGGCCAATCACTTACTGCATCCATTAGTTTTCTTATTATTATTCTTCCTCCTCCTCCTTTTTCTTCTTCTTCTTCTTCTTCTTCTTTTTCTTCTTCTTATTCTTCTTCCACTCTGGAAGTCTATGGCAGCCCATAGAACTTCTTGCGGGATAGTTATTAAATTTGTCACACAAATAGAGGACAGCCTCTATATTAACCATAGCAAATTTGGAGTCTCTATTTAAAACTTTCTAGCGCCACCAATAGGCCACGTTTCCACTCACATTTCTGCTAATAACTTTTGAACCGTAAGGTCTAAAAATCTAATTATTTTCTCCTCTGATTCCTTGGCTCATTCCAAGTCCAATGCATATTAGCTGTTGTCTCGTAAGAGGGATGTGACATGAGCTGAACTTGCCACATATGTTTTTTAGATCATTTTTTAAACTCATGTTATACAAGTCTTGCCCCATACAGAAACATTAAAACAGTGCTTTTCTATCCACAGGTGGTCTGTAAAAAGTCATCTTGCGGCCCCTATGAGAGGTGTGAGTTGGTGGACGGCGTTCACAGATGCAAGCCAATCAGACAGGCCATTTGCGAAGCTTCGGGGGACCCACACTATGTGTCCTTTGATGGGCTGCGCTTTGATTTCCAGGGAACCTGTACCTACATTCTCTCCCAATCCTGTGGCCTGGAACAGACCAACCTGACCCATTTCTCCATCCAGGTGAAAAATGAGAGATGGTGGCCCAATAGATATCATAAAGTGTCTGTTACCCAGCAAGTGGCCTTAACGGTCTACGGCAGCACCATCATCTTAAGACAAAATGAGCCCCAGATCTTGGTAAGTGGAGGTTTGTCTGCTTGTTTTCTTCTCAATGAAGCTCCCATAATGTGATTTTGAGTCCCCTTAACGAGTAAAACTGATGTTGAAATACTCTCAATGTAGTAGAACTCTAATATGACACTATTTCCACAGGTCAATGGGGTTTTGACTAACCTCCCTTATAGTTCAAGCAGTTTAAATGGCCCCTTGGTCCAGGCCTATAAGGAAGGTATTTACTACATCATCAAGACTGGCTTTGGTCTCTATGTGACCTATGACCTGTCTTACCACGTCACTGTTACCATTCCTGACAACTACAGCAACAAGACCTGCGGACTCTGCGGCAACTTTGACGGCATCCCTTCGAATGACTTCCGTCTCCCAGATGGCAATATTACACAGGACGTAAATGTATTCGGGAGAGCCTGGAAAGTCGATGTCCCTGGAGTCGTGTGTGAGGACGGCTGTGAAGGCGACACATGTGTGGACTGTGATCCTCGATTGAAAGCCATCTTTGAGAAGCCTCCCTACTGTGGAGTTCTGGTTGATCCCAACGGGCCGTTTGCTGCCTGTCACGCTGTGCTGAACCCCTCAGTTTATCTCAACGACTGTGTCTTTGACACCTGCGCATCCGACGGCAGCATCAGGGTGGTTTGCGATAGTGTGGCGAGATATGCTTTTAGTTGTCTCAGAGCCGGAGGCGTTATCCAAAGATGGAGGACAGACAATTTCTGCCGTAAGTTTTTCTTCTAGGGAACTTTATGATTCCTTATCATAATTCGTTAAAAATATATTTGAAACCTATTGTAATTATGTAATAAACAGCATAGCTGAAAGAAATACACTACTGTTCAAAAGTTTGCGGTCAGCCAGATTCGTTTTTAAGAAATTAATATTTTTATTTAGCAATGATGCATTGAATTGATCACACGTGACAGTAAAGTGTTCTTATCCAATCATTTACATGTTTGTCTTCATCATTGTGTTCCAGCAATGTCGTGTCCAGCTCACAGTCACTACGAACCGTGCACGGACGTCTGCTCTTCTGCTTGCCCTGGACTGACTACAATAATCCAGTGTCCTAAAACCTGCACAGAGGGTTGCGCTTGTGACGACGGCTATATGTTTGATGGCCAGCAATGCACTGAACTTCAGCAATGTGGCTGCTATCAGCAGGGACGCAAGTATACGGTGAAGCGATGGCTTTGTGATCATGGTGTCTAGAATTCTTTCTTTTGTTGTCCTGTTTGTGACCGGGATTGTGTTTTCAGGCTGGGGAGGTGGTTTACCTGGACCAGTGTCAGCAGAAGTGTCAATGTGATCCAGTGAATGGACTTACATGTGAAAGAGCAAACTGTTCTAACGGCACACAGTGTTTCCTTAGAGCGGGAATGTGGGGCTGCTTTTACCCAGGTTAAGATGTGTAAAAAACATGAATAATGCACCAAATTACACAACATCTGTAATCGGTTATTAAATTATTTTTTTGTGTGTTTTATCTCACTGCTTCTGTCTACAGATCCATGTCAAGACCTCCACTGTCGAGAGAAAGAGACATGCGGCTTTGAACACGGCAACGCTGTGTGTGTGCCCCAGTACAACAGCACATGCTGGGCCTGGGGTGATCCGCACTACCACACCTTTGACGGCCATGAGTATAACTTCCAAGGCACCTGTAAATACGTCTTGTCTAAGACCTGTGGGAATCTGAGTGGACTGGTGCCCTTCTCTGTAACCCAGAGCAATGAAAACCGTGGAAATCTTGATGTGTCTTATGTGCGAGAAGTGGAAGTTACTGTATATGGCAGCACTTTTACAATGGTGAACCACCATACAGGACAGATCATGGTAATGAGTTACTGCACATGTTTTTACCAACATTTTAAGATACATACTCACTCAGGGTCATGAATATAAAATTAGACCTATAAATAAAGTGTTATCAAAATTTCTTTACATTAAAGACCACTATCATTCTGTTTTTCCTCTGTCAGGTGGATGGTTTGTGGTTTTATCTTCCTCTTGATCATCTTGACGGCCAAGTGAGGGTGAGACAGAGTGGCAATGCTGCTCTTTTGGAAACTAACTTTGGTCTGCGTGTCTCTTTCACTTGGGGCTGGCGGGTTGATCTGCATCTTCCCAGTAGTTACTATGGAGTTGTGTGTGGCCTGTGTGGAAATTTCAACGGTAATGGTGGCGATGAGTGGAGAGACCCTGCTGGAGTTCTTCTGCCAAGTCTGTATCAGTGGGCAAAGAGCTGGACAGCAGAAGACAGTGTCACATCTGCATGTCACGATGGCTGTGAGACCAACTGCCCTGTTTGCTCTAGTGACTTACTTTCCCTTTATGAAACGGACACTTTCTGTGGTGTCCTGACGTCTACAGGCCAGGGTGTCTTTAGTGCATGTCATGCTAAAGTGAACCCACAGGCGTTCCAGCAAAGCTGTGTGTATGATCTGTGCTTCAATAATGGAGACCGAAGACTTCTCTGTCAGGCTCTGGAGACTTATGTCGATCTGTGTCGTCGAGAGGGTGTGATTATTACAGATTGGAGACGGATATTAAATTGCTGTAAGTTTGATGAAACACTCAGTGCACATGTTTGTTTCCTTAACTTTTAACCATGAACCTCTTCTTGTTCTTCAACAGCTATGAGCTGCCCGCCTAACAGTCATTATGAGCCCTGTGCGTCTCCATGTCCAGCAACCTGTCCATACCCAAATCAACAGCCAAATTGCACTGGTACCTGTGTGGAAGCCTGTGTGTGTGACAGTGGATTTGTCCTCAGCGCTGGCACTTGTGTGCCCACCAGTCAATGTGGCTGCTTTTATGAAGGCGCCTACTACCAACAAGGCCAAACCTTCTGGGCTGATGAGCGGTGTCATCTGCTTTGCAAATGTGACCGTAACTTAAGTGCAGTAGTGTGTCGTGAATCTTCCTGTGCTGTCGGTGAGAGCTGCTCGATTGTTAATGGAAGTCGCAGTTGTCGGCCAGTGAGTCGCTCTGCCATATGCACAGGCTCAGGAGACCCACATTACCGCACATTCGACGGATTCCGTTTTGACTTCCAGGGCACGTGTGTGTATCAGTTGGCAGCCCTGTGCCTTTATAATGCGAGTCTTGTACCTTTTAATGTGACCGTTAAGAATGATCATCGTGGGAGCGGCGCGGTGAGCTTCACTAACACTGTCAATGTGACTGTGAACGGATTCACCGTCACACTGACCAGAGAACATCCGTATCAGTTACTGGTGAGTGCAGTCACATGATAATATGAAAATATTTACAGTAAACAAAAACTGAAGGATATTTGGATCCATTAATGATTCACACATTTGCATTGAGCATCTTAACAGGGAATATCATGATTCAGTTTTTTGTAACACTGTTAATTATTTTATTTGTTGCACTAATGAATATACATTACAAAACAGACTAGTGTAGTTCAAATCCCCAAACGAATGACTTAGTTCTTTTAGCTTATCAAATCCGTACTGAATGACCAGCATAGTCTAATTGCCAAAGAAATAACTGAATTGGTTCTTTTTAGTGAATCAGATTATTATAGAATATTCAGTGTAGTCCGATTTCCAGACGAAAGACTCTGATCTGATTCTTTTTAGTGAATCAGATCAATAGCATGCAAACAATATAGTTTGATTCCTGAAACGTGGCTTGCATGGCTCTCGGTGGCTCTCAAAATCTTGACAGTTATTAAAACACCTGTGTAAACAACAAATTTATTGCATTATTACATTTATTTTAATGCAATTAAATAGCTTTCTTGTTTGTTTGTCCTATTGTTTTCTTCAAAAATACTAAAAGATTTATGAATGGAACTTTTAAAGTACTGGAATTAGAATCAGAATTGGAATTCTTAAATTCTTTGTGTTTCAATGAAATGAGCACTTCTGTAATAGTAAACAAATGTGTTTTCATTTCTCTTTAGTTTGATGGCCAGCTAGCAGAACTTCCCTTTTGGATTCAAAATGTGTTTGTAGTTGTCCGCAGCGGTAACATTGCTGTTGTGAAGACAAACTTTGGTCTCCAGGTGACCTTTGACTGGTCCAATGTGGTGAGCATCGCTTTGCCTTACAATTACACCAGTGCAGTCTGTGGACTTTGTGGAAACTTCAACGGTGTTGTTCAGGATGACCTTGCGATGCACAATGGTATGATGGCACCCAATGCCAGTAGTCTGGGACAGAGCTGGCAGGTTGCTGCAACACCTGGCTGTTCCTCAGCTGGTTGCCTTGGTGCTGGATGCTCAACCTGCACTGCGACCCAGAGGGAGAACGCCCAGCGCTACTGTGAGATCATCACAAACTGGACAGGGCCTTTCAGAGAATGTCATGCGCAGATTGATCCCAGATCTTACCTAGAGGATTGCATATTCGACACCTGCCACTTCCAAGGACATCAGGTTGTTTTGTGTGACGCAGTGGCAGCCTACGCATCTGCTTGTCAGAGTCAAAATCTCACGGTTCACCTGTGGAGAAATGCCACATTCTGCCGTAAGTAACTAACTGTTTATTTTTTTCATTATTATTATTATTATTATTATTTATTTATTTATTTATTTATTATGAATATGAAGCTGAATATGTGTCATTGATGGAAGTAAAATGAAAAATTAAACTGATTCAATAACTAAGCTCAAATCATTGTTACTCTAAATTACTGCCAAACATGTTAATTAACTATTTTTTATGTTGTCAACTAACAAGAAATTGCACAGGCTTGTTTTTTCGTAAAATGTTAAATGAATAAAATCTTTGAATATTTGTTTTAAATATTCTATTTATTTAACAAAAATTTTATCTCCTAAAGTTACATGCTGATTTATTAAATTTAGTCATAGTATACTCATTATTTTACTCAATGTAAAACAAAAATAATAATAATTCTAAAGCATTGCTGATTTATCAGTACTAAAGCAGTATTTAGAAATACCTGAATAAGATTTTATTTTTATGTTTTCATTTTAGTATTATTAATTTTTTATATTTCAATGTACTTTAGCTTAAATTAGTTTTTATTTCAGTATTTTTATTTGTATTTCAGTTTTAGTTTTAGTAAACAGTTTTTTTTTTTTTTACTTTTTTTGGTATCGATTTTTTTAAATATAAAAATATATTTTATCTAATATTTATGTTTTCTATTTCAAATAGCATTTTTTTATTTATTTTTTTATTTAACATTTATGCATTTGACAGACACTTATCCAAAGCGACTTGAATTCAAAGTACAAATTTGATCAATTCCTGGTTTGAATCGAAACCCATGACCTTGCATCGCTAGGACCATGCTCTAATGATGCATGGTCCTAGCGATGCAGCATGGTCCTAGCGATGCAAGGTCATGGGTTTCGATTCAAACCAGGAATTGATCAAATTTGTACTTTGAATTCAAGTCGCTTTGGATAAGTGTCTGGAACACTCAAAATATAAAAAACTCAATGAAATATAAATTATACTTTCTCTGATCCATCACAGCTCTGTCCTGCCCACCAAACAGCCACTACAACCCCTGTGCTCCAGGCTGTACTGAGACCTGTGTTAATCTCTCTGTGCACAACTGTAGCAGACCCTGTGCTGAGGCCTGCCAGTGTGATCGGGGTTACATCTTGAGCGGCCAAACCTGTGTGCCACAAGCAGAATGTGGCTGCTTCTATCGGGGACGCTATTATAACAAAAACCAGATGTTTTATTCCCATGAGCAATGCTTAGAGCGCTGCGTGTGTGGGGCAAATGGAACTGTTTCCTGCCTGAAATCAAGCTGTGGTCCAGGAGAAGCGTGCAGGGTGGTGAATGGAGTATTGGGATGCCACCCTGTCAGTTATGCAAGATGTGTGGCTTCCGGTGACCCTCACTACATTTCCTTTGATGGCAGGAGGTTTGATTTTCAAGGAGCATGTGTGTATACACTCGCTAAGGTATGTGATCGGGCTGAAGGACAGCTGATGAATTTTTCTGTGGACACACAGAATGAGCAGATGGCAAACACAAAGGTTTCTGTCATCAAGAACTTGACTGTGACTGTTTACAACCTGACAATCAGCATCAGACGAGGCGAACGCTGGAGAGTCATCGTAAGTCTTCATCTTGTCTGGCCTCAAAGATTTTATTTTTATTTTATTTTTTTTAAGAAATGTATACTTTTATTCAGCAAGTACTGTATGTAGTATTGAAATGTAAAAAAATGACAGTTAAGTATAATGTTGTTATAAAAGGATTTCATGTTGTCCCTAAAAAAATGTACAACAGTTTCCACAAAAATATTAAGCAGTTTAAACTGTTTTCAATATATATAGATATATAAAATATATTTTTTTTTAAAAATTGTATAGCGTACAAAAAAAGAGAGAATTTTTTTAATTTTAAAACGTATTCAAATAGAAATTATTTTAAATGGTAAAAACTCTTAGTTAACAGTGCATAAAGTTTTCCATTTTCTAAAGTGTTACAATTTTTTATGTATTTTTGATGATTTAATGCTGCTTTGGTTAGTATAAAATATTCTTTCAAAAACAATACAGACATAAAAAAACTTGTAAAGAAATTACTGTCCCCAAACTTTTAAATGGTAGTTGTTACATATTATAAAAGACTGTGTGTGTGTAAAAATTAAGATAAAGTATTTAAAGTATTTTGTTTAAAAAACAAATAGCCAATATGAAAGAATTGAAAAACTGACAAAAAGTGTAAAGAATGTTCTGTATGTTATGCTGGTTTCCAGGTTTTTTAAATTTGAAAGAAAGGAAAATTATACTGAAATCATATTTGCGGTTGGTTCTCTTTCACAGGTGAACAATGGATTTGTCACCCTCCCTTCATCTTTTGGCTATCAAGTCACCATTAACCAGGTTGGTCAAAGTGTCCAAGTGCAAACAGATTTTGGCTTGAGAGTTCTGTATGATGCCAGTTACCACGCAGAAGTCTATGTACCCTCAAACTATCAAGGTCGCATGTGTGGACTTTGTGGAAACTACAATGGCAATCCAGCAGATGACTTCTTGTTGCCCAATGGCACACAAAGCACCAGTGTCGATGCATTCGGACAGACATGGGCATTGCCAGCAACTGATGTTCAGTGCGGAGGTGTAAGTTCCCCACAGCAGTGTGATCAGACCAAAGCTGAGAGATACCGCAGAGATGATGCCTGTGGCCTTATGGCAGCTGTCACTGGTCCCTTCAGTGCCTGTCACGATCAGCTGAATCCTGAGCAACATGTGATTAACTGTGTATTTGACATGTGTGTTACGGATGGAGACAGAGCGATACTGTGTGAAAATCTTCAAGCTTATACCATTATTTGCCAACAAGCCGGGATACAAATCATGCCATGGAGAAATAGTTCATTCTGTCGTAAGTTTGTAAAGCTGTTCTTCTTTTTATCAATGCTTTTAAGTTATGCATTATAATAATTTTGCTTCATTTATACACCAGCGGCCAAAAGTGTGGAAAATATTAGATTTTTTTATGTTGTGTTCACCAAGGCTGCATTTATTTAAGCAAAAATTTAGTAAATAGTAATATAGTGAAATATCATTACAATTTAAAATAACTTTTATATTTGAATATATTTTGGAATGCAATTTATTCTTGTGATGCAAGATGTGACTCCAGACTACAGTGTCACATGATCTTTCAGAAATCATTCTAATATGGCAAATTGACGCTTAAGAAACTTGTATTATTATTAATGTTAAAAACTGTTTTTCGACTTAAAGTTTTTGTGGAAACCATGATACCTTTTTTTTGGATTCTTTGATTTAAGAGGAAGTTCATTGAACAGCATACAGTATATATGAAATATTTTTTTTGTAACGTTATAAATGTCTTTATTGACACTTTTAATTAATTTTATACATCCTTGCTGAATAAAAGTATGAATTTTTATCCTACTTGTTTCTTGAGCATCAAAAAAGCATATTAGAATGATTTCAGAAGGATCATGTAACACTGAAGTAATGGCTGCTGAAAATTCAGCTTTACACCCCAGAAGCAAATTACATTTAAAATACAAAAATATTTAATGTTTGCAATACATAAAATATAATAAAATAGAAACGTTGTTTTAAATTGTGATAATAGTGAGTATGAGATTATCAAAAAACATACTATATCATTTAAAAAAAAAATGATGACAATAACCTGATGCATGTTATTTTATATGTATTTTTGCATTTTCTTTTTTTAAGCGGTGGACTGTCCAGCTAACAGTCACTATGCACAGTGCTCTAATAACTGTGTGAACACCTGTGCCAGCCTTAGTGGCTCCGTTAACAACTGCCCAGATGTTTGCATGGAAGGCTGTCAGTGTGATGAAGGTTGGCTCTCAGATGGTGATGCGTGTGTGCCTGTGGGAGACTGTGGATGTGTCCATAATGGCAAATACCTAAAGGTGAGATTTAATGCTTCTCAAGTGATTGTTACTGTCTGGTAAGAGCTTCTCATTTTCAGAGCTGCTTATCCTCAGATTTTACCCTAAATTATGATTTCAGCCATCCATCATTCAGCCAAGAGTGCCATCTTTTCTATGATCTTTCCACATAGGTTGGCGAAGTCTTAGTGACTGACACCTGCGACATGAAGTGTGTGTGTCATTCTGCTGGGCTGCTGGAGTGTGTAAGACAAACCTGTGCCAGAGGAGGGATCTGTGAAGTTCGGGGTGGCCATCGAGATTGTTACACTGATCGAGGCCGCTGTGTATTTGATGCCAATGACCAGTTGCAGTCCTTTGATGGTGTGACGGGGAAAGTGGAGCGGCTGGGAGCCTTTCAAATGGCTTTCTTATGTGATCAAGAGTCTCCTGACTGGTTCCGTGTGGTGTTGGATCTACATGCATGTGCTAGGAATGATTCCAGTAAAGTGACAATGGTCCACGTCTTCTTCCAGAGCATGATCATTACAGTCAACAATCAGTGGCACAGCTGGGTCAGTGGAAAAAAAACAAGTTTAAGATTCTATAGTATTTCTTCTCTAAGAATGTTTGTTTAAAATATTTGTTTTGACACAATGAAACTGTTGAAAGCATATTTCTCTTGGTCTCTCAACAGGTGAATGGAAAGAAGATCTCGTATCCCTTTATGTCTAAAGAGGGGGTGTCAGTCTCGTCCACAAATGAGGCTGTGATCATTGAGAAGGTGTCTACCATGAGACTGACTTTCTCTGGCACTGGAGAGGTCGTGTTATCCATTAGCACAGTTTTGACAAACCAGGTTTGTGGGGCCTGTGGTAACTTTAATGGAGTCACAGCAGATGATATGATGACTTCTGATGGGAGAAACTCCACTATGATGTCTCTAGTTGCATCATCCTGGAATGCTGAAGACTTCTTTACATGGTAAGTACTTGATGCATTATTGTTGTTTGCTTATGACAACTCTGCTAGTTTAGACAAACTAAAGCCATTATACAGGATTTAATGTAACTGTAATGCCTTCATCATATAGACATTGCAAAATAAATCACATTGGTCGCATTCCATTAAATCATAAAATGTTAACCAATTTTTAATTTTATGTATGCTTTTATTACAGTGAGGTGTAACAAAACTGGGAGGAAGATGTTGCTACTAAAGCTGATTTTTATCTAATAGAGGAATTGTAAATTGTATTTAATTGCACATTGGGGTTTAGCATGAAGCTTTGGTGTAAAATGAAAGATTCCTGCATACATGCTCAGTATGTTTTAGTCTAATCTTATTATTGCACTTTTATGATTTGAGATTAAGCACATTAAAATACACATCTGAAATCTACCTCCAAAATGTGTCCTCTTTCTTCCCATCTTGATTATGACTGTGTACACAAAGCCCCAGTAGATGGCAGCAAATAGCAATTCCTTACTTGAACATCCTGGTTTTTTAAACGCCTCCTAGCAATCTTTCATTCCCTGCTGGACGAAAGTCACATAACCTGTTTAATATTCATGAGCAAATGTTTGGTCATAATTTTGGACTTAACTCTTTTAAACCATTTAATGTTTGCCACCTCTGCAAGAGTGACAATGCTGTGTTTCTTTGTAAGTGTACTCTGGATTATTACTATTATTATTATTTTTATGAATTGATTTATTACTTTGGGGTGATTACAGTTAGACTTTATTTAAATTAGATATAAAAAAATATACTGTAAAGATTATTTAAAATGAATTCACATAAAAGTCACATGTATGTTATGATAGAAACAATATCACAGGAGTCGTTTTATTATGTAAAGTATGAGCCAGTGTGATTACCTGCATCTGATACACCATTCATTCTTCAGCTCAACCTCACAATAAAACTTACTTTGAATGTCTGCTGAGGAAAGCGTGATTTCTGATGATAGCACTGCTCACTGCGTTTGTTTGCTACATCTTACAAAGTGTTGTTGCAAGTAGAAATCTTTCCATATAAAATCTCTTTCAGTGTAAATCTCTTTACTGCTGACTCACTTGTAACAATATAACTAATCACAATCATAAAAACACTTTTCTCGTCACTAAATACTATTATTTTAATAATATGTATATAAAATATTTAAATAATAATAAAATTTAACAATCAACAACAAAAACCATCATAAAAGTTAAGCTATTCAGTGAAAAGTATAAAAGCAGCACTAAATTAATTGTCACTTCATATAAGAATTATACAGAAATATTATATGAGATATAAATAATTATAATTCATGTAGTCCTACTCCTAATGTAAATCTAATAAATAAATAGCAGCAAAAGTCATTGCAGTTTTGTCTCTAAAATTATTTCATTGCAAACTGCTAATTTGTAGCAAGAGATTCAAGGGAGGTGACTTTATTGAATGTATGTCACTTTGCCCACAGATGATTAGTCCGGGTTTACGCTTTCTAACCTTTTTATTATTATTATTATTATTATTATTATTATCCATCAAACAATAAATTATTACATAAAAGGCAGAACAGATAAAAACTCTACAGGAAAAAAAACAAAGAAAAAAAAAAAACACCACACATTAAAATATATTTTATGAAGGATCTTGAAATTAACTTTTATTTTTTATCTTTTATCTTTATTGGGAATGCTGTACTTGTGAGGTAACAACCAGGCTTCTTTCCAGTCTGTTAACTCAATAAGATATGCCCATTTAATGCCTTTAGTAAATTATAATTATAATTATTTCTGGAGAATTTGTTGAATGTGCTTGGTACTTTTTTTTTATTTTCACTTCCATTTAAAGTTAAATAAGGTTCTGATGTCAGTCTTACTAAAACTTAAATTACATTTTACAAGTTGAGTTATACCAAAAGGAACAGCTTTTAGCACTACATTTCGATTCTTTAAAAGGTAAGGGGAAAACAGACATCAGTTATTCATAAAGACAAGACAAAAATGGGAAACCATGTAGAGAAAGATAGATTTATTCCTAATCATTACATCTGAGTTATTCCATAAAAGAAAGGAGAATCCATTTTTGTCTCATGATAATAAAGAATAGAATAGAAAATGTATACAATTTATTTTAACTTTGTATTTTTTCCTTGATATATTTGATTGATAAGTCGTAACTAAGCATCTTAAAATATAATTGTAATAATATTAACACTCCATACTCATGGGGAAGAAGGAGGCGGGAACCGGCACACAATCAAAACATTTTAATATTCAAAATAAACACAAAACAGCGCAAATAAAACGAGTGGTGCGCGCAAATAAAAACCAAAACATAAAATAATGTCCCAGGCCTGGTCCTCTCTCGTCCTTCACTATAGTCGCTCCAGTTTTATATCCTTCCATCTCCTACGTGGGACTCGATACCGGCGGTGGGGCGCAGGTGTAGCTCATCTCCAATCACTACACCTGGCCTCACTCCTCGTTCCCAGGCCTCTCGGCCCCGCCCCACTCGCCACAATAATCTTTAGTCCTTTAATTAGAAATTAATTTAGTTCTTTAATCTTGCTCCAATGGATATACAATAAATGATGGTAGTCTATGGTATACTGTTTAAAAAATAAAAGCGAATTCTATAGTCACCTAAAGATGAAAACTGTTTTCATCTATCATCCTTATGAAACACTCAGAATATGCATGCCGATTTTTTATTATTATTATTAAAGGTTTATAAAAAGAAAATCAATAAGGTTCAATGTTGTTTGGATTTGTTTGTATTCTGCAGAAAGAAGTAGTCATACAGGTTTTAAACAACATGAGGTTTAGTTTAATATTTCATTAAATATTGTAATGGTATTACCACTGCAGGATAGATTTCTGCTTTACTTTCAGAAAGCTATTCAGGACACTGCAGTCACTCTACATTTGATGGGAAAAATAATGTACAAACAGTATGGGGCTCTCTGAATGAGACTCTCTTTGGCATACCCAAACTGCTCATTTAACGAAGGCAAAAACAAATTGTCTTGAAATATTGTAATTATTGCAGGAAATGCACACGTTTAGCAGTTAACAATTAAATATTGTTAAAATGGGTTTTGTTCAGTTTTATCCAGTGTTATTGGTTTGAAAATGACACTAGCTATTTTGGCTGAAGCACAACTTTGTTAATTTAAAGTTAATTTATTTGCACTTTCCCCCCTTTTTACGTTTATCATATGCATGCTTCCGGATCTTTGAATACTCCGTATTTTTATCAATTTAATTTTGCATCAGGTTTATTTTAAGACTCTTTTGTACTGTATTCTTTGTGAATCAGCACACTAGTTTTAGAGGTAGCAGTTAAAGTGAGAGCACGAATAATGTCGCTGTTTGATTGGCTGCTCTGAAGCAACAGAAAGCACATTCACTTTCACTTCTGACATGACGTCTCGAGACTGGTATGACTGGTTTTACTCTCTATTTGACACATCACGTTACATGACAATATTAACAGTATAAAAATTATTTTGTTGATTATCGTTGATAAATCAGGTATCCTGTTTTCTCATAAACACGACTGTAAATAGGAATACTGTTGTAGAACATTAGCCAGCTGACTGAGCAATTAGCTTTCGGTTTCTGTGCCTTTGTAAACAACTTCTTTAGCCTACGGAGAAAGGCAATGTCTCTGAAATATTAAACTTGTTCAAAACCATGGCATGCACACAACTTCAGTTGTGCTTTATCAAAGGTCTGTCAAGAAGAGTTAAAGAGCAGTTTAGGAACCGAAGCTGGTAGTCATGATGAATCTCAGTTCATTTGGAGGTGAGTATGTCAAATGTTAATTTTCGAGCTGTTTTATTGATTACATTGATAATTGATCTTATAAATATTCAAATTCAATATTACATTACACTAGTTTTCAACTCGAGATTATCAGCTTGTAACCGCTGTTCAACAATCAGTTTCCCATGATCAAATCTAATAGCCTGTAAAAGAGAGACAAAGTTAACACTTTCTATGAAGCCCATATTTATAATACATTTTAAGGGTATCCTTAAAGCATTATAATGAATGTATAATGCATTATAAAAAATCTTATAATATGTTGTACTTGTGTCATCTCCTAAGAACAGTTATAATATATTATAATATTTACTTATTTGTGCTTATAGCTTTTAAGAGTATGATTATTTTTAACACAATGAACACGTTGCACAAAGGATCATATTTATCATATTTATGATGTATTGTAAGTATCATATCTTACCATTTTTCTTATGCTACTTAAAGCGGTCAAAGAATAATAATAATAAAAATAATAATAAAATTTTTCTCAAACAGCAATAAGGTCAGGTAACAGATCAGATGAGTGTGTAATATGACAAATTTGCTCAGAACTTTTTTTATTGTAATATCAGTTTGATTCTTTTGATGCTACCCTTTTAGAGAGCTGTTGATAAGTAACTCTGCAACTATATCAACTAGTGGTCATTAGAGTATTAGTATGTCTGCTAATGTAAATATATGCTAACACTTTATTTTGATGGTCAACAGATACAGATAAACTGAATATAAGTGTCTTTGCATGTACGTCAACTTATTCTTGTAACGATCGCGATCCAGATAAACACAGGGAGAGGGAGAGATCCAAATGCAGGTATGTTTATTTAATGGGATAATTCAAATCGAAGTCAAACAAGCCAGGGTCAAAACCAGAGAACAATCCCAAATAAAACAAACTGGAAAGGGACAGGAAGGGAACAGGAAGACGAGGAATCTCGGAGGATGAGAAGACTGGGATCACAAAGGGTAAGGACTCCATACAGACAACAGGAAAGGACTGGTAAATATAGGGAGGCTAATGACAATTAAGTGAAGGCACCTGGTGCAATTAGCAGGAGTGCAATTACTGTGATGAAGGGACAAGGCTAGTGGGAATTAGTAGTGCCTACGGTGAAGTGCCTAAGGGGAAGAGAGCCCACTAGTAGACACCCAGGGAAACAGAGACTAGACAGCGTGACATTACCCCCTCCTCCATGGAGCAGCTGCCAGATGCTCCACCCGAACCCAAGAAGAGACCAAAGACACAAAGAGACCAGGACGGAGGTGGCGCCACGGAGGACCAGGGGGAGGGACAGAGGGCCAGGTAAAATGGGGAAACAGAGACAAGAGGACCAGGTAAAATGGGGAAACAGAGACAAGAGAAGTGCAACACAAAACAAGGAGTCCGGGAGGGAGGTGGACCAGGGGAGGATCAGGGGGAGGGACGGAGGGCCAGGTCCTTAGAGGGAAACAGAAAGAAAGACACAGACAAGAAACCCAGGAGGGAGGTGGACCGGCAGAGGATCAGGGGGAGGAACGGAGGGCCAGGTCCATAGGTGGAAAACAGACAGAAGAACAAAAACAAAACAACCACAAAAACACAAGTCCAGGAAGGACATAACTTGACGCCCACCAGGGCGGAGCAGAAGACCACCACATCCGTGTGGTCGAGACTGAAGCCCCCCAGGGCGGCGCAGAAGACCACCACATCAATGTGGTCGAGACAGGAGTCCCCCAGGGCGGCACAGAAGACCACCACATCCGTGTGGTCAAAACAGAAGCCCCCCAGGGCAGAGCAGAAGACCACCACATCAGTGCGGCCGAATAAACAGGAGGGCAAGTCTGGTTAGGCAAGTCTGAAACAGAGAACATGAACAAGTTAAGGGTAGCCTCCGTGGCCACGACAGGATCAGTCGGGTGCTCAGAAAGTTCGGCTGAGACGTGACAAGGCTCTGGAGGTTCCGCAGAGGCGAGGAGAGACTTTGGTAGTTCAGCCGAGGAGAGGCTCTAGTAGTTCAGCTGAGACGTGGAGAGGCTCTGGTAGTTCAGCAGAGACGTGGAGAGGCTCTGGTAGTTCAGCAGAGGCGTGGAGAGGCTCTGGTAGTTCCACAGAGACCTGAAGAGACTCTGGTAATTCCATGGCGTTTCTACTGGATTCCAGAAGATCAATGCTGACTTGACTCTGCTCATGAAGATCATTGGTGACTTGCAATTGTTCATGAAGATCATTGGTGACTTGCATTTGTTCATGAAGATCAATGGTGACTTGTCTTTGCCCATGAAGATAGTCGGCGACTTGACCTTGCCCATGAAGATCACTGGTGACTTGACTTTGTTCATGAAGAATATTGGTGACTTGTCTTTGTCCTTGAAGATCACCAGTGACTTGACTCTGTCCTTGAAGATCACCATTGACTTGACTTGACTCTGGAAGATCAACGGTAACTAGCCCCGACTCTGGAAGGTCCACGGTGACTAACCCTGACTCTGGAGGGTCCATGAGCACCTGACTTGACTCTGGAGGGTCAGCCGGAACCTGACTCATCTCTGGAAGGTCAACGGGCACCTGACTCAACTCTGGAAGGTCAACAGGAACCAGACTTGACTCTGGAGTGTCCACGGGAACCTGACTCGACTCTGGAGGGACAACCGGAACCTGACTCAACTCTGGAGGATCAACCGGAACCTGACTCGACTCTGGAAGGTCAACGGGAACCTGACTCGACTCTGGAAGGTCAATTTTGACTGTCATCCTGTACAGAGGCGCTGGACAAGCAGCCATCTTGTGCCATTACTCTGGGCCGGTGGCCATCTTGGGCAGTGGCGTTGGGCCGGCAGCCATCTTGGGCAGTGGCGATGGGCTGGCGGACATCTTGGGCACTGGCGATGGGCTGGCGGCCATCTTGGGCAGTAGTGCTGGGCTGGAGGTCATCTTGTGTCGTGACGCTGGGCTGGCGGCCATCTTGCATCGTGGCGCTAGGTTGGTGACCACCTTGTGCTGTGGCGCTGGGCTGGCGGCCATCTTGGGCAGTGGTGCTGGACTGATGAACACCTTGTGCTGTGACGCTGGGCTGGCAGAATTCTTGTGCAGTGGCGCTGGGATGGCGGCCATCCCACCGGAAGAGACAGGAGTGGCTGGGGCATCCCACGGAAGCCGATGCTGTAAGTAACACACAAATTCCCAAAACCCATATGTGTCCAGCTGAGCCAGTTCCTTTTGAGGAACCGGGTCATCCAGCCCGCTATTAAAATAGTCCTTTAGGGCCGCATCATTATAACCCATGCCCTCAGCCAGGGACCAGAACACCTGTGCCATGGCACCCACATCATTGCCCTCTTGGCGGAGGGTGGTCAATTTCAAATATTTAATTCTCCGCTCCACCATACTGGCTGGGGAACGGGAAACATCAAACGACATACCGCTGGATCTAATGGATGGAGTCCTTCTGTAACGATCGCGATCCAGATAAACACAGGGAGAAGGAGAGATCCAAATTCAGGTATGTTTATTTAATGGGATAATCAAAATTGAAGTCAAACAAGCCAGGGTCAAAACCAGAGAACAATCCAAAATAAAACAAACTGGAAAGGGACAGGAAGGGAACAGGAAGACGAGGAATCTCGTAGGACGAGAAGACTGGGATCACGTAGGGTAGGGATACAGACAACAGGAAAGGACTGGTAAATATAGGGAGGCTAATGACAATTAAGTTAAGGCACCTGGTGCAATTAGCAGGAGTGCAATTACTGTGATGAAGGGACAAGGCTAGTGGGAATTAGTAGTGCCTACGGTGAAGTGCCTAAGGGGAAGTGTGCCCACTAGTGGACACCTAGGGAAACAGAGACTAGACAGCGTGACAATTCTACCGTGCTAGATTCTGCCATTCGAGCATATTAATACTCTAATGAGAGTTAGTTTGCATGTAGTTGCAACGTTGCTTATAGTCGATTGATTAAGGGGACCATCAAAATAAAATGTAACCATATAAAACATTGCATTTTAATTAATTAAGCTCACATCAATAAATTAACATTACCTCCACAGGAAACACTCAAATAACACTCAACACCTAACCACTCACAAGGTGTAGTAAGATACTGTGCAGATCTTAAATAAACAATGTCAAGATATGATACAGTCCATTATACTATAAATGAAGTAGATTTAATATGGTGTTCATTGTGTGTGTTATAAATAATCATAATCTTAAACTTACAGCCACAAATGTGTTAGTATTATGATGTATTATAAGTGTTGTTATGATTATTCATGAATTGATATAAGTTTTTTATAATGCATTATGCATTCATCATAATGCATTAAGGATACACTTATAATTTATTATAAATACAGGCTTCATAGAAAGTGTTACCACTTTGAGTGCATTAAATTGAAAGGCAGCATATACCAGTGGTAGCCTAAAAGTGCGTACTAACGTTGCCTAAACGTTTCCTACACTGCTTCCGGACTATAACTACTAACAACCACAATTAGGCTCTGTTTAGAAGTAGTGTTGTGATGGTGATGAATTTTTCTACTGGCTAATCGACGTGTGACAACACCGGTAATAGCCCTTCGGTATCACAGTGAGGTGGGGGGTTGTGTTCAACGGTTGTTAATATAAATCTATTATCATACAAATCTACCTAATATTAACATACAGATCTTTTCAGATTGTTAAGATTTGTGAGGGAAATTATTCAGCTTGTTGTTTATAAAACACTCACATAGGCTTCTTCTTTCCTGGTTCTCTAACAGAGCTGCGGATCGTTCTTTTGGGTCAAAAAAATGTTGGGAAAAGCTCAGCAGGAAACACTATCCTGAGTAAAAGGGAATTTGACTTAAGGGAGAATGTGCATTGTGCGGAAGCATGCAGTGAAATCGCTGGCACAAAGATCACTGTGGTTGATACTCCAGGCTGGTGGGGAAATTTACCCTTTGAAGAAAACCCTGAACTGTACAAACAGGAAATCATATTGAGTGTGACAAAATGTCCTCCAGGACCTCATGTGCTACTGCTGGTCTTAAATGTAGAAACACCGTTTAAAGAAAACGAAAAAGACATCCTATGTGAAAATATTAAATGCTTTGGTGAGGAAGTATGGAGGTATACAATAGTGCTGTTCACCTGTGGAGATCAACCAGGAAGTATAACCACTCAACAGTTTATTGAGAATGAAAGTGAAGTACAGTGGCTGATGAAGAAATGTGGGAACAGATATCATGAGCTCAATACTAAAAACTGGGGTGAAGGATCTCAAGTCACAGAACTGCTTAAGAAAATACAGGAGATGGTAGAAGGAAACAGAGGCAGACATTATGAAATAAACAGAGAGACTTTGCAACATGTGGAAGAAATGAGAAGAGAACAAAACAAGAAAGCAAATGAAAGAAGAATGAAGATTCAGCAGCTGAAAGACAAGACCAGGACAACTGGTGAGCTCTTTTTTCTAACTCTAGCCTTATAACTGTTTGTTATCATTGTGTTTTACCAGATATTGTAAAAAAAAAAAAAAAAAAAAAAGGAAAAATAAGAAATGTGATTTGAGCTAAAGAAATGATTTTGTCCATTATCATCAGATTTCATTCCTGATTTGAAATGTGTTACTAGAATGTAATCTTGACGAAGAGTTTTAGAGTTTTATGCATTTCCTCTTTCAAGCAGATATAAGAACTGGATATTTACTTGCTTATTACATTTATAGCATTTCCAAAATGCATGCCAACTTGTACCAAGTGAACTGATTTGCCTTAAAAGTACTTTGATATATAATGAAATCTCACTATATATATAGACCTCTGTTGTCAACATGATGGTTGATGTAAATTATGTAAACTGATTATGTGCTGTACTGTACCATAATAGAGCATACATTTGGTTATCATAAATAAAGGTCTCTCAGAGCTGAGGATGGTGCTGCTGGGTTATTATGGATCTGGGAAGAGTTCAGCAGGAAACACCATCCTGGGAAAATCTGTATTTGATTCCAAAAGATCACTAACATCTGTAGTACGAGAAGGAGATGTTGCAGGAAGACACGTTACTGTGGTTGAAACTCCAGGCCGAAGAAGAAATTACTCTTCAAAATACACTCCGAGACTCTACAAAGATGAGATTGTGTTGAGTTCATCTCACTGTCCTCCAGGACCACATGCCTTTCTGCTTGTCATAAGAGTGGATGTTTCTTTCACTGAAGTGTACAGAAAGGCAGTAGAGGAACATGTTGCTCTTCTTGGTCTCAATGTCTGGGACCACATGATTGTCCTCTTTACCTTTGGTGACTGGTTGCGAGACACAAGCATTGAGCTGTTCATTGAGAGTGAAGGAGAAGCTCTTCAGTGGATAATAGACAAATGCGGGAACAGGTATCATGTCTTCAACAACAAAAACACAGATGATGGCAATCAAGTGACAGAGCTGTTTGAAAAGATAGAAGAGATGGTTGCAGGAAACAGAGCACGCTGTTTTAGGATTGATAATCAGCATTTAAAGGATGTGCAAGACAGAAGGATGAAAGTAGAGAAAATAGTAAAACACATGCAAGATGAAGTTCAAAAAATAAATGAATTTAGACATTCAAAGTCAGGTGAGTAAATCATGAAATTGTGGTTTAATGGTGCTTTACATAGTTGCATTATAATTTCAGTAATATTCATGCTCTATTCTCTTGTATAAGGAGATTCTAAACTTTCACAAATGAGGCTGGTGTTGCTTGGATCAGGTTGTTCCGTCAAGAGTTTAACAAGAAACACAATTCTGGGTAGAAAGGCATTCAACAGAAAAAGGTCTGAAGAGAATCTCAAAGAAAACGGGGAGGTTTCAGGAAGGAAGCTCACTGTGGTTCATACACCAGGATTTGAGAAAGATTACCTTACTGAAAAAAGACTTGAGGATGCCAAACTCA
The DNA here is from genome assembly GCF_003368295.1 of Carassius auratus. Lineage (NCBI taxonomy): Eukaryota > Metazoa > Chordata > Actinopteri > Cypriniformes > Cyprinidae > Carassius > Carassius auratus. The sequence goes on along the minus strand of NW_020525536.1, from coordinate 467,632 downwards.
ACATTTTGAGAAGTGTAACCGAAAGCTCCACTGGAACACATGCTTTTATTGTAGTCCAGAGTGTTGACTCTTCCTTTGCAGAGGAAGAGAAAAGTGCACTACTGAAAATCATGGAGCCTCTCGGCGATAGAGTCTGGAATCACATATTGGTTCTGTTCACTGTAGGAGAAGAACTAGGAGAAACACCAATAGAGTTATTCATTGCAAGTGAAGGTGATACTCTCCAGTGGCTCATTGAGAAATGTGGGAACAGGTATCATGTTCTCAACACTAAGAACTGGAGTGATGGATCTCAGGTCACAGAACTCCTGGAGAAGATCGAGGAGATGGTGGCAGCAAACAGAGGACAACATTATGAAATCGACAGAGAGACTTTACAATGTGTGGAAGAGAAGAGGAAAGCAGAGAAAAGAAGGATGAACATTCAGCAACTGGAATATGAAACAGAAAATGTGATGGTTGGAAGAACAGATCCTCTTCCCAGGAGAAGAGCACGTAGTATGGATATCCCTATAACAAATAGTAAGTTTATTTTTATCTGCATTCTGCACACCATAGTACAGTATATAAAAAGGTTTCTCTGATATATGAACCTATTTCTTTGCAGTCTCTGAAGTCTGCAATCCTTCCTCTGGAGGTTCAGCGTATGTGTCCATGAGCGTCTCATCAAAAGAAACACCTGAAAAGTTCAATTTCAGCAAGTCACTGTGTTCACAGATTACCTCTGGATGGGAGTCTCTTAACTCTATTCCAGATTCTGATGAAGAACCTGATTTAGAATAAGATATTCGTCGAGTTGTTAAGTGTGTCAGAAAATACGGCAAATATATTGTATATAATATATATATATTTTTTTTTTTACTTAAGTCTACAATCATTTCAGTTTGTTACTCCACCTCTTCGTTGCCCTCTTTTGTTTTTTGAATGATCTATAGCTGGAACAAAATAAATAAATAAACAGGATAATGCCAGTATAAGGCATAACACAACTCTATTACTCTTTTAAAATTGTTTTATTTTATTGTGTTTAAATCGTAGATGTCTTCAGGTATATATATATATAGAGAGAGAGAGAGACAGAGAGAGAGAGAGAGAGAGAGAGAAGAGAGAGCATGTTAGTAAGTTTAATTTTTATCTGCACACCATATCAAAAGTTTTTTTTTTTTTTTTTACTGATTTATGAATTCATTTATCTGCAGTTGCTGAAGGCAACATCTGCAAAGCTACCTGAAAAACAAAGAGCAAGTGCACCGACAAAAGCTTTATTTAAGGCATAGTGCGGTCACACCAAATGTTTATTTAATTAAGTTATGTTTATAGAAGTTAATTAATAAAATCTATTTATGGCATTATTTTTGACAGCATCCTCACTTTACAGCATTTTTACACAAGTGCCTAAACTTTGCATAGTACTGTAGCTTGCAGGTTTCTTGAAGCATTTTGGAGATATTGCCACAGTTCTTCTGGATTTTGTCTCAGTTTGGTTTGTTAATGTTATTCCAGACAGATTGATGATGATCAGATCAGATCTCTGTTGTCAGACACCATGTGCAAAAAAAATCTCACTGGATTATTACAATTACTGGCAAAAATAATGTTTGAAAATGTAAACTATTATTTCTCACTGACACACTACAGAAAAACCCAGTGTGACGAGTGGGGCGGGGCCGAGAGACGTGGGCACGAGGAGTGAGGCCAGGTGTAGTGATTGGAGATGAGCTGCACCTGCGCCCCACCACCTGTCTCGAGTCCCACGGTCGTCGCTCCAGTTTTATATCCTTCCATCTCCTACGTGGGACTCGAGACCGGCGGTGGGGCGCAGGTGCAGCTCATCTCCAATCACTACACCTGGCCTCACTCCTCGTGCCCACGTCTCTCGGCCCCGCCCCACTCGTCACACCCAGAAATAACTGATTTAAAACCATTTTTTGTTGATGAAAATACTAGTGTCCTGAGGTTTTTGCACAGTACTGTACATATACTGTACACAGTTATTTGTTAAAAATATTATGAATTAAAAAATAAAAATGTTCACACCTGCCCTTTATTCAAAGTGCACAAGTATAGTGATTGAAATTTATAGTGAACAATAGGCTGCTAATGATTAAATGGTTGTTTATTGTTAAAGGTATGATTGTACAGTTAATTCAAAATGTGCTTTTTTTTCTCAACATAATGACTTTGACATCCTTTACATTTCTGTTTAAATTTCAAATGACTGAGAACGGTTTACAAATCATTTGGAAAGCCACTTACAATAAATGATTTGGAGAGACCAGGAAGAGTTGAGTAGTCCATTAAACCAACCTGATCTCACAATCAAAACGTACATATTTAGACGTAAATTATAGTAATTATAGTAATTAAGTATTTATAGAATCTTTTACGTATCAGCTGGAAGTATCTGTTTTGGCTGAATCCCCAGCTGGATCATAACAGCTGAAACAAAAGGGAAGTTTTCATATTTTCTATGTATAACAAGTCGGATGTGTTTAATCAAATACTTCCTCCATGAAGTACAATCTCTGGTGTGGGTGTTTGTCCTCAATGCTGAGCACTCCACCACTGGAGGAGACTGAAACCAAATGTGGAGGAATAAGAAACAAATGAGACTAAAGTCTGAGTTTTTTGCTTTAATTCAGATGGGGAGAACAAATGGGGCAGCAGTGGCTCAGTGGTTCATGTAGGTTGTCTACAAACTGGAAGGTTGGTGGTTCAATCCCCGGCTCCACTTGACCAAGTGTCGAGGTGTCCTTGAGCAAGACACCTAACCCCAACTGCTCCCGACGAGCTGGATGGCGCCTTAATGGCAGACACCGCAGTCGGTGTGTGAATGGGTGAATGTGAGGCAAATTGTAAAGCGCTTTGGATGGCCATGTTGTCTGTTGAAAGCGCTATATAAATGCAATCCATTTACCAAATAGTGGCAACAGCCTTAGATTAAGATTTAGATGTACCAAAGAGTAACTCAAACAACTCTCCTTGAGAGGCTATAAAAAAAGGTAATCTGAACAGAAGAAATCTCCTTTAAACGTCAGTCCAAAAATATAAATCCTGGAGTCCACAATTCTCAAAAAGCTAACAAAAATGCAATCCAAGAACAACACAGTAGTAAGGAAATAGAAATGCATAGACCAATATGAGGACTGAAAAAGAACAATAGGCAGTGAGGCCTTGAAATAGGGTTCATCATTAGGAGTAATTCAACGTAGGTGAGAGCAATTTAACAAATGTGAAGAAATCCGGAATAGAAGTAAAACCACCACCTAGTGGTGCATCAGACAAAACATTACAATATTACATCCAGCATTCCTTCTCTTCAGCTCTACGGAGACAGTCTTTGTGAAAAAGTACCTGCAGAGACAAAAATGCTATTTAGTTATTTAAATTATTTAGATTGTGTAATCAGCAGTGTTTAAAAATATGAATAGCATAGATTTATATGAATTGTGGAAAGATTTTGACATTATATCAACAACTGTTTATGAATGACAGAGGGATAACAGTAGTTGCAAATAGTAGTTTCTTTTACATTTTGACAGAGGTAAAGCAGTAAATGTAAATTTGTTAGATGACATTTGGAAATCCTTGTATCATGCTGCACTTCAGAAAGTTCAAAGCAACACCTCAGTCAGGAATTAAGGTGAATAGCACAACTCTGTGAGCCTATTGCTGGTATTGTTACACTCTGCGTGTCATTATCCTGTGGAGTAAACAGTAAACTTATGCCTATGTATTTCTGCACGCATGTACTTTTTATTCAGATCAAACTGAGTTATGTGTGGCAAGAGGAAAATTATGTCACCCGCTTGTAAACGAACAGGAATGAGAAAAAAATAAATAAACTTAAGTTCTGAGGATCAATGGAGTAGGCTAAGTCTATTTTATTATTATTATTTTATTTTGTATTTTTTTGTTACAGAAAAACTACTCTGACACCAATCTTTGTGGCATTCAATGAAGATTTGTTTTATGTTGGACCGTATTTAATTTTAGATGTTTTACAGTGTTGCGCATTATAACCAATCACACACAATTTTGTTGAGTTTGAGAAAGCAATGGCCAATCAGAGGCTTTCAGTTGAGTCATCGCTGAAACTCATCAGGTTTTACATTCAATGACAGAATTCCGCCAATTCTCCCATCATAAACAACAAAGTGCAAATGTATGTATAATGCAATGGATTCATTTTTTAGTCTAGACAGCTTCAGTGATTATAACAATGGTTTTGTTTTTTGGACAGTACAATAGATCAAAGTGATAATGTCATTCATGTAGGCTACATAATTTATTAAACACAAATTCAGTCCCATTAGACATATTTTATTAGCCTACATGTCTGGTTCTTAAAAAGGTATCGTAGCCTAATAAATAAGGCTGCCCTTGAGTTGGTTCACCCTCCGCCATTGTGCTTGTTTGTGTGTGTGTGAGATTGATTGTAGGCTACTTGGTATTTATGGGTGTGCGTGATGACAATTTTTGATTGTGGACGATTACAATTTCTCCAAAATCTGCTTTTGATCTTGCTGTCTGTGATTGCTTGTATTTTTTTGTGTATTGTATGGAACATCGGCGCCTGTTTAAGTGATGGATTCCTTTACTTGCATTTGTTTTCAGACATGCTAACAGACGTTTTATTGGCCTACTTGTGCAACAACTGTTTAGCCTGTGCTACAAAAGTTTCAACCTCTGTAGCACCGGTGCTATGTGAAAACAAAGTTAACGTACATCCCTGGCTTTAACGTATGAGTTAAAAGCACAACTTTAAATTTTGAGGACAATTTTTGCACTTTCTCATTTTATTTGTGCACCTTTAGTTTACCATATATCTATACACTTTACTCATTCATTAATTTAGTAAATGTGATTGTGGCTCATTGCGGAATGGATCAGTTATTTTGGGATCAACACATCTGACTGTTCTTTGACCGTTGTAAAATATACGACTCAATAAAAAAGCAACAATAAAGGAACAAAGTTCAGCTGCTCTCTGTAGACAAGTTATATTGGGCAACACAAAAACATCTCTTAACACTACTTGTGCCATTAACTGTATAACTACAGTTCATGCGTTATTTGAAAGGACTGAAAAAGACATTTACCCATTAAAGAACAATTTTGGAAGAAGAAATTCAGTGGGATCATGGATCCAAGCAGTTCACATAGTTCCTCAGGTTAGTGTGATAAATATTTGAACGTACTTTAGAAATAAGACCTGCTCAATGTTTATCATATTATTAATAATGCTGGTTAATGTACATTTAAATGCTTTGTGGATTCCATATTTTTGTATAGAGTACACATCCAAAACAAGCTGAGAACTGTTTAGTTTATTCCTGTTTTATGCATCAGCATATCAAGACTTTATGTCCTCTAAGCAGCATGAAAAACAAACTATATCCTTGTGTCACATTATCTCTACGCTGTGACTCATTTCAGTTCAACTAAAACTGAAACTAGAATCCACTGAAGCAATAGGAGAAAAACAAAATAGAATGTTATATTTAACATGTTTAGTTATTCAAGGCAGCCATTATTGTAATGCCATTATTTAACAATTAATTGGTTAGCCCTTCTAGAAATGCTATAAACAGCTTGGTGTTTTATCTAGACTGTTAATTTATTAAAGAACAGTTGCATACCTCTGCTTTGATTTACTCTTAACAGAGCTGAGGATTCTCCTTTTGGGTCCAAAACTTGAGGAGAAAAGTTCAGCAGGAAACACAATCCTGGGCAAAAAGGAGTTTGACTTGAAGACTTTGCAATGTGTGGAGAAACACAGTGAAATCGCTGGCACAAAGATCACTGTGGTTGATACTCCAGGCTGGTGGGGAAATTTACCCTTTGAAGAAAACCCTGAACTGTACAAACAGGAAATTATCCTGAGTGTGACAAAATGTCCTCCAGGACCTCATGTGCTACTGCTGGCCTTAAATGTAGAAACACCGTTTAAAGAAAACGAAAAAGACATCCTATGTGGTAACATGAAATGTTTTGGTCATGAAGTGTGGAGGCACACTATAGTCCTGTTCACCTGTGAAGATCATCATACAACCACTCAACAATTTATTGAGAATGAAAATCTCCAGTGGCTCATTGAGAAATGTGGGAACAGATATCACGAGCTTGATACTAAAAACTGGGGAAATGGATCTCAAGTCATAGAACTGCTTAATAAAATACAGGAGATGGTAGAAGGAAACAGAGGCAGACATTATGAATTAAACAGAGAGATTTTGCAGCAGGTGGAGGAGAAGAGGAGAGAACAGGAAAAGAGAGCAAACGAAAGAAGGATCAAAAATCAACAACTGAAAGATGCGACAAAAACAACTGGTGAGCTTTTTTATGACTCTCTATACTGATTTTATGTTTAACCAGAGACCGTTTGAGGGGAGAAAGAACCAGGCCTTTTATAAAATGAATAAGAGAAATTGTAACACACAAAATGCACCTCTAACACTAGAATAGAATAGAATAGAATAGAATAGAATAGAATAGAATAGGATCTATAGTGTACACATTAACAGGGTCTGCCAGTTTTAAGTAGATTTGTACTAAAGAAACTATTGTTTCACCATTGTTGTTAGTATTTGTTCATTTGAAATATTATTGAAATATAATCTTGACAAACATTTTTAGAGATTTCTGTCTTTCCATGTTTAAGTAAATAGCTGCTTTGCTTAGACGCCTGCATAGACTGCTTGAAAACATCTAGTGGACCAATTCGACTTTAAGGGACTTTAACCTCTAATTATATAGCCTGCTCTATTTTATAACACAACAATCTTCCTTCTCCACAGAGATATAAAGATATAAAAACTTAGTTGAAAGACCTACCATAATAAAATATGTATGTCTGCCTGCAGAAAATAAGCATCCCGTCTCAGAGCTGAGGATGGTGCTGCTGGGTTATAATGGATCTGGGAAGAGTTCAGCAGGAAACACCATCCTGGGAAAATCTGTATTTGATTACAAAAGATCATTGACATCTGCAGTACAAGAAGGAGATGTTGCAGGAAGACACATCACTATGGTCGACACTCCAGGCCGAAGAAGAAATTACCACTCAAAATATACCCCCAGACTCTACAAAGATGAGATTGTGTTGTGTTCATCTCACTGTCCTCCAGGACCACATGCCTTTCTGCTTGTCATAAGAGTGGATGTTTTCTTTCACTGAAGTGTACAGAAAGGCAGTAGAGGAACATGTTGCTCTTCTTGGTCTCAATGTCTGGGACCACATGATTGTTCTCTTTACCTTTGGTGACTGGTTGCGAGACACAAGCATTGAGCTGTTCATTGAGAGTGAAGGAGAAGCTCTTCAGTGGATAATAGAAAAATGCGGGAACAGGTATCATGTCTTCAACAACAGACACACAAATAATGCCAATCAAGTGACAGAGCTGTTTGAAAAGATAGAAGAGATGGTTGCAGGAAACAGAGGATGCTGTTTTAAAGTACAACAAAAGAATTTGCAAGAGGTACAGTCCAAAAGGATGAAAGTTGAGAGATTAGCAAAACAGATGAAGGCTGAAGTTCAAAAAAGAAATGAATTGAGACATTCAACATCAGGTGAGTAAACATTGAAAACACTGTTTTAATGTGAAGTAACTATTAATATTTACAGTCTGTTCTCTGTGTGTTTTTTTAAGGTGTTGCTGAACTTTTTGAAATGAGGTTAGTGTTGCTTGGACTTCACCATTCCAGCATAAGTTCAACAGGGAACACAATTTTGGGAAGGCAAGTATTTGACCGAAGAATGGAAGAGAATCTAAGTAATAATGGGGAAGTTGCCGGGAGGAAACTCTCTGTTGTTTGTACACAGGGTTTTGAGAAAGATTTCCTTATTGGGAAAAGACTTGAGGATGCTAAATGCAACCTTCTGAAAAGTCTAGCAGAACAGTCTTCTGGACCACATGCTTTCATTTTAGTCCAGAGTGTTGACTGTTCCTTTGCAGAGGAAGAGAAAGGTGCATTAATGAAAATCATGGAGCCTTTTGGTGAAGGAATCTGGAATCATATATTGGTTCTCTTTGCTGCTGGGGAGGAACTAGGAGAAACTCCCATAGAGTTATTCATAGCAAGTGAAGGTGACGCTATCCAGTGGCTCATTGAGAAATGTGGGAACAGGTATCATGTTCTCAACACTAAGAACTGTAGTGATGGATCTCAGGTCGCAGAACTCCTGGAGAAGATTGAGGAGACGGTGGCAGGAAATAGAGGATGTCATTTTAGACTAGATGAAGATACTTTAAAATGGATTGAAAGAACAATATCTGTACCCATTAGAAGATCACACAGTATGGATGATCCTGTAACATGTAAGTTTTTCTTAATTTTTTTTTGCATTTTGTGCAATGTTTAAAAGGTTTGTCTGATTCTGATATTATTACTTTATTTTATTTATTTTCTTAGTTTCTGGAAGACACAGTTTTTCCTCAGGGATAGGTTCAGCACAGGTGTCCCAGAGATCCCAAGAAGCACCTGAAGAGTCAAGTTCAAAAATGAGCTCTGGAGTGGAGTCTCTTAGCTCTATTCCTGAGTTTGATTGAGGCCTGGATTCTGATTCAGATACACATGCACTCTAACATTGTCTTGTTTCCTTCATTTAATTATCTTATACATTTTTATTACCTGTTTAGATCTGTACATAGAGAACAGAGAAGGAACAAAAAAGGTTACTTATGTTCAGTAATCGGTAACTTATCAACAATCAAATCTTTTTTCACTTTATGTTTTGAGTATTTTTTTATAAACTAATGACTTCATTTTTATGAATATGTCATTTATCAGACATGCACTGTATACAGCTCTTCGTTAAAATATGTTTTCAGATTTTGAAAATACAACTTTAAATGGGTGTATGGAACTATGTTTTTGAATAAGCTCACCAGACTATAATATGACTGAACACGTGATGCCACTGTGATTGTCTGCTCTAACCATAAACAGCTTTTGTAATTGCACACTTCACCTAGCTGGGAAGGCAAGTAACACTGGTCTTTACTTTATGTTTTGTACGGTACATGTAACATAGCAATATTAATAGTATTAAATTGTTTTGATAACCATGTGACTAAACGTTTTCTCATTATCACGACTGTGAAAATTGCTGTATTTAGTCAAATCAAGTCAAGTCACCTTTATTAATATAGCACTTTAAACAAAAAGGACAGTCAAAGCAGTGTTTCAATAATGCCAAATGACAGTTAAAGGCAGTTCATCATTGAATGATGTCATCATCTCAGTTCAGTTTAAATAGTGTCTATGCATTCATTTGCAATCAAGTCAACAATATCGCTGTAAATGCATGTAATCCATGTAGCCTAGCTCACTTAAATAGGCTACCACTTTTAATGCTCCGCAAAGTAAACCACAATTTCACATTACACATAATTCACATTATGTAAATAATACTGCACACCTATTAAATGTGTCAAATCTAAAATATGGTATTAGACTGTGCAGTTTAGAGAAAATATAAGCACAGGCTCATAGGCTTGACATTTATCCTGGTTGAATTCATTCTAATAAACGCACAAAACTTAAATTACTAAACTTTCATCTATATCAATATTAAATTAATATTAAATATTTTAACTACAGTGTTTTTCTTTCATTTTGTTGTAAAATGTCATGTATTTTTCAGTGAGCCACTTGTCAAATGTAACATCACTGAGGCAAAGCTGACGACGAATGGTGAAAATGTGCTTTGATGCGCTTGTTTGATAATTTGTGGTTAAAGCGCCACTCAAAAGCTGCAAATGCACTCTGCAGACCTGCTGCGGTGGTAGAACCATCATTTTGGTTGGCCACCTACTGTAACAGGGTTTATGCGGTGTTGTAAAAGGTAGTAAAAGGTAGTAAATTAAATTATGCCAAATTAAGGCCAGTAAAAAGTAGTAAACGTCATCTGACAAGGTTGTAAATTTTCGAAGCCCCATCTAACTGGGTCTATATCATGGGTGTCCAAACTATGTCCCGCGGGCCAACTGCGTCCCGCGGTCCAGTTTTTATTGGCCCACAGCCAGGGTCCGAAATTAACACCCGCCAAGCGCCGAGATTTTCCGTTTCCGTTTGAGTAAATCTCAAAAGGCTATCCGCCACACTGGCGGGTGAATGTTCATCATACCAAAATAGTAATAAAAAAATATTACAATTGCCTTTTGTAATGTTATGATGCCTGGAAATTAGTTCAAATCTCCTGCGAATCTAGAGCGAGCGAGCGAGCGAGCAGAAGTGCGCATGCAAAACATGTAGCGAGCGCACAGAAGAGAGGGAGAGACCTTGCGTGTGTGTGTCTCTCTCTCTCTCTCTCTCTCTCTCTCTCTCTCTCTCTCTCTCATGCAGTGGTGACGCATTCATATAAACGGCACCTAAACGCTGTAAAAAAAAATATTAATGCATTTTAATTGTTTATTAATAAACCAGAGTTTCTGTGTCAGCTGCAAAGATGAAGTTGACACTGACTCACGATCTTCGCAGTAGTGAACGTGCCGGAGAAAAATGCATTTCTTACAGATTAGCCTATAGCCTACTTTTATTTACCGTATTTTTCGGACTATAAGTCGCACCTGAGTATAAGTCGCATCAGTCCAAAAATACGTCATGATGAGGAAAAAACATATATAAGTCACAACCAACACATTATCAATTAGCGGGTGACTGCTAGCATCAGCATTAGCTTAACGTGACAGATCTTCAATCATTTTATTATATTAATATTTTTTTTTGGAATTAATGGAAGTAGTAACTACCACTGTACTTCCACTGTGGTATTTGTTTTTGCTACACAAATCCTACCATGTTTTTACCGCAGTTAGGCTACTTCTACTGTGGTACTATTTTGTAGTAACTTACAGTAACAGCAAACGTTACTTTGCTTTTACCACAGCCTTGTTATACATACTAAAAACAGTTACAACAACACACCATACTTTTAATACATTTGATATACAATTCAGAAATCTTGAGACTTTCAGATCCTTCTCTTTTTTATCAGTTTTATTTTATTGCCATATTATTTATTTATTTTAATATACAGTCTTATGATTGTGGGGGGATCTCGGGATTTGTTGTAAATAGTTATACACACAAAATGTTTAATAAATAAAGATTCAGAAAATAATATCCTAAAGTTGTAACTCATTTTTTTTGTTCTTGCAGTTTCTTCACATACATCTCTTACTCCATCTACACACGCTCTACATTTAAACCAACAGCTCTTTTAAGAGCCATCACTTGCTCTCTCTCCCACTCTCACACACACTCTCTCTCTCGCTCTCACACTCTCTCTCGCTCTCACACACTCTCGCTCTCACACACACTCTCTCTCGCTCTCACACACACTCTCTCACACTCTCGTGCGATTTAGCACGAATTCGCTGTTACACAGGGGTGTTTTAAATGCGATGAACAAAATCGTATGATTTCGTACGAGCCAGCTCGTATGATTTCGTACGATTTAGCCACTTGGTTAAATTGTGCGAATTAGTACGAATTCACCGTGAGATGGGGTTGGAGAGAGCCACTGAGGTCTGATTCATGACAAAATGTAAATTTAATAACCATCTGATCAGTTCTCTGTCTTTACCAGTGGGGAGGACATAAATCTGAATGTACCTTGCTAAAATAGGGTGGACATCTATGGCTTGTCAACATCTTCAAAATCTGTAATGTGTGAAATGTATGAGTATGATAATGTACAAACCTGACTCCAAAAATGTTGGGACACGGTACAAATTGTTGGTACAAATTGTGAATAAAAACAGAATGCAATGATGTGGAAGTTTCAAATTTCATTATTTTATTCAGAATACAACATAGATGACAAGTTCAAATGTTTAAAGGGGGGGTGAAATGCTCGTTTTCACTCAATATCCTGTTAATCTTGAGTACCTATAGAGTAGTACTGCATCCTTCATAACTCCAAAAAGTCTTTATTTTTATTATATTTATAAGAGAAAGATAGTCTGTACCGATTTTTCCCGGAAAAACACGAGCACCTAGAGGCGTGACGTGTGGGCGGAGCTAAAGAATCATGAGCGCCAGTAGGCTTTTGCGTTGAGAGCGTCTGGAAGCTGTGACACAGATCCAGAGGCTGAAATTTAACAAGAGCAGCATCAGCAAAGGCGTCTCTATGTGGTATGTACTGAAACTGTATATATTTGCTTAGCGGTTTTGGAAAATGACTAAGTTCCACTTTATGTCGTCTTTTTTTTTTCTTTTTTTTTTTAAGCTGTACATGTGGAAAGTGCAGTTTGATGACAACATCGCATGTTGTTTACTTGATGTGCTTACGCGCTGATAGCTAAGTTAACAACACAGAGATATTTGAAGCAGTTTTACTCACCGCATGCGGTTCCAACACACGATTGTGACCCTTTTTCGTTGGGACTGCATTATCCTTAAGAAATAAACGATGTGCAATCCGAAATGCAGGGAACAAACAAAAACACTTGCACAACTCCGTTGATGCTCTGTAAAAATAATCTCCATCCACTGGTCCCTTAATGCTGTTTCTCTTTAGGTAATCTGTGCAGGGTTGTCTTGCCCTGGCAACCAAAAACACACTTCTTTTGTGACTTTTCGCGACGCTCTTGCTCTGATCAGGCTGTGCTCAGACTCTCAGTGCTCTGCTATACGGGAGCGCGCGCTCTTCCGGCAGAAGTGCCTTAGGACCCATATAAGGAAATTCCGCTCCATCTAACGTCACACAGAGCCATACTCTAAAAAAACTTTCCGAAACTTGTGACAAACCGGAAGAGGTTTTTTGGAACAAAAATACTCCTTCAAATGTACAACTTAATTTTTGAAACTTTGTCCATGTTTAGCATGGGAATCCAACTCTTTAACAGTGTAAAAACTCAGTATGCATGAAATAGCATTTCACCCCCCCTTTAAAATTGTCACTAAGTTTGCCCTATGTGCTGACCCCTGTATATTAAAACCATCTCCTAAAACATTTTCCAAGCCACGAGAGGCCTCCAACAGACATTTGAAGTAAGTAAATTATTTATGTGGTAATATAGATATTTTTATAGTCGCAGAGATGATGAACCCTCTGTTTTTCAGAACCTCAAATCACAGATTGAGGAGCTGTTGGAGGCAGAGGTACGCACACTAAGAAACTGCATCTTTAAATATTCTGTTAACTGGTTCTTGGTTGAAATTCCTTAGCTGAAACCTGGATAGTAAAATGATGTTACAGATCAGATGGATACTGATGGACTATAATTTGCATTTTGCAAGTCACCACAGGTGATTTTGCCTCCAAAGTAGTTTAGTACAAAGTCTGGCTTTGCCAAGGAAACAAAAGCTGGCCGGGAGAACATGAGTGGAGTGGAGCCCCAAATATTTTCCCCACCTGTTCAAGGCGTTCCATTCGGCATTTTTTCCATTCAGGGTTTTCAATGGTGCTGCTGCCTGAAACTGTCCAGTCTTTCTGCCTGCTGTTTATGCTCGTGATGCAGCTAGATGAGGGCGAGTGATGATGTGTGAGCTGACATATGTATAGAAACAAAGAGACATACACGTTAGAGATTTCCTGAGAACATCTTACGAATTAAGAGAAATAAACGTTCGAAATTGCCTGAGAAAAGCTTACGTGTGGGGTTGTTGCCATCTGGACTGGTGAAAATATCTGTTTTTCAAAAAAAACAAGGTAAAGATTGAAGTTATATGTTCCTATAAAGATAATGATCTTGTAAAACAGAGGAGCTAACATGAGTATCAACAAATTTGTGAATGTTATAGTCTGAATATTATTTAATTCCTCCTAAAATAATTACTCTTGTAACTGTATCTTTTTTTTCTGCATCTTTTAATCTAAGTGTTTTGTATATAATTTTAATATGTTGTTTCCTTAACCCACAAAAAGCAAAAGCAAGTTCAGACAGACTAGTAACATTACATTAGGTATCAATTGAATGTGATTTTTATATACTGAAATAAGAATATTTTTGACAAATATTTTTACTTGGTTTTTATTTTACTTTCAGATGTGACTTTGGAATTTAAAAGTAATCTCTCTTTTAGGTCACCTGTATAAAAAGAACTAGTTGGTCTACATTACCTTGTACTCCGACAAAACAACTTTTGTTTTGAGAGATAACTTTTTGCTTAAAACAAAAAGGAATCGGAATGTTTACAGTACGTGACTACTGACCAGTATATTGCATTACATTTATTTGTAGCTTTTTTGCTGGTAGTCTATCTAATGAATTAGGTTTCTGGCCATATTTCGATCATGTTCTTCTCTTGCTAATATGACTGTTATTTGGTGTATTTGTAGAATCAATATATCTGGAATGAGTTCTAAAAATGTGACCGATTGCACCACTAACATTGAGGCACACTGGTAAGTATTTATATTTATTCAAAAAGTATTATAATTTATGCAAGTGATGCTTAACAATCTGGCTCTCAGTCAATCAATACAAGGAAGAAAGCTTGGCTTATTGTATGCAGGGTGGCAACTAAATCCACAATTAATACATTGTAGTGGCAAAATAAGTTTCTTGCTTCATGTAATATTCAAACAAGTCTTTAATCTTGTAGCTTATATAATTTAACCACCATTTCTATTCCCTGAAGTACAATCCAAAAGGGGAGATCAGAGTTAACTCTTAACCTACACCCCGACGCGGGCGCCCTGAACTCCCCTTGTTTGCACTTGTCAATATGTATGAATAGATTCAATGAAACGGACAAATTTAATCTTGACAAACTATATATCATTATAAAGATCTAAGCCTCAAGCATCAACGTCAGATTGCTGTTTTTCAATGGAAAGCTTATAAAGAATGCATTTGCTAAATTTATGCAGTACACATCAAAACATGAAAAATAATAACGCAGTACATATCAGATTTGTTATAATAACGAGTCATAAATGCATCCACAGCTGTAAATCCCGATTTAGTTAGGAAGGTAAGGAGCCAGGAATTCTTCATAGGGGTGGCCAGGCAGGGGCCATTAGTTACTTTGGGGTGGCACAAAAAACAATTTTGCAAACAAACATGGCACTTATCCAACCTTAAAATACTCATTAAAGTATTGTATGCGGCCAAAGCACAATGATGTATAATGTACAATAGCTAGCCTACAATGCCATTTTTTAATTAAAGTTCACCAAAATCCTGAGCGTCATAATCTTACTTTCCTAAGTTTTATTTAATAAAATAAAACTTAGGAAATTCACTTTGAAAACAGAACACGTTTCACTAACTGACTGACATAAATACAAATCAAAACATATCAACATTAACATGTTTGAAAAACAGAAAAAAATTTAGTATTATTTTTGAGCAAAGTTTTTGTTGTAGGTACCTAATTTTATCTTGACTTTATATATATATATAGAACTCTGCGTCATGCACGTGACAATGCAAATATGATGAGAGCGCAACGGTAACGGTTATTCACATCCATCTAACATTAGCGTGTTTACATAGAAAAGTAACGTTACTGTATATAAAATCGACTTAGAAGCTAGTAATTTTATTGGTATGCTGAATCACATTAAAGGTTTCATGAATAAAACATACATTTATATATTCAAAGGTAAAATAAACATAGTTTTGAGCATCCAATTCAGCTAATATGAAGCTAGCTAACTGCTCCCTACTTTACCTGTTTGTTACACAGGACAATGATAAAGCTTCAGACACAAATAGTTGAACGGAACTAACATAATAATTTATCTGGCTTTAATAACTCACCTAAAAAGATGTAATCGCCATAGTAATTTGAGAATCAACTGAAAACTCATCTCTTCCGTGAGCATCTTCTGTATAACTGCCTCCTCAAAAAAAAAAAAAAAACATTCTAGCGGTGGACCGCTATTCTATGTACATTATATGGCTTGTCAACATCTTTAAAATCTTGGCTTTTAATGGAGAAAGCACAGCTTTAAATTTTAAGGACAACTTTTTAACTTTCTCCTTTTTTATGTTTACCATATATTTACAGTATACACTTTACTCATTCATTCATTTAGTAAATGTGATTGTGGCTCATTGCTTATTGATCGGTTCTTTTGGAATCAACACATCTGACTGTTTTTTGACTAGCCAAACTTGTGACTTTAGCCATGCAAAAACTTCTCTGAAAACTACTTGTACCATTAACTGTATATAACTGCAGTTCATGCATTATTTTAACTGCATATACTGAAACAGACATTTATCCATTAAAAAAGAATTTTGGAAGAAGAATTTCAGTGTGATCATGGATCCAAGCAGTTCAAATAGTTCCTCAGGTTAGTGTGATAAATATTTGAACTTACTTTACTCTAGAAATAAGAGCTGCACAATGTTCTTGGTTTTTTAATCATGATTAATAATGCTGGTTAATTTTACATTTAAATGCTTTTTGGATTCCATATTTTTTATGTATAGAGTACACATCCAAAACAACCTGAGAACGTATGTAACCTAAGTTAAATTTAAGAGACTTTTTAACGCTAAGTCAAAAAGAGACTGACGAATGGGGGATCTCACCTAGGAGCCCAACCACCTTCGAGTGGTTACAAAATGAGCCAATGGTACACAGAATACCTTGGTTTGCGGTATTTGCATCCCGAGCTCCACCCCGCAGAGCGGGTATATAAGGAGCAGCGCGAGCAACTCAAACTCAAGTCTTTGCTGAGGAGCCAGCCCCAGTGAGCTGGCCGTTCATAGGAACAGAGATGTGGCAAGGGGACGTAATGTCTCCATTCTCTCCTTCAGGGAATGAGGGTTACATATGTAACCGAGACGTTCCCTTTCAGTCGGTCATGTTCTATGTTACGTCAGAAAGAGACTGACGAATGGGGTCCCTTACAAAACGCCACATGGCTGTCTTCCAGTGACCCATGTGAGTGATAGCACCCTGTCATGAGGCCAGCACAAGTGAGGGCCTATAGCTGACATAGAATACACTGGGTAGCATATTCCAGCAGAATAGGAGCACAGTTTTCAATGATAGAAACTTTAGCTCTACTGAAAGCAAAAATTTGAAGGGAGCCCTCTGCAGTGCAGATAGAACCATTGCAAGGACCCAAGAGGGAACTTGCTGAGAGCGTGGCAGATTGAGCGTCTGGGCCCCTCTCAGGAACCTGATGATCAGATCATGCTTCCCAAGAGACTTACCTTCAACAGGGTCATGGAAAGACCTTCAGGGTGGAAGGAGACAGCCTTCATTCCAACCCTTCCTGAACAAAGGAAAGCACTGACCCGATCGGGCATCTCCAGGGGTCCTCACATCGTGAAGAACACCAAGTGATGAAGAGGTTCCACTTCAAGCATTGCGTGTCTGGTGGACAAGGCTCTAGCTGCAGTGATGGTAGCTACAACCTGAGGTGGCAAGGTACCTAAACCTTCCGTGACCCACCCAGAACCCACACATGTACTGTAGGTTCCAAAGACCAGGACGTGGGTGCCAGAGAGTGCCCAGTCTCTGAGAAAGAAGGTCTTTCCTCAAAGGAATTGGCCAGGGAGGGGCTGTCATGAGGAGTACAAGTTTGGGGAACCAGGTCCGGCTGGGCCAAAAAGGCGCAACCATAAGAGGCAGGCCGGAGTGACAGTCATTCTGAGTGTGCCCTATTGCCATGCCCATCTCGGGACTCGGTCGTGAAGCCAGTGCTGAAGTGGTCTCACATGGAGCAACCCGAGCAGTATGATTACCGCTGCGGATGCCATATGCCCCAGGAGCCTCTGAAACAGTTTTATTGGAACCGCTCTCTTGCCCTCAAATTGTCTCAGGCAATTCAGCAGTGACTGCATGCGCTCGTTCATAAGCTGTGTGAACAAGGCGACTGAATCTATTTCCATACAGAGAAAAGAGATCCTCTGCACAGGGAAGAGTTTTCTCTTTTCCCAGTTTACCTGAAGACCCAGATGGGCGAGGTGTCTAAGCACCAGATCCCTGTGCTCGCACAACCACGCTCGAGAGTGAACTAGAATCTGCCAGTCATCAAGGTAGTTGAGGATACTGACACCTCGTTCCCTGAGAGGAGCCAGGGCTCCCTCCACGACTTTCGTAAAGACACGGGCAGACAGGGCCAACCTGAATGGGAGAACCTTGTACTGAAAAGCCTGCCCCTCGAAAGCAAACCGGAGAAACAGTCTGTGTCGAGGAAGAATCAAGACATGAAAATATGCATCCTTAAGGTCGATTGCTGCAAACCAATCCAACCGACGAATGCATTCAAAAATGTGCTTGGGCATTAGCATGTTGAATGGAAGTCTGTGAAGAGCTCAGTTCAAGGCACGCAAGTCCAGGATTGGCTGTAACCCACCTGTTTTCTTGGGTACTATGAAGTAGGGGCTGTAAAAGATGGACTTCATGTCGGCTGGAGGGACCGGCTCTATTGCGCCTTCTGCCAGCAGGGTCACGACCTCCACACGCATGACAGGAGGATCCTTGTCCACCATCATTATGCAATTACCCCGAAACCTGGGGGGACGCCAGGTGAACTGAATCGCGTAGCCGAGCCTGATCATTCAGATGATCCAACGGGATTGCCTGGACAGCTCCCAGAAACCAATCCAGCAGGGTCAAGGGAACTACAGGTGTACCCACGGTGGGGCAGACAACCCCGGCATCGGAGGTCTAGTGTCCCTTAGCAGGGGCAGAGTGTAAGCACTCATCTGACTCCAAGTGGCAAAGAGGGCATGAGAAGGCAATGCGTTCTCGAGCCGGATTTGTGTGGAAACTGGCAAGGGGAGAGGAGAAAGAAAGCAGCGAGGAAACATGTCGCCAACTGTCGTTCGCGGCCTCTTGGGCCTTGGAGTTAGAGGAAATAACTTTTTTAATGAAGGATTGGGTACCACTGGTTGCGGGGCCAGTGGCCGAACAAAAAGAAAACAAGAACAAAGGATTCTTCCCTTGACCCAAGGAGCGCGCAGTAACCTTCGTCGCCCGGAGAGCGAGGTCGGTAGCAGTGTGCGCCTCCTGCAAGACCCCTGGGTCAGTGCCTTGGCCTGGTAGACCTGAAGGGTGGCCATGGCGTGCAGGGCAGAAGCGGCCTGACCCGCAGCTCTCTAAGCCAGCGGGGGGTGTTGGTCATCAGCACGATCAGCCCCCAGGAACCAATCATCCAGCCTCGAGCGCTTGGGACAAGGTGGAGGATTCCACTCAAGCCTGATGCTCTCAGCTACCCGAGAAAACATGGCTGTCAGCTGGGGATCGGGCTCGGGCAACGCTGGCACTCCCGAGGGAGGCAACGCAGCCGAATCCTCATCTCCCACCTTGTGATGCGGCGATCGACATAAGGTCTTCCTCCTGAGCTCTGAATGAGATGTCAGGAGCCTGAGAGGGTCCAGCAAACTCATCCGGAAACTCAACCGGCTGCGGAGTTTGTGAGGGGGGTGTGGCCCAAAGAGGCTGGCTCATCAGGGAAGCCCACACGGTAACCCTCAGATCACCCTGGCCACCAGCCGAAGTAGCCCTTTTAGGAGAAGAGGAGCTAGAATGGGGTGTGGCAAAGGGGACTCTATAGCTTTTAAGATAACCGAGTCTCTATCTTAACCCCGAGATGGTCATGTCCCCGCAATGAGAACATGAGTCATCCACAAACACAGTCTCAGCATGCTGAAAGCCCAACGTAGCGTAGAAAGTCACCGACTGAAAGGGAACTGTTTTGTTTACTCGTTTCATGCATCAGCATATCAAGACTTAATGGCATCTAAGCAGCATTAAAAACAAACTCTATAAATTATATACATAAAGCTTTTATATAATGCTTCCTGTATCACATTATTTATAACTTACACCATGAGTCATTCCAGAAACAAAATAGAACCCAGCAATGGGAGTAGATCAAAATAGAATGTTATATTCAACATGATTATTTAATGACGGCAGCCATTATTGTAATGGCATTATTTAACAATTAATTGTGTAGCCCTAATAGAAATTCCATAAAAAGCTTGGTGTTCTATCTAGACCGTTTATTTAATACAGTACATACTGGCATACCTCTGCTTCGATTTTCTCTTAACAGAGCTGAGGATTCTCCTTTTGGGTCCAAAATTTGCGGAGAAAAGTTCAGCAGGAAACACAATCCTGGACAAAAAGGAGTTTTACTTGAAGACTTTGCAATGTGTGGAGAAACACAGTGAAAGAGCTGGCAAAAAGATCACTGTGGTTGATACTCCAGGGTGGTGGGGAAATTTACCATTTGAAGAAAACCCTGAACTGTACAAACGTCTCTAGGTTACGTATGTAACCCTAGTTCCTCGAGGGAACGAGACGCTGCGTCAAAGCGCTTTGGGGAACGCGTTTAGCGTGAGCGACTCTGAATATGATATCTAATCTGTCTTATAGAAGAGTGTGACGTCACGGGCGAGGTGACGTAAGCGACCAGGAAGCTATAAAGGCACGAGCCGCACAGCTGGCTTCAGCTTCGAGTACCAGCAAGTGCCGGCAGGGGTGCCGGGGGTATGGACTCGAGACGCAGCGTCTCGTTCCCTCGAGGAACTAGGGTTACATACGTAACCTAGAGACGTTCCTCTTCAGGAACTCGAGCTGCATCAAAGCGCTTTGGGGAACGAGTACCAACGCTGCCAGACTACCGAACCCCTGCCTAATGTGTATCCGAAGAGCACAGCTTAGGACGAGGGGAATGAAGTGCCTGGAGTGACTGGCATGTCTAAGCCATAGAATCTTTCAAAAGTAGAAGGCGTGGAAACCCCGTAGCATTGCAGATGTCCAGCATGGACGCACCTGCTAGAAAGGCCTTGGAGGCCGCCATACCCCATGTAGAGTGAACCTTGGCTCCCGACAGCGGGGGACGACCAGAGGGCTCAGAGTGGCGTTGATAGTCTCAACTATCCAACGACTAGTAGTCTGCTTAGAAGCAGGGAAACCCCTCTTGGGGGGGACCGCAGCATGCAAGCAATTGGTCCATTTTTCTCCACAGGGCAGCTCTGTGGGCGTATGCATCCAGCGCTCGAGCTGGATACACACAATTTAGCTTCTCTTGGTCGGGCTCCCGAAAGGGAGGAGGACAGAAGGCCTGCAGCACTACAGGTTGTGGTGTGATCGAGGGCACCTTAGGAACATATCCCGCTCGAGGGTATATGAACACTTTGGTCATGCCAGGTGCAAAATCAAGATAGGTAGGGGCCACTGAGAGGGCCTGTAAATCTCCTACTCTCCTCAGAGAGGTAATGGCCAACAGAAAGGCAGTTTAAGAGTCCGATGTCTATCTGAGATATCTTGAATCGGTTGAATGAAGATTTGTAAAGAGCCTCTAACACCACACCCAAGTCCCACGGGGGAATACGGGACCGTACTGGAGGTTTCAGCCTCAGCGCACCGCGGAGGAAACGTGTAACTAGGGGGTGTCTTCCCAAAGACTGGCCATCGAGAAGGGCGTGGTAGGCCGCAATAGCCGCCACGTAGACCTTCAACGTGGAGTGGGTCAACCCTGCAGAGAGCCTAGCCTGTAGAAACTCCAGAACTGTACCAACCGGGCAGTTTGCTGGGTCTAACTGGCGGTCTCTGCACCATGAGGTGAAGAGTTTCCACCTCAGGGCGTACAGTTTCCTCGTTGAGGGAGCTCTGGATTGGAGAAGGGTCTCAACAACCTCGGTTGAGAGACCGGCTGCTAAAAGTTGCGCCCCCTCAGGGGCCACACCCACAGCTTCCACAACTCCGGGCGAGGATGAATTATCGTACCCCGCGCCTGCGAGAGTAGGTCTGTCCTGATCGGTATCTCCCACGGAGAGCCGTCGAGGAGCAAGACTAGATCTGAGAACCATACTCGGCCCGGCCAGAACGGGGCTACTAACAACAGACAGACCCCGTCCCGGCATACTCTCGCCAGAACTCCCGGGAGCAGAGCGATAGGGGGAAATGCGTACAGACGAAGCCTCGGCCAAGTCTGTACCATGGCGTCCAGTCCCAGAGGAGCTGGGTGAACTAGAGAGAACAAAGGGGGCATTGTTCTACTTGAGCCCTGCCAAATACTCTCCATATCTGCTTCACTACTTCTGGGTGAAGTCTCCATTCCCCGGGCCTCAGCCCCTGCCTCGACAGTATGTCTGCTCCCATATTTTGTTTCCCAGGAATATATACTGCTCTTAATGAGAGGAGTTTGCTTCTGGGACCACACCAGGATCTGGTTGGCCAGCTTGTACAAAGGGCGCAAGCGCAGACCTCCCTGGTGGTTGATATAAGAGACCACCGATGTGTTGTCGGTGCGCACCAACACATGGTGACCCCTCAGGTCTGGGAGGAAGTGCTTCAGTGCACGGAAAACTGCTAGCATTTCTAGACAATTGATATGCCATGTTTGATGGCGATCACTCCACAGACCACGGGCAGGGTGGCCACTCATGACTGCACCCCAGCCAGTGAGGGATGCATCTGTCGCTAGCGTTACACGGCGACAAAGAGCTCCCAGCACCGGGCCCTGTTTCAAGAACCAAGGTTTCTTCCACATGTCTAAGGCACGTAGGCAGCGCCGCGTGACCTTGATAGTGCGAAGTAGATTGCCCCTCGGGGAAATCCCTTGGTCTTGAGCCACCACTGTAGGGGTCTCATGTGCAGCAGGCCAAGAGGTATCACGTTGGATGCAGCTGCCATCAGACCCAACAATCTCTGAGACTGTTTGACAGTGAGTGACTGGCCTTCTTTGACTCTCTCGACTGAGATGCGGATCGACTCGATACGAGCAGGGAACCATCGTGCCTGCATCGCGGTCGAATCCCATACTACGCCTAGATAGGTGGTTCTCGAACCGGAGAAAGCACACTCTTCTTGGCGTTCAGTCTCAAACCCAGCTCCCCCATATGTGCGAGAACGACACCTCGATGCCGAGCCACAACCTGCTCTTGACTGAGCTTAAATCAACCAGTCGTCGGTGTAGTTGAGAATGCGGATGCCCTGCATGTGCAGGGGGACCAGAGCCGCGTCTACACATCTTGTGAACATGCGGGGTGAGAGTGCAAGGCCGAAGGGAAGTACTCGATATTGGTAGGCTTCGCCCCCGAAAGCGAACCTCAGAAACTTCCCGTGTTGTGGAAGGATGGAAATGTGGAAGTATGCATCTTTGAGATATATTGTGACAGACCAGTCCTCGGACCTGATCTGATCTATAACATGCTTGATCGTGAGCATTTTGAACTTCAATCTCATAACTGAACGATTTAAGACCCTCAAGTCTATAATCGGACGCAATCCCCCATCCTTCTTTGGAACTGTGAAATACCAGCTGTAGAACCTGGACTCCCTGTCTTGGGAAGGGACCACCTCGATGGCCTCCTTCTCTAATAGGGTTTCACTTCCTGTCCCATAACCAGACCCTGCCCGGGGCCGACCATCATCGGAATGACCCCGTTAAACATCGGCGGTACAGAGCCGAACTGAATACGGTAGCTTTTTCTACTGTGTGCAGGACCCATTGAGATACATTTGGCAGTAGTTTTCACGCTGCTAAATAATCTACTAAGGGAATCAGTCTCTCAAGACTGACCTCTGGTGTAATAGGCCCCTGCAGGGGCAGCGAGCGTCTCAGCCCCGCTACGCGCACGGGCGGAAAATACTGAGAATGATGCTCGCTGGGGACCGCTGCGCCCTGGAACACTGGCAGGGTTGGCAGACCGGCCCCCAGAGGGCGCTGAGGCGAGACGGGAACCGTGTAATGCGGTGTACGCCGCTCCACCCCAGTAGGGGCCGCCCTCTGCAGTCGTGACCGAAATGTGTCAGGACTTCTTAACCGAGGGCCTCACAGCCTGAAGTACGGCCCTCAGATCCGCCTTCGGCTGGAAAAAACCCTGGTTCAGAGCGTTGCTTCAGCCTCCGGTCCCGACGCTCTGACTACAGACTGGGAGGGCTGCTCTCGCCCAACAGCCCCTCCAGTATATATCATTTCTCAGAGTGAGATAAGTGTCATTATATTCCTCAGAATTTAATGCAAACAAACAATCAGACGAGTAAACACGGTCTGCATTGTTAATATAATTCATATCTAACTTCTCATAGTCAGATAGGTACTGAATTTAATTCCTCAGAATTAATGCAGTCAACCAATCAGACGAGTAAAGACGGTCTGGATTTGGTAAGATTTACATCAAAACTGAAAATGATGTAGTACACGCGCTGCCTCGGCAGCACGGGAGCCGCTTAGTCAACACAAACAATATAAATCTCCTCGGAGATAAGTAGCTGCAGCTGTGAGTTCACAGAGGGGGAAGGAACCGCTTCGCGTGCTTCCAAACCTCGATGAACCCTAAATCTAGGGAATACGGGTGGAGATAGGCAGAGCCGTCTTCGATCCGTCCTAGATATGCGAGAAGCACAGTCAGCCCCCTTATTTTTATTTCGAGAGCTGGCTGCGTGAGCTGCGCTCCTCATTAATGCTGCTCGTTATACAGTTAGGCATTAATATGTTTGTGAAACTGATGCTTGTGTAACTGTTTGTCTGTGCAGCTGATGTTTATGCAGCTTATGTTTGTGCAACTGCGAGCTCATCGACGCCCTCCGTTTTAATCTCCTCGGAGAAAAAAAGGCGGTGCGTCACGGCCGTCACTCGGGGGGAAGGACCGAGCACTCGGGCTTCCGCACCCGGAGATCGGGCAGGTCTGGCGGGTGAGGTAGGAGATAGGGACGCGCCCGTCTCCCTACCCTCCGGCAGATCTTATCTGCGAACCCAGCGAGTGCAGGCGCCGCTCCGCCTCGGCGAAAGCAGGACCGACACCGCGAGGAACGCTGGCGAAGACTCCCCCTCGAGAGAGTCCTCCGGGATCGAAACGTCCACACTGGCTTGTACCAGTGCAGGCAGTCGGCTCCCTGAAGAGCCGAAACAGCGTGCCTCAATCCCAGGCAGACCGCGCACAGACCGTGTATTCTCACTCGTGATGAACACACAATCTGAAACGCGATCTGGAATCGCCTTTCAGATGTCTCGTCTTAGCTTTGCTCTTTGACTATTGCTTACTTTTCGAGGAGCTAATAGTGACAAACAACAATAAATAAGACTGACAAGACAGAATGACATGCACACACAGAGCGCTTGCTGAAAACGCAGAAGCTGAAGCCAGCTGTGCGGCTCGTGCCTTTATAGCTTCCTGGTCGCTTACGTCACCTCGCCCGTGACGTCACACTCTTCTATAAGACAGATTAGATATCATATTCAGAGTCGCTCACGCTAAACGCGTTCCCCAAAGCGCTTTGACGCAGCTCGAGTTCCTGAAGAGGAACAGGAAATTATCCTGAGTGTGACAAAATGTCCTCCGGGACCTCATGTGCTGCTGCTGGTCTTAAATGTAGACACACCGTTTAAAGAAAATGAAAAAGACATTCTATGTGGTAACATGAAATGTTTTGGTCATGAAGTGTGGAGGCACACTATAGTCCTGTTCGCCTGTGAAGATCATCATGCAACCACTCAACAATTTATTGAGAATGAAAATCTCCAGTGGCTCATTGAGAAATGTGGGAACAGATATCACGAGCTTAATACTAAAAACTGGGGAAATGGATCTCAAGTCATAGAACTGCTTAATAAAATACAGGAGATGGTAGAAGGAAACAGAGGCAGACATTATGAATTAAACAGAGAGATTTTGAAGCAGGTGGAGGAGAAGAGGAGAGAACAGGAAAAGAGAGCAAACATAAGAAGGATCAAAAATCAACAACTGAAAGATGCGACAAAAACAACTGGTGAGCTTTTTTTTGACTCTCTATACTGATTTTATGTTTAACCAGAGACCGTTTAAGGGGAGAAAGAACAAGGCCCTTTATATATATTAATGAATAAGAGAACTTGTAGCACACAAAATGGCACTTCTAAGAATAGAATAGAATGGAATAGAATAGGCCCACTTTTCTGTTAAATGAGCCAATCAAAACCTGATCTAGAGTTTACACATTAACAGGGTCTGCCAGTTTTAAGCAGATTTTTACTAAATAAACTTTTATGTTACACCATTGTTGTCAGTATTTGTTCATTTGAAATATTATTGAAATGTAATCTTGACAATCATTTTTAGAGTTCCCTTATCAAAAGCTACTCTCGATGCTGCACACAATAGCGCTAATGAGAACATTCTTTGTTCGACCCATTGTGAAGCATGTGTGTCAAACACGCCAAGAATTGGCTTAAATAACCTCGGCAGGTGATGTCACTGATAACGTGCACCTTCAGGTTATAAATAGAGGGTTTTTTTCATTAGTAATAGACACATATCAATTAATATACGTTTAGTTTTACATATCTTAGATTATTCCTATCTAGTTGCTGATGATAGTTTTGTGCTTCTTTTGGACTTTGATAAAGCTTTCGACACTCTAGAGCATAGCTTTATTTTTGAGTGTCTTGAAACATTTGGAGATTTGGAGATTTTTTCTGTAGTGCCATAAGAACTTTATACACAAATGGCAGTAGTTCTGTTAGACTTTTTTTTTTTACAATTTACAATTTCATGCTGAGGGTCAGACTAGTGCTGCCCTACACACCATGGGTTCTGCAGGCATATCAGGCTGATCTAAAAAAAAAAAAAAAAAAAAAAAAATCTGAGTGCCAGGAGGAGAATTTTTATTTGTTTCTCACTCACTGTGCTCAAGTATCGGGGCTGTCAAAAAATAAATAAATAAAACAGTCCCGACCTGATCAAGCTCCTCTGGGGTAGGAGGTTCAAAGAGAGAGTGTGGCGAGTTGTGCACCCCCTCATAAGACTGGGGAGCAGCTTGTAGCACTTTGCAGCTGCTGATAGAGCTGGACTAAAGTAAGGTCATCAAGACCAAAGCAATGGCCTTAAGCTGTGCCCAGGACAAAGGGTTTGTCCACTCAGGGAGGGCCATGGAAAATTCCATCAGAAGTAAGGCTCTTTCCTGGCACCCTTAGGGGATCACTGAACAACCTCCGCCACCACCGTTGTGTTTCTGGGGGCCGTGACCTCCAGTGAAATGATACATGCTCTGTTGCTTCCTGCCACGTTTCAGGACACCAGACATCTATAGTTACAGTGAGGCGGCATCGGTATTCTCATTCCCATTAGCACTATTGAGCGCAGCATCGAGAGTAGCTTTTGATAAGGGAACGTCTCGGGTTACTTGACTGTAACCCTGTTCCCTGAAAAAGCGGGAACAAGATGCTGCACGTCAATGCCGCACTGTTTGACACACATGCTTCACAACCAGCTGAACAAAGAATATTCTCACTAGCGCTATTGAGCGCAGCATCTTGTTCTTGCTTTTTCAGGGAACAGGGTTACAGTCAATTACCAGAGACGATTTCTGTCTTTCCATGTTTAAAAAAACTGAGTTCAAAGACCTACCATAATAAAATATGTATGTCTGCCTGCAGAAAATAAGAATCCCGTCTCAGAGCTGAGGATGGTGCTGCTGGGTTATAATGGATCTGGGAAGAGTTCAGCAGGAAACACCATCCTGGGAAAATCTGTATTTGATTACAAAAGATCATTGACATCTGCAGTACAAGAAGGAGATGTTGCAGGAAGACACATTACTCTGGTCAACACTCCAGGCCAAAAAAGAAATTATCACTCAAAATACACCCCGAGATTCTATAAAGATGAGATTGTGTTGTGTTCATCTCACTGTCCTCCAGGACCACATGCCTTTCTGCTTGTCATAAGAGTGGACGTTTCTTTCACTGAAGTGTACAGAAAGGCAGTAGAGGAACATGTTGCTCTTCTTGGTCTCAATGTCTGGGACCACATGATTGTTCTCTTTGCCTTTGGTGACTGGTTGCGAGACACAAGCATTGAGCTGTTCATTGAGAGTGAAGGAGAAGCTCTTCAGTGGATAATAGACAAATGCGGGAACAGGTATCATGTCTTCAACAACAGACACACAAATAATGCCAATCAAGTGACAGAGCTGTTTGAAAAGATAGAAGAGATGGTTGCAGGAAAGAGAGGATGCTGTTTTAAAGTACAACAAAAGAATTTGCAAGAGGTACAGTCCAAAAGGATGAAAGTTGAGAAATTAGCAAAACAGATGAAGGCTGAAGTTAAAAAAAGAAACAAATTAAGACATTCAACATCAGGTGAGTAAACATTGAAAACACTGTTTTAATGTGAAGTAACTATTAATATTTACAGTCTGTGTTCGGTCTTTTTTTAAGGGGTTGCTGAACTTTTTGAAATGAGCTTGGTGTTGCTTGGACCTCACCATTCCAGCATAAGTTCAACAGGGAACACAATTTTGGGAAGTCAATTATTTGACAGAAGAATTGAAGAGAATCTAAGTAATAATGGGGAAGTGGCTGGGAGAAAGCTCACTGTTGTTTGTACACAGGGTTTTGAGAAAGATTTCCTTATTGGGAAAAGACTTGAGGATGCTAAACGCAACCTTCTGAAAAGTCTAGCAGAACAGTCTTCTGGACCACATGCTTTCATTTTAGTCCAGAGTGTTGACTGTTCCTTTGCAGAGGAAGAGAAAGGTGCATTAATGAAAATCATGGAGCCTTTTGGTGAAGGAATCTGGAATCATATATTGGTTCTCTTTGCTGTTGGAGATGAACTAGGAGAAACTCCCATAGAGTTATTCATTGCAAGTGAAGGTGACGCTATCCAGTGGCTCATTGAGAAATGTGGGAACAGGTATCATGTTCTCAACACTAAGACCAACACTGGATCTCAGGTCACAGAACTGCTGGAGAAGATCGAGGAGATGGTGGCTAGAAATAGAGGATGTCATTTTAGACTAGATGAAGATACTTTAAAATGGATTGAAAGAACAATAGCTGTACCCATTACAAGATCACACAGTATGGATGATTCAATGAGTTGTAAGATGTTCTTAAGCTTTTTTTATATATTGTGCAGTATTTAAAAGGCTTCTCTGATTTTGATATTAATTCCTTTTTTTTTTTTTTTTTTTTTTAGTTTCTGAAAGACGCAGTTCTTCCTCAGGGATAGGTTCAGCACAGGTGTCCCAGAGATCCCAAGAAGCACCTGAAGAGTCAAGTTCAAAAATGAGCTCTGGAGTGGAGTCTCTTAGCTCTATTCCTGAGTTTGATTGAGGCCTGGATTCTGATTCAGATACACATGCACTCTAACATTGTCTTGTTTGCTTTATTTTATTATCTTATACATTTGTATTACCTGTTTAGATCTGTACATAGAGAACAGAAGGGAACGAAAAGGTAATTTATGTTCATTAATCGGTATCATCAAATCTTTACTGAACATGTTTTGAGTATTTTTTTTTTTTTTTCAAAACTGATGGCTTCATTTTTGTGAATATGTAATTTATCAGACGCGCACTGTATACAATTCTTCAGTAAATATGATTTCAGATTTTGAAAACCCAACTTTAAATGGGTGTATGGATCTATGTTTTTGAAAAAGCACACCAGACTATTATATGATTGAACACGTGATGTCACTTTGATTGGCTGCTCTAACCATAAACAGCTTTTGTAATTGCACACTTTATCTAGACCGGTAACACTGGTATTTATTTTATGCTTTGTACTGTACATGTAACATAGCAATATTAATAGTATAAAATTTTGTTTTGAAACCTTGTGACGTAACGTGTTTCCCATTATCACATTTTTTATAATTTCTTTTCAACTTACATGTAGCATTTAGCTTTTATCTTTAACTGAGAAACCAAAATTCCCTTGAACTTTTGACATATAAGAAGTCACTATACTGTAAAAAACATCCTGTAAGTTTCTGAACTCAAAACATTCTTGTTAGTCTAAAACAGATTATATTAAAGCCTGGGTGCAAATGACTTCGTATGGAATGTGTTGCTCTATTGGTGCATTCAAGTCATGTTGTATAGATCGTATTTATGAGTTGAACACACAAGAAAGCCACCACAAAGTCAATATTATGAGTGGGAAACTCAAAACTAATGCTGCATTCACACCATGTCATAATTACTGTAACATTGAGATGAAAATACGTCGACGTTCTACTTGGAGCTGTTCACATTGGACTCGAAATCAGGACTATCGCACTCTCCCACTAAACACTGGACGTCGGATAGATGTGCAGATCATGTCTAAATTAGGTCCATCGGTCCATGACCATTTCTGAACATCTATTCGACGTCCAACTAGGTCCACTATTTGGACGTCCAGCCATGACCCAACTTGGACGTCCTCTTGACGTTCAACATTTGACCTTTGAACTGGGTAATTTTTTAGACGTCTATATCAGTTGCAGTAAATTCAATAGACTGATTTTGGACATCCAAAAATCACATTAAAAGACGTCACTGCGACGTCACATTGCTCAGTGAAGTCATCTGTTGTACAAAGACACTTTTT
Source organism: Carassius auratus (assembly GCF_003368295.1). Lineage (NCBI taxonomy): Eukaryota > Metazoa > Chordata > Actinopteri > Cypriniformes > Cyprinidae > Carassius > Carassius auratus. Next base: position 437,388 of record NW_020525536.1, on the reverse strand, counting down.
TGCTCTTTTTAATGTATTTTATTATTATTATTATTCAGTGAGTAGCTAGTATGTTATTGACAGTCAATATTTATCTTATATTGAAGACTACTTTAAACCAGAGCTATGTTCAGAATAGCATACTTTTACTATACTTTTGCAGTATATTGAGTATTGTGTGCAGAATGTGAAAGCATGGGGGAAAAATGTTTAGTAGCAATCACAGCACACTGCACCAGTGATTAACTGACTATGCTTCAACAAAAGTAGTCAATATACTGAATAGTGTTTATTGCACAGCACTCAATAAGAAGTAAACCAGTGTTCCAACATTTGATCTTTGAACTGGGTAATTTTTTGGACGTCTATAACAGGTGCAGTAAATTCAATGGACCGATTTTGGACGTCCAAAAATCACATTAAAAGTTGGACAGTGACACCTTTTTGCTCTTTTTAATGTATTTTATTATTATTAATATTATTATCATTTATCCATGTAATAGTTGTGTTTGTGAGAATATAATTGTTTGTATTTGCGAATATGTGGGACTATATCAGCTCTCCAGCTGCGTGAGGGCTCGAGTCATGTGGCCACGTCGCAGTCAGACACTCGCCACGCGACAGCAGCAACACGATCCTCGGAGCGGAACACTACACACCCACCAACACACACAATAGTTTAACTGCTCTCTGTCACGCTTTCTCTGCGCGCTTCATTATATTACAGTGACACCTCTGTGTGTTCTGTGCGGTCACCAAAATCCTCCATCTGCCACCAACGAAATGATTTTCTATCACACAAATCCTCATCTCTCTGAACTTTTCCTAATAAAAGTAACGTTTTATTTTGTAGCAATTACGATCGCCTTATTTCAGAGATTGCTGAAAGTGGTGTGTGTGTGTGTGTGTGTGTGTGTGTGTGTGTCCAGTAGATGTCGCTGTGAGCCGGTTATTTTCGGAATAGAATACTAAAATATAATTATTGCATTATTGTCCGCGCTTAAGTTGGTTATATAAACAGTACAGACCAAAAGTTTGGACACACCTTCTCATTAAAAGAGTTTTCTTTATTTTGATGACTATGAAAATTGTAGAGTCACACTGAAGGCATCAAGGGCTATTTGAGCAAGAAGGAGAGTGATGGGGTGCTGCGCCAGATGACCTGGCCTCCACAGTCACCGGACCTGAACCCAATCGAGATGGTTTAGGGGTGAGCTGGACCGCAGACAGAAGGCAAAAGGGCCAACAAGTCTCTCGGGGAACTCCTTCAAGACTGTTGGAAGACCATTTCAGGTGACTACCTCTTGAAGCTCATCAAGAGAATGCCAAGAGTGTGCAAAGCAGTAATCAAAGCAAAAGGTGACTACTTTGAAGAACCTAGAATATGACATATTTTCAGTTGTTTCACACTTTTTGTGATGTATATAATTCCATATTTAATTCCACTTGTGTTAATTCATAGTTTTGATGCCTTCAGTTTGAATCTACAATTTTCATAGTCATCAAAATAAAGAAAACTCTTTGAATGGGAAGGTGTGTCCAAACTTTTGGTCTGTACTGCATATGTTCTGTATTTTTATATTTAGAATTTTTTTATTCACAGTGTATCAGCACACAACAAATGAAGCAAAAAAAATAAATAAATAAATAAAAATTAGAAAATATGCATAGTCCTTACAAAATAAATATAAAAAATAGCAGATCGAACATGTTCCTTCAGTTACCTGCAAAATATGACATTTCTAAATTTCCCATAATCTCAACTTGTTCTTATTAAAAAAAAATTGTAAATGTTAATGATCTAATATTTAACTCATTAAAGGTATGTAATTTGAAAACTATTTACAGTATGCAAATTTAGCATTTGACAAAATGTGCAGTGTTCAGACCACAATACTGTATAGTGGAATACTGTAACCCACAGTGCAGTATGCTCAACCTGACCTTTCATTTCCAGTGACAAATACAATTGAAGTGATATCAGCTGTAAATTACTTTTTGTCTTGCAAACTTTATTTAAATATGCAAAATAAAAATAAAAAAATAATTACAAGATGAAAACTGGATGGCGTTCACTGAATTAATATGCCAACATGTATTATAGAATAATGCATACTGTTTTCCTGCTAATATTTTTAGCATCATATGGTTTATGCTGTGCAATGTTCAGTGAGTATGTTATTGACAGTCAATATTTATCTTATATTGAAGACTACTTTAAACCAGATCTATGTTCAGAGTAGCATACTTTTACTATACTTTTGCAGTATATTGTATGAGTATTGTGTGCAGAATGTGAAAGCATGGGGGAAAAAATGATGTGTAGTAGCAATCTCAGCACACTGCACCAGTGATTAACTGACTATGCTTCAACAAAAGTAGTTAATATACTGAATAGTGTTTATTGCACAGCACTCAATAAGAAGTAAACTAGTCTTCCATTGTTTATATATATGTATATATATATATATATATATATGTATATATATATGTATATATATATATATATATATATATATATATATATATATATATATATATATATATATATGTATGTGTATATATATATATATATATATATATATATATATATATATATATATATATATATATATCATAGCAATTTTTGAAGATATTTCAGTAGCTGCAGCTAAACATTTTACATTTCTTTACAGTGTACAGTTACTCAAGCTTCACAACCATAGAAACACATTAACTATTATAGTGGGCAGAACAGCATTCCAGCATACTCTCTCTACTTTATACATGATGTATTACTTCAGGCCTACTAGAGATCAAGAGAACAGGGCTTCCTTAATTAGAGATGCACACACGGCCTGCTTACACATTAACTTTAACTCTGTTGCGTATTCTCCCAATGTCTAACACCTAAACCAATTTACTACAGGTATGATTTATTTGCTTACACTCAAATATAAGCATAGCTGCTGCTTCTGAATTAGTATGCCTCACAATAGCTACTGAACTGTGAATTGTGATCCAGGGAGTTGTATAACAGTTTTGTTCTATTCAGTTAGCCAAAGGGAAACCCATATTAGTTTGACAGCATAGTTAGAAGTAGAATTATAGAGTACTTTTTGTATTATGGCTGATAAAGTGTAAATGGTGTTCTTGGTTATAATAGAAGAGGTGCAAGGAACAGCCAAGAGCCTGCAGATAATGAATAACCATCATAAGACATCATGTGTCTGGTTTACCAAATTTTTTTGAGGTATAGGGTTATGGTGTATTTTATTTTAACACCTGTTCTTCTGTATTTATGTGTGCATTTTATGGAGGCCTACTGTTACACCTCTGAGAATTATCCATTATGATATACTTTTTATTCATATTTTATTTGTATTTTTTTATACTGTATGACAATCAAAAATTGGCCATCCTTTGGTTTCAAATCTCTGGATGCTGGAATGATTGTTTCCAATTTTGAACACACATTTATCCACCCCATCATGGCAAACAAACTGTGAAGGCACTACGACCCTAGGCAATAAGTACCGGCTGGCTTGGTCTCCTTTCCACTGTACTGTATATAGAGTGATGCTAATTTTTGTAGGCTAACACAAAAGTAAGTAAAAGTAAAAATCACCCTGGTTCCCTCAACAAAATGCTGTGCTAAAATGCAAACTCGTTAACAGATTTTGGTCTACAAATATGCATCATCGCTGCAGGACTCTATTTTCCACTTAATTGAATGTCCAAAACTTTGAGGTTGAATGGGAAAAGGCTGTTGTTTAATCTGAGACAAAATATATAAGCAAGTATATGTATGTTTTATGTATAATATTGAATTGCAGAATGACAATTTCTGAGTTATTGTAGGTAAATGTTATGTATTGAACACATTTCCTTTTCCTAACCCCCAACCATGTATCATCTCCTTTTAATTGTTCTTCAACCTGTCTCCGTTTTTTCCAGGCTCCTCAAGGTGCTCATTCCTGTTTTCAATCTGGAGGCCATCTGCAGGGGGCTTAACCGTGTTATTAGAGATAGACCACTCACCCTGGCTTCTCCATGGCTAACTCAAGGCCCAAACTTTCCCTATTGTCCCCAGCTCCCTGAGGGCAGAGCACAGAGTAAGAGACTGGGCAGAGGGGAGGGATAGAGGGGTGTAAGTATCCCGTTTTAGACCCCCATGGGGGTCTCAGACTTGCAGGGCAGATCAGGAAGGCAGTCTCCCTCAAGACTAGCCAGACCTCTCTTTTGTCTCACAGTGGCAGGAAAATGGAGAAGATGGGAGGGAGGGAGGGAAAGTGATAGGGAAAGGAGGGAAGGAAAGCTGGACAGCTGTGGGAATGAGAGGTTAGCGCTAATAGTGTAGCACGAGAAGATTTGGGACTCACAATGTTGATACTTGTAATGCATGAGTTCAAAATTAAAGAGACATTTGTTCTGTTACAGTGAGCTATTATTTACAATAAAAGACATATGCAAAATGTATTTGATCCAGGTGTCTTAAATCTAGTGACATATGCTGTGTTTGTGTTTTAGACAGCTTTGTAAAATCTGTAAAAAAAAAAAAAAAAAAAAAAAAAAAGGGTGTTGACAATGTTAATTTAAGGGGTGAGTCTTAATGTTTTCTTTTACAATTTGAAAGTACCAAAATCTTGAAAAAAATTAAAAATTTACTTAGAAAAAGATTTTAATGAATTCAGTCATAATCCTGCATCTAATATCAAAGCCTTTCAATCACGATGAATAAAAAACACTATATACAAATTCATGACATAAAATCACAAAGCTTTCAAAATATATAATATATCACCTGTAAAAGTGAAGAGTTCTTGTGTTTCTTGTTAATATGGAGCAGGCTGAGTTATCATTCCTCAAAAATGTCTCTAGGAACACTGTTTAGGAACCCAGGTGAAGTTCCATCCCCCTTGTGCATCTCTGCGTGTAAAAGCTTGTCCTTGGGGGAAACTGTGTGTCTTCACGCTGTTTTGTGGACTAAGTGACATGCTAAATGCCAAGTCTGTCCTGCTAGGGGACACATGAGGTGTGGAGAAAAGTTGACTATTGCCCCCTGGTGGACTGGAGGAATCACAGCCTGGTGTGTTGTAGTATGGACCCGGGCTTACATCCTCGGTATGTGATGGAGTCGAGGCAGCTCGTGGTGGTGTGAAGTGTTGAGCGGTGGTCATCAATGGTCGAGAGCTGACCAGTGAGCCTGTAGTTGTGATGGTGTATAGAGCAGAGGGGTCAAGGGTTGAATAATCTGAACCCAAGCTCTGGGAGGTGCTGTAGTCACTGGAGGTGTCCAGACTGCAGTTGCTCGATGAGTCTATGATGCTGCTGTAATCGCAGCGTGTCTCAACATTAGGGCTGAAGCTGACTGCATTGTTCACATTTGTTGTACTGTAAGGATCTTCTGTAGGGGTTGGACAGCTGAAAGAAGGGGTTCTGAAACTGTGTTCTGGGTCAACGGTATTCTCGTCTCTCAGGCCAAGAGTTTCTAGTATCCATGAGTCTAGAGGTGGGGTGGCCGCCAAATCTTCAGTGGAGCAAAATTCCAAAGAGAGATTGCGGCAAGTCTGCTTCCCCTCACCGTTCTGAAGTAACTTGCTCAGGTTCTGGAAATCACCATAAGTTCTCTTTCGATGTCTTGGACCATCGGGAACCTTGCAGTTAGGAAGGAGTCTCTGTGATTTGAAGAAGGGAAAAGTGGAAAACAGAATGTAAGAGTTGATAAAAAAAAATAGAAAGATCTGACATAAGCGACAGTAAAGGGCCGTCCACACAAACACATGAAAATGGATTCTGATTGGCTGTGTGTGTGTGTGTGTGTATGTGTATGTATATATATATATATATATATATATATATATATATATATATATATATATATATATATATATATATATATATATATATATACAGTATAGATAATCCTTCTCTGTAAACTTTTAGTTTTAGAAAAAAAAATGACACATTACATGATACACACAATAGTGTAAAGATATGTGATAAGTTGTGAGATTTCTTACCTTTGTTTTTTCCTCTAAAGACTTAACATATGATGAGTTTAAAAACTCCTTGAGCTTGTTATTCTCTTCTTGAAGTCTGGCCAGCTCTTCTTCTCTTTGCATTAGGGTATCTTGAAGCTTTATGGGGAATTTATTTTTATTTTATTTTTTTATTTTTTAGCACAATTATTTACAATATGTAGCTTTGGATAAGTAATTAGTATATTATAATCTATTTTCAATCTGTTTAAATACCTGTTTGTTTCGTTGAAGTTGAGGTGACAGTTGGTCAGGCCAGATGGGCCGATGACACTGGAGATGGAAAAACTCCAGTTTGTCAAGGCGGGAAGCCTCTCGCGCCGCTGGTCGCGGCATATTGCAGGTCTTACCCCGCCGAGGCGGCTCGTGCTGGCGGGCAGCGTTGTCCAGGGGACCGGCGTCCCAGAGGGAGACGAGCGCTGCTGTGGAAACGTCAACACTGCCGTCAGCTGACGTGGAGGCGGAGTAGTCATAGCGCTGCCCTCCTGCAAAGCTCAGGTCTTGGCAGGACAGCATGGTGCTCTACAAAATCCATCACAGTTTTTACATTGTAAACGTCAGTCTCCAAAATGGTGCCAAAGTTACAACTTGCAGTGAAAAGTTATTTGGATTTTTAATGTATTGTTATTTAATAGGGCTATCTGATTAATCCAGTTTAATTTATTATTAAAAGAAAACACAAATGATTCTGTCACGATAAATGAAAAAAACGTGCAACTGCAAAAAAAAAAAATATATATGTATATATATATATTCCAAAAAACTCCATATCAAAGAGCAAGACGCCTTCTGACATAGCTATCATTCAATGATTTATTAAAATTGACATCCATTTCATGTTTTATGCCCCATACAATACCCACGTGTTGCACTGACTCCAACAGCCAGCTCTCCTTGTGTTGGGTCATTATTAGCGTTGGCATTTGCTTTTGAGCGTTAATTATGCATATCTATGTGTCAGTGTATCAGAGGCATGTAAACATAAAGATAAATGCACATGGTACTCGCAGACCCAGTAAAAAAAAAAAAAAAAAAAAAAAAAAAATAGAAACCTCTCACAGGTGCGCGTAAAACCAGCCCACCAATTGCTTTACATTAACAGGTGAATACATAATAAGAAGCACTTACCACTTGTTTGGGCAGGGTGGCAGGGGTAGGTGCGAGCTCTCCAAAGACCTAGAAAAACAAGTGCGCAAAACTTGATTCAAATTGCTCTGACACTCTCTCCAGAGCTCACCGGGAACCTGACTCGCTGTGAAGCTGTCAAACTTATGACGTGACGCGTTCAACTGTTGGCTCGCAGATGCGCAATGAGCAAGCGCTCGAGCAGAAAGCGATGCGTGACTGTACTAATGCACCACGCGCAAGGTTTTATTGCTTTGGGATGGAGAGGTAGATGGTTCCTCTGCGCATCTGGGTGCTGCGCGCTGTCTAGTGGGTTAATGTATAATTGTTCAACTGATAGTTTAGAAGCATGATGAATTAATTTAACCAAACGAGCTAAAGGACATGTTCATGACCCCCTCTCACGGAGTTAAATGAGAGTTGCATACCACAGAGTGACATATTAACACACTTCTGAGCATTTATGTCAGTATTTTATTTGTATTATTATTCCAAATTAAACAGAGAGATTATAATTTTAATGTTCACGTGGGTTTTGTACTTTGCACCTGATTTGGAAGACATCAAATGAAGCTATGGCTAGAAAAATAGATGTATTGATTATACTGAATATATATATATGCACACAGAATATAATAATTTTGACCTAGGAAAGCATGTGATTCAGAAGCTTTTGTCATTGCATCTAATTCCCATAGCAAACATATGAAAGTGAAGTAGCATATCTTAAATCTAAGGAGGAGAATGGGTTCTTCTTATGATTGTATATAGCACAATTTGACAACCATTGGTGCTGTATTTCATTTAAAGTGTTTCCCCTATGATTACAAGCCAGTGAACCATTTATAGTGCTATTTAGCACCATGTTTGTTTAGAGTGTATAGAGGCCTACATGTATCCTGGAATTCCAGGATGCAAAAATCGCTCCTAAATGAAATATTAATGTATTTCAACAATAAGATAATATTAATCAATCTTATAATATTAAGTTATATGTTAAACTGTATACTTGTCACATGACAGTACTTAATTTAATTAAGGGGTGATATTTGCAATCTGTGATATATTTTTAGGGGGATTTTTTTTGTACCTGGTTTTGGTAAAGGGTTTATTTTGTATTATTATTATTTTTTTAATACACTTTAACAATGTTTCACTTTTTGTTTGCAAAATGTCTTTAAATGCAGTATTTTGGGGGTAATTTAGTTTTTTCCCCTACTTCCTTAGGTGTGTTTAATAAAAAAAAAAAAAAAAAAAAATATATATATATATATATATATATTATATATATATATATATATATATATATATATTATATATATATATATATATATATATATATATTTATTTATTTTTTTTATTTTTTTATTTTATTTTTCTTCTTCTTCTTCTTTTAGGAGTAGATTTTTGGATTAGGTTTAGTGTATAAAATAATTGTTATCAGCTTTATATAAAAAAGCAATAGAAGTCTGTGGCATGTCCCCATTTAGATGTATAGAGGTCTGTGGGCACTAATTGCAGGGTTTCAGAATGACTTTATGCAGGTTTCGTGAGCAGCTTTGCCTGTGTGTAGAAAGGAGCTGAGATGCGGAGGCAGGAGAGGAGGGACATGGTGAAAGTGTTTAATTCACTAACTGTAACTGCCAATTAAACAGGCTAAAAGCTCTGTCATTTCATCTGTAACCTCTGTCCAACCTCATTCACACCCTCTCTCTTTCTCTCATAGTCCTGATACCAGAGATACAAAAACCCAGTGGCTCAAATTCTGCAGAAGTGTGCACTAATCTTTGTATGTGAGCTATGGCTATTTGTGATTATAAATAAGATGATAGAAAATAGACAGAATGTGCTCCGATCACAAATAATGATGTCTGAACTTAAACTTAAACTTTTCCTAAACAGTCCTGCATAACTTGTCAATTTATATATAAAATTATGATACAAACCACAGAATATATAAGTGTGTGGTAGAATATGCAAGAGATGGGAGTCTATTGAAGAAAGTCACTCTTGTGGAGTGTGAAATGTGTGTGTGTGTTGGTGCACCCAACACACGTGTATGTGTTAACTAAATCAGAGGAAGCAGCTTGGGTAATTAAGAGCGGAGCTGTTGTCAGGTGCCTCAATATGACATGAATGGCAGTTTGTCACTCTCGTCCTACCTCAAACGGCCTCTGTCCCTTGCTGTCAGCTGCTCTAACTGTTTAGCAGTCAGTGTGCTGGCAGAACAGAATTTATTTATTTTTTTCAGGTCTGATGTTTTGTCTGTTGACAGGTCTGATTTTTCAGCTCTGTTTCTGTGGATTTTTTTCTGGTTGTTTGCCAACCTGAGAGTGAATATGAGTTAGAGAACAGATTGCAATTTTTTTTTTATTCAGAATTATGTTTAAAATAGTTTTTATGGGGTCCTTGGACCTGTGGAACACTGATGGGCCAATTATCTGAGAATCACACATCAATGTAAAGTCAAAACAAAGTCAACCGAGCCCTTAACTTCTTCACAGGGGTCCTCATCCCCTCCCCGCTTCACTCTATCTCATTATTACCTGCTCCCTCCTTCAGAGAAATCTGCCCCCCTTCCATTGAGATTACGCTCCATACGCGTGTCAAAGCAGACTGTGCTGTTAGCGTGCTGCGATACTAAGCCTCTTTTACCTGAACAATGGTCTCCAGCCGAGCACACACTGCCAATTAAGCCCAGGGCTCTTACTCCAACCGCCGTGACTGCCCATGTTCTGGCCCGATCTCGAAGGTCCCTTCTCTCACTAAAGAGACATGTAGGGCAGCCCAAAACATGATTTACTGTATAAAAGCTCCCATGTCATGTAAACGTCAGTTTAGAGAGTTATAGTCTGTAGTCAAAAAGTTGCCAAAGTACTTGTGTGCATTGTTGCTTGTGTGCTGGAGTAAAGTAATATGTCACTTTTTTGTATGTAAACCACAATACCCGAGTTACTGTGTGTCTATTTTTCTATTTATTCACTGCTTTTACTGGTTCTTAGAAAATGAAATGTTGCATCAGAGCTAACAAAGCTCACCCAAAAATAAAAATATGCTGGAAATGTTCTCACTCTCAGGCCATCCGAGATGTACAGTGGATGAGTTTGCTTGGTCACAGGAACAGTTTTGGCAAAAGTTTTGAATTACATCACTTGCTCACCAATGGATCCTCTGCAGTGAATGGGTGGCGTCAGAATGAGAGTCCAAATAGCTGATATAAATCTAAATAATCCATAAGTGATCCACATAACACCAGTCCAAGAATTAACATATTTTTTAGATTAAATATCTGCATGTTTTGTAATAAACAAATGCATCAAGACCTTCTCAATTTCAAACTGTTACATTCAACTAGAATATGAGTCCTTTATTCATAATATTGCTTTCTCCTGTAAAAGTAATTTCATCTAATCAAAAGAGATCAAGCACCATCCACAAGCAAATCCAGTTCAAAACAAATATTCTGGTGGATTTTGTTGTAAAAGTACAACAGGGGAAGGACTTTTTCAGTAGAGTGTTATTATGCCACTATTGTGTTGTTATTATGGCATATGTAATGTAAAAATATGTATAAATGCATTTTTTTTACATTTCATATGCCACTTCAGTAATGTAGATGTCATTTCTGAGGGTGTAGACTGAAGCCTCTTGCGCAACCGATGTCATGTGCACACCATAACAGCCTTTTAGCATCAGAAATAAAATGATTCATAAATTGAAATCTGAGATTTCATTCTGTCTGAGTAATGCATATCAGCAGACAAACTTGTTTGGCTGGTGCTGAGTAATATATTGGCTTGTACAATGCATTTATTAAAGTTTAAACACATTAGACAGACAATGAGGCTGAAGTCTGCCATTTAAAAACATTTAGTCTTAAAGAGTCAAATTACTAACCTCAAACAAGATATACACCACTACCGTTCAAAAGACTGGGGCCACTCTCTCTCTCTCTCTCTCTCTCTCTCTCTCTTATTTATTTAAGGAAATTAATACTTTTATAATGCATTCAATTAATTAAAAGTCATATTAAAGACATGTACAATGTTACAAAAGATTATTTCAAATAAATGCTGTAAAAAATAAAAAAAAATAAAAATAATAATAATAATATTAATCAAAATAAACCTGAAAAGAAAGAAGAAATATTAAACAGCACCGTTTTTGCAAGTTACAAGTTTCTTGAACAATACAAGTGCTTCTCAATAAATTACAATGTCAAGGAAAAGTTAATTTATTTCACTAATTCAACTCAAATTGTGAGACTTGTGTATTTAATAAATTCAATGCACACAGACTGAAGTAGTTTACGTCTTTGGTTCTTTTAATTGTGATGATTTTGGCACACATTTAACAAAAACCCTCAATCTCAACAAATCAGAATACTTCATAAAACCAGTAAAAAACATTTAGTGAATTGTTGGCCTTCTGGAAAGTCTGTTCATTTACTGTACATGTACTCAATACTTGGAAGGGGCTCATTTTGCTTTAATTACTGCCTCATTTCAGCGTGGCATGGAGGTGATTAGTTTGTGGCACTGTTGAGGTGGTATGGAAGCCCAGGTTTCTTTGACAGTGGCCTTCAGCTCATCTGCATTGTTTGGTCTCTTGTTTCTCATCTTCCTCTTGACAATACCTCATAGATTCTCTACTGGGTTCAGGTCTGGTGAGTTTGCTGACCAGTCAAGCACATCAACACCATGGTCAATTAACCAACTTTTGGTGCTTTTGGCAGTGTGGGAAACCAAAGTCCTGTACCCAAATACCTTGACACGTCTGTATGCCTTGACCCCAGCAATAGTGCATTCCTTGTGAAGTTCTCTAAAATTCTTAAACCCAGTTTGCTTTGCAATCCTCATAAAGCTGTGGTTCTTTCAGTTGGTTGTGCATGTTTTATTTCCACACTTTTTTGTTCCACTCAACTTTCTGTTATGATGCTTGGATACATCACTCTGTGAACAACCAGCTTATTGGCAGTTAATTTTTGTGACTTACACTCCTTGTGAAGGGTGTCAATGATTGTCAGAGACCATTCTGAAGGCTCAGGAAACCTTTGCAGGTGTTTTGAGTTGATTAGCTGATTGGCATGTCATCATATTCTAATTAGTTTAGACAGTGATTTGGTGGGCTTTTGTTAAATGTGAACCAAATCATCACAATTTATTTAATAAATCGTAAATAATATTCCACTATATATATTATTTATTTATTTATTTATTTATTTATTTATTTATTTATTTATTCATTCATTCATTTATTTATTTTTATGCAGCCTTGGTATGCATAAAAGGCTTCTTTCTTTCTAAAAACATTAACAAAAAAATCTTACAGATCCAAAACATTTGAACAGTAATGTACAGGACACTTTGCACCTTAATAGACCCAGTGTAAAGTCAAAATGTGTTTCTAACCCACTTTCATTAACTCACTTCACCTTTCTTGCATAACTCAATCAGTTTTGGCTTCCGGCAGGTATAGATGTGTGTAGGCCGAGTGTTTAAGTGTGGAATGTGAGCATTACTGAAACACAACCCACCCCTGTGCACTGCCTGGGATTATGTGCTTGTGTTTCATTTCTTCTCTTTATTCTAATGAAACCATTAGATGATCAGTGAAAAGACAGATTACAGTGGAATGTCTAATACCTTCCCCCAGTCTGGCACCTACAACATAAACTTCACCGAGAACACACCTGATCTCAGGTGACACCCAGCACCCGACAACACCTCCGCTCGCCCACTCTGTTCCCCTCAAACACAATGGGCCTGCCGCCTAACCATTACATAATCCTCTCCTTGGCTTCTGATTGGCTGCCAGACGGATCATATGATGTAGATAAGAGAGAAGGTTGCAGGTTGAAATTTTTAATAGACAAAGTGTTCTACAGGAGCAGCGGAGCGTGAGGAATAGAAAACTTCCTGGAAGACTTGATAGGCAGCAAAGCACGACCGGAGTGATGTCTTTGTCTTTAATCTACTACTGAGGGTGTGTGCCAGTGTGTGTGTGTTCGGGTTATGCTGTTCCTCTTCTAGGGTCATTCACCTGGGCGTTTAGTCAAAAATATGTGGATGTAGGTCAGCCCAAGATATAATACTAAATGAAATGAAGGAGCATAATGTTCTGACTGTTAAAAAAGACCAGATGAACATTGACTGGCATAAAAAAAGAGCGATATCATTCATTTAGTTCATATCACATAAATTGCAAACACACCTCATGAAGGCCTCAATTGTACTGGCCTGACCAACGTCGTGTTGTGAAGGTAACTTTTGGGGAGGTGTGCTTTTGGGGAGAGAGTGGCAAATACATTTGTCAAAAGTTTTTTGGCTTAAGAGTTTTACATTTAGTATCAAACTATTTAGACGACATTAAACAGAATTTATATTGTGGTTTGCTGCCTATACAAAGTCTGCTATACACTTTTTTTTTTTTTTTTTACCATTATTTAATCTTTCAATGCCAGTCTATTCTTGTTAAAGCATATAAAAAAGTGGACAGTTCTTACCAAAAATAAGCTGCAACAGTGTGGAGCAGGAATGACATATTTTTACAGGCCAAAATCCAGAAATAAGTTCACATTTAAGCACTTTTGGTTGGTTTTTGTTTTTTTAATGCCTGAAATAAGGTAAGTGGTTCACTAAAGCTTGAAATATTTTCACATTTTATTCCATGGCAATAGAATACATCATAACAACCCCTTTTGATTTTTTTAAAGCTTTTATTTTTTGAAAAAGGTGGTGACAAACAGCTAAATGGGAAGATTTCAGGACATAAAATAATCTCTAGTCTACTTTTACAGCCTTGCTGTAATTATCATCATGCTCTTGCAACTAATCTAACTTTCAAACTCAAACTTTCAGGGATTTATTACTATTATTATTATTTTTTTAAATAAAGACTGAGAGTTGTCGGAAGATTAGTGGTGATGACACTGAAGTCATGAAACCATGGTGTAGTTTGAGCAAACATTTGACTTCTGACTCTTATAGTTAGGATTCAAAATTCATAAAAGTCTTGTTAATTTGTGAATGCTATCATGATGTGCAAAATGTGTAAGAATGATAAACTTTTGTAGATCACAGAGCTTATTTTCTGCAATAAACCAAAAGCCATTGGAAAGCTATTGGGTTTTTGTCAAGGGAACCAGGGTGATGCAAACTTTTTTGAAGGGATACCCTTCAAAAATACATAATCACTGAGCTCCTGAGATTAGGTTGTGTTTTGCATGATCAGAAAGTGCATACTGCTGAATCTAATTCAATTTCTTTAAAGACCACTTAATTCACTTGATTTAAGATTTTGTTTTATGTCTGCAGTCCTGTTTCTCTGTAGGGATTCATAACAGTCATGCAACCGTTCTAATCCTAAAAAGAATCTTATAAACTCTCAAGCCTGCCCACAAATCTCTTCTTATTTAGTGGTCTTAAAATATTTTTGAAAACCTGAACTCAGTACTGATCCATGAAAGTCAAATTGTCAAACATAATTTACTGATTTAGTAGTTGCGTCTGGAGTTTCCCCATTAAGTTAATCCCAAATACATCACAATAGCATAGATCCATTTCTTCAGCATACAATGTTTGGTGTCTGTAAGATTACATTTCATTTTATTTTTTGCAAAGAAACAAATTATTTAGCAAGCATGCCTTAAATTGATCAAAAGTGAGAGTAAAGGCAATATTACAAAAATAAATTGTATATTTTTCTATAATGTTAAAATAATCTGATTATTGGAATGAATTTTGAAGAATCGCGACAGCGAATAGTGGAATAATGGCTGCTGAAAAGTTTGTCATCATTAGAATTATATTTATTGTTTTCACTATATTTTTGATCTAATGTATGGAAATTTGAAGAGTTTTTCAGACATTTAAGTTAAGGCACCATTTAGGTGACTTGTGATGAGACTGGAACAAAAGAGGTGAATGTTTGATACGAGAAACAAAAATCAAGAGTTGCTCACTGTAATATTCAGCATAAATGCAGTTATGCTGAACAAGACAATGAGTTTGTCGTTGCAAGTGGAAACAGTCAGGCAATGAGCTAGCCGTTAGATCAACAGTCACAGAAACAGGCCGAAGCTTGTGATTATTTGAATAGATGTACCAATAATTCAAAATGATTAAAGTTTCTAGCTAGAGCCAATATATAATGCTTTTTTTGGCGCCAGAATGTCCACAAATTGACATTTGACATTGACAAAGTGTGCTTGTGCAATCTTCCTTTAAAATAAATCTTAATTGGATTGGTATTTTGATGCATGGTTTATTTTTTAGTTGTTGCTTAAAGTCACTGTGTCATCTTAGAATTAAGTTGATATAAATACTTTATTCAAAGTTGCATACAGTCCTAAAGATTTAAATTTTTTTATAATGATGCCATAACCATATTTGGTTCTCCAAATAACTTTTCAATGAGAGTTCTTATAAGAATCAATATTTTAATGGTGTGAAAAACATTTTGTTGAATGGAAAGGCTCCATGTATGTTAATGGTTCTTTGTGGATCCATTGATATAATTAAAGAACCTTTATTTTTGAAAGTGTATTTTGTGACAAAACTGCCATATTGGCTTCAGGATCCCTATATGTCATGAGCGATGAACTGTTTCAACTTTAAAGAATAACCTTTTCACCCTAATGGGGAGGACTTGCACCACTTCTGAGGGTTTTTTATTGAGGTTAACCTTTTAGCAACCCTTGCCATTTGAGCAACTTGTTGAAGAGTCTGTTTTTCCTGAATGGTCATACACACCGTCTTGGGACGTCAGCAGTTGGGATGATCTCCCATCTATCTGATCTCCAGGAGTGTCTCTGAGACGTAATGACAGAGAAATCCTTCAGTCAGATAATCTGACACGACATAAAAGATTTTAGACTGCATTGAAAGTGTTAGAGAAAACATGATCACATAATTGATAGCTTGCAAATCCCACACACTTGTACTGATCACTGAACATTAGAGAAAAACAAATGATGCAGAAAGTGTCTTGACAGGGGGAGGATGACAGTTTAACTGTCTCATCGTTCTAATCTTCCAACAGCATCCTTCTTGGCTCAGTCTGATTCCCTTTCTCTTGCTTCTCCATCGTTTTCGAAGCTCTGAATCCTCTGAATATTTGTCTTGAGTGTAAATGCTATGCTGCTGAACTGGAACTGAGGTTTCACACATGGCATTCACAGTCAACAGACAGTTAATGAAAGGTAAATGACAAGTGCTTTTGAACAACAATTACTCTATAATTCTGTATGACTCCACCCTGATGTTTGACATGTAAAACTAATTCTCAAGTGTTATGTTACATTGTCTATGGATCATATATTTCTTTGATTTGAAGGCATAACAGAATAATGTTTTGAGATGCAGAAGCACAAAGCACAGGGTTAATGTTTTTTAAAGTTGTCTAAATGATCTAAAAGGTTCTACATTTAATAGACTTCCTGTGTAACTATCTTTTAGTCAAATGTGAGATGTCTTATCAGACTAATTGTTGGGAATTCAGATGATTTATGGGTGTTGAATGTCGTCTATTTAAGGTGACCTCTTTCATTGAGAGAGGAAGATAAAGTAAATGTAGTGGGCGGGGGTATTACAAGTCAGGGGTCTTAATCATCTTTTCTAACCGTAGATTTTTTTTTTTTATAACACTCTTTAATATTAAGTTTATTCTATGGCATCACTGCAAACACACCCTTTCTGAAATCTTATTTTTGGTATTTTCCTATAATCAAATTAAAATTTATTTTTATTTATTTATATATTTATATTCTTGAAAAAATTACAGCTCAGTCTGAATGGATAAAACCATTTATCCTTTAAGATTTTTCTTGAAAGCTGAGGTTATCTTCCCTGTTGAAACTTCCTGTTACCATCCGTTCAAAGGTTTCAGGTCAGTATTTTCTTTATCTCACCAAGGCTGTATTTATTTGTTCAAATATACTGCGGTAAAACAGTAATATTGTGAAATATTATTAAAAATTTAAAATAACTGTTTTCAGTTTTATAAATAATTAAATGTAATTTATTCCTGTGATTACAAAACTGAATTTGGAGCAGCTTAACTCCGGTCTTCAGTGTCATCCTGCTCAATATTTTGTGAAAACAGAGATAATTATTTTTTAAGATAATTTTTTTATTATTTATTATAATTATTGTAAATTTAATGCATGCTTGCTGAATAAGTTAATTAAAAAAGGCAAACTTTTAAAAGGCTGTGTAAACACATACAATTAATAATATAATCAAAGAATGACTAAATGCTTTGCATTAATGTATGTGCATTTACTGTATGTGCGTTATGTGTGTTACTAGTAGACTATTCTGCTTTAATGACCTCAGGTGACCTCACTTTATATTCATAGTGCATCTGTGTGTGTCTGTTGGAGTGTTTTTGTGACACAACATCAGAACTCTGTATAATGACATGTGTATGACACAGGTATTAAAAGGAGAGGGTGACTAATGAGGACATAACCCATGTCCCCATTTTTCAAAATGCTTATAAACCATACAGAATGAGGTTTTTTTTTTTTTTTTTGAGAAAGTAAAAATGCACAACGTTTCCTGTGAGGGTTAGGTGTATGGTTGGTGTAGGGCCAATATACAGTTTGTACAGTATAAAAACCATTACGGCATCGACCCCAGCTGCACCCCCATTAGCCCAAGACCCAAAACCAGGCCAAATCTCAAACATCCCTCGTCCAATTGAAGACTTAAGCACCTTCACGCTGTTCATGTCCTCAAGTCTGTCATGATGAGTCCTAGATCACAACATGTTCAAAACAAAACAGTCAGGCCTAAAACTGCAATAGTAACACCTTAAATTACATAATGTGTGAGGCAGAATAGTCTCTAAAGTCTTTCAGAATATTTAATACAATTATAGTGGCTCAATCTGTGTTATTGTTTCAACTTGATTAAAAAGCCAGAAACATTGTTTTTGGTAGACGTCCGGGTCCTAAATTAAATTCAGGGGGTTCCGTGTAAATGTATTGTTACTCTTGTTATATAGACAAACCTGGACAATAATATGTTCATGTTGTGTACTAGAATTTGAACCTTGTGCGTGCGTCTTGGATGCCAAGTGTGCCAGATTTAAAAGGGTTAGATCTGGACAGGGGCCAAGTCTGAAGGGGTGACATGAGAAAGAGAAGGACAATTCAGAGGAGGAAAAAGGAACCAATCCAGAAATTACAAGCCTTTTACAAACCTGATGGGAAACGTTCCCGACACCTGCACGCGTACACACACACACATACACATACACATACACACACATAACATGAATGAAATGCCATTATGATATGCAGGTGATATGTCTCCATCTGCTGGTGGAAAGTTCTGCATCAACACCCTGACAAAACAAGAAAATAAAACACCTTCAGAAATGTCAGCTGAAATTAGTAGCCTACACGTTATATTATATCAGTAGACTGTGTTATCATATATTAGCATAGAAAGAGAGTACATGGCGACACAATCTAAACCCCCTAATTTAACTCCTAATCTCGAAGACTGGGATGTCGATTTCTTAACACAAATGTGATATGTATGTTTCAGAAGAACAAATTAGCAGAAAACTACATAAAATAAACCACGAGTCGCTTTTTCCTGAGTACGCATAGCAATAGCACAATATGATCTCAGTCGGTGGTTGACTTAATAAAAACACTTTTTATTGTGGTTTTGTTCACTTATTATGTGGAATGTATATTTTAAAAAGTGTTTCTTTTAAAAACCTTTGGATATTTGACTTTTGCTACAATAATTTACACGTTTCGACAAATTTAAATCCTCTTAGCAGGCTAACTAGGCTATTTTTGTAACCAATAGAGGACGCCAAAAGCCATTTTCTAAACTGAAATGTGAATTAAATGCATTGTGTTTAGGCTATACTTTACGAACCTAAATGCCTCACAGTGATTTGTAATAAACAAATATAGCACTTTAGGAAATAAAGGACATTAATTCTGATTTACAAAACCATTTTCTTTATTTTTGTGCTCATTTGTCAAAAAGTTTTTCTTTCTTTTTTTTCACCTTTTAACATTTAAATATTTAAATTCACCTCAAAATCTTCAGAATTTTCTAGTTAAAACAGGTCCATGACTGAGAGCTGTCACAGAAAACTAATAATTTTTTATAGATATTATATATATATAGAATGAATGCAATGTAGCATTGTACACCAGTTTTGTTTTTGTTTGTTTGTTTGTTTTTAGACAGTGTGTCTTTTAAGTATGTGAGCATGTGTGTGAGTGAGACTCAGAGAGAATGATCGGCAGTGCGGAGGGTTTTAACACACTTCATAAATTGTACTGTGTGTCAGTAAAGCTGTTTACAGCTGATTGTGGCTGTGATTCAGCGAGATCCCTGCAGCCTCTCACTGTTTGCAATGCAAATCAGTCCCATCAGTAAAGAGCAAGACAGCTCACAGACCATCTAAAGCTGATACACATGTTGATTTAAGACACACTAATATACACACACAAACACATATATTACATATATCACAAATTACATTCGCAAAACTACATTTTTTGAACATTTGCTAAAGAAAAATAATAATAAAAATAATAAACAAATAATAATAAAATGTCCACATTGCTGTATTTGGTGGTAGTAATCATATAAATAAGTTTATATGAAATTAGACATTTTAGATGGATGCTATGTTGTTGCTAGTGTGTTCTGGGAGGTTGTTAAGCGGCTAAAGTTAAAAGATTCTCCGACTTTTTTCTTGACTCAGGTCTGCCTGTCAGTGTCACTCTGAGTTCTGTAATTAACAAAAACCTCAAATTAAACATTTTAACATACAGTATCTGAATATTTATCATTTGTTTAGAATCTTTAAATTCTAAAGAAGAAGTCTTATGTTTTTGCTGCTTAATACCTTTCGTGGAAACCGTGATACATTTTTTGGGGCATTCTTTGATTAATGAAAAGTTGAAAAGAACAGCATTTATGTGGAATATAATTTTTTTGTAACATTATACATGTGTTTACTGTCACTTTTGATTAAATCAATGCTGATAAAAGTTGTATTTTTTCTTTTAAAATCTTATTTACCCCAGACTCTTAGTATCAGTATATAGTATCAAAATCAGTTTCCACAAAATATCAAGCAGCACAACTGTTTTCAACACTGATGATAATATGAAATGTTTCTGAGCACAATTCAGCATATTATGATTTCTAAAAGTAAGAGATCATTTTGAGTGCTGTATCTGTAATTAAATAAGCATCACTAATTTATTTATTTTTGTTATATGATGCCATAATCTAATAGCTGTACCTAATACCTCAAAATCATATTGATTTTTAAAACCTCTGTTATCAAATGCAACCATAATCTGTCTGGATTATAACCTTTACTTTAATCAGCACTAGTCCTTTATCTTCACATCTTGTGAGAAACTTTATTTATTTCTCTTCTCTCTCAGGCCCGCCGTCGATCATGTGCACATCTTTATCCTGTAACCCTACTCAAAATTCCCCTCACGCATGATGAGTTATCTGATTGGCTCTACAGCCACACACTGTGGTCCATCAGTGTTTTTGAGGAGCCCTAGTGGGTTTCTGGGAAAGAGGAAGCATAACTGTTTTTCTTGTCAGCCGATGTTTACTCAACAATGAGTGCAATCACACGGCTCAATGGCTTGACGAACCTCAGGACCCTGACTGCACCTTGAGCTCCCTCTCTTTCTCATTCCTGGGTCACTCTAGGAAATTGTGCCTTTTAAACATTAAGTCAAATAATATTTTATTTATTTATTCAAAATATTGAAAAAAAAATGAATACTGAGAAATTTGAAAGAAATTAACACTTTTAGTCAATAAGGCATGTATGGAATTTACCAAAAGTGACAGTAAAGACATTTATAATGTTATAAAAGATTTCTACTTCAAATAAATGCTGTTTTATATCAATCAAAGAATCCTGAAAAAAAGTATAATGGTTTCCACAAAATATGAAGCAGCACAAATTGTTTTCAACATTGATGATAAGAAATATTTCTTGAGAACCAACTCAGAATATTAGAGTGATTTCTGATCACTCTAATCTTCATGTGAGATTGAAGACTGGAGTGATGATGCTGAAAATTCAGCACTGAATCACAGAAATATATTGCATTTTACATTGTACATTGAACAGAGATGACATAACTGAATTCAATGATGAACTGCCTTTAACTATCATTTTGCATTATTGACACACTGTTTTCCAAATGAATGTTGTTCAGTGCTTTGACGCTATGTATTTTGTTTAAAGCACTATATAAATAAAGGTGATTGATTGATTGATTGTATTAATATCTGACCATGTATTTTTGATATTAAGCGATCTTAAGAGACATTTCAAAAACAAAAATAAATAAACAATCCTACCAACATCAAATCGTGTATTCATATTTATTTATCTGTACAAATACATTGTGAGTTTGGCATCAGCTAATCGTTGTTATAATCATTTATACCCATATTTATGCAAAGGACAAAAATGGTACACATTTAGTTGAACAATCCTCAGATATTTCCATCCTCTTTCACTCCTGTCTACACCCTTTGACTGCCTTCACTCCATCCTTACCTCTCTCTGTGTGTCTTTCTCTCAGTCAGAGCCGTAACCCGAGGCACTGCTCTGGCTTTGGTTCCCCTCAGAATAAATGTGGGGAAACTTTAGATTTGGCCCTCTGGTGAGAGCGTAACCCCAATTTCCTCCCAGAGAAGCAGAGAGCTGGAGTGGGGAGGTGGGTGGACGGGAAGTTTACCTTAAACTGGGGTAACCACTGCCCGTTTCCAGGGTGACGAGTGTCATCATCATTTCTCTCGTTCTGTTTCTCTCTGTGAGGTGGACTCAGTCCCCAGTGGTTTGGAGTAAGTGATTATGAGTTCAGATTGGGGAAAAGTGTGTCACGCTAATCGCTTGCTTATTTTTCCATTTCTGGCAATTACATATGGCTTCACTCTCACTTTGTCTGTTCTTCTGAAATGCTGTACTATTATTGACACTGCCACCACACTTATCCTTCATTCTGTTTCTTTTTTTTTTATTCTGCTTTCTGTCCTTTATAACTGTTAGCAAGGCATGCATCAGTATTAGTATTCCTCCTAACACCAAGTATGTTTAATGATTAATCAATGCCAGTGTGTGTTATTATTTTTAAGCATCTCAGTCTCTACATCAACTGGTTTCAGTCAATGCAATCTATAATTTCCGTGCATACAGGTGCATCTCAATAAAGTTATTAAACTCAAATTGTGAAACTTGTGTATTAAATAAATTCAATGCACACCGACTGAAGTAGTTTAAGTCTTTGGTTATTTTAATTGTGATTATTTTGGCTCACATTTCACAAAAACCTACCAATTCACTATCTCAACAAATTAGAATATGGTGACGTGCCAATCAGCTAATCAACTCAAAACACCTGCAAAGGTTTCCTGAGCCTTCAGAATGGTTTCTCAGTTTGGTTCACTAGGCTACACAATCATGAGGAAGACTGTTGACCTGACAGT
The DNA here is from genome assembly GCF_003368295.1 of Carassius auratus. NCBI lineage: Eukaryota > Metazoa > Chordata > Actinopteri > Cypriniformes > Cyprinidae > Carassius > Carassius auratus. The sequence continues at coordinate 414,746 of NW_020525536.1, read as the reverse complement.
TTTCCAGAAGACAATCATTGACACCCTTCACAAGGAGGGTAAGCCACAAATATTCATTGCCAAAGAAGCTGGCTGTTCACAGAGTGCTGTATCCAAGCATGTTAACAGAAAGTTGAGTGGAAGGAAAAAGTGTGGAAAAAAGAGATGCACAACCAACCGAGAGAACCGCAGCCTTATGAGGATTGTCAAGCAAAATCAATTCATGAATTTGAGTGAACTTTACAAGGAAAGGGTTGAGCTGGGGTCAAGGCATCAATAGCCACCACACACAGACGTGTCCAGGAATTTGGCTATAGTTGTCGTATTGCTCTTGTTAAGCCACTCCTGAACCACAGACAACATCAGAGGCGTCTTACCTGAGCTAAGGAGAAGAAGAACTGGACTGTTGCCCAGTGGTCCAAAGTCCTCTTTTCAGATGAGAGCCAGTTTTGTATTTCATCTGGAAACCAAGGTTCTGGGGTCTGGAGGACGGTTGGAGAAGCTCATAGCCCACGTTTTTTGAAGTCAAGTGTTAAGTTTCCACAGTCTGTGATGATTTGGGGTTCAATGTCATCTGCTGGTGTTGGTCACTGCACCCGTTTACCAAGAAATTTTGGAGCAATTCATGCTTCTTTCTGCTGACCAGCTTTTAAAGATGCTGATTTCTTTTTCCAGCAGGATTTGGCACCTGCCCACACTGCCAAAAGCACCAAAAGTTGGTTAAATGACCGTGGTGTTGGTGTGCTTGACTGGCCAGCAAACTCACCAGACCTGAACCCCAGAGAGAATCTATGAGGTATTGTCAAGAGGGAAATGAGAAACAAGAGACCAAAAATGCAAATGATGAGCTGAAGGCCCCTGTCAAAGAAACCTGGCCTTCCATACCACATTTTCAGTGTCTTCAGTGTCACATGATCTTTCATAAATAATTATAATATGCTGATTTGCTGCTAAAGAAACTTTTACTATTATTTTCAATGATGAAAACAGTTGTGCTGCAAACAATTCATTTTTATTTATTAACATTTGTAACATTATACAGTAAATGCCTTCACTGTCCTTTTGATAAATTTAATACATCTTTGCTAAATGGAAGTCATCTCCCAAAAAAAAATTAATGGTAGCCTATTTTAACACATTTAACCTTGACACTGATAATAAAATGAAAAAATATGCACAGTTTTTTTTTTTCCAGGTTGTATTGTCTTTTATCTTGTGTAGTTTTTTTTTATGGTTTTTGAGGAGGAGGTCATAATGCGCAACCTTTCCAACCGGTTTTGTTCTTCTGTCCATGACCCTTACAGACCAGACCTGCGTGCCAGCAGTTGAGCACCATTGCTCTACAGAATGACGTTTCTTAAGCTTAAGCTTCGAACAGGTGCACAGAACCCTGCAGCCGGCCAAATGACAAGTCCCATCATACAAAGGTATTAAGTGGAGAGTGGGAATTTCTCTGCTTCTCAGGGTCTTCTCACACAAAAATGGAAAAACACACACATGGTTTTTCTCTCAGTGGCTAAAACAACAGCCTGAGAAAACTATCTCGCTGTATCTGCAGACTGAAAAAAAGAGCCTTCTTTCTCTCATTTTCTGCACCCTGTTTCGTCTTCTGTCCGGACTTCTCATCCGATCAGGTTTCCTTCCCAGAGTCACTCGGCACAGCTGCGCGCTTCTTTTAATCCTTTCGCGCACACACCGCTATCATCTGTATTTAAAAGGATCGCCAAGAAAACAGAGCACTTTTAAAGAGAGAATCCCATTGATGCATTCCAGGATTTTTGAAAACACCAATTGAAATCAAGGAAAAAAAATCTCTGTGATTGTAAACACATGGGCGGAATTACCATAGAAACTAGCTAGCTGCATTAGCACTAACATCATGTCAGTTGCCACAATTACAGTGAACTTTACAAGAAATTTGCCTCAAAAGTGACTCAAATATACCACTGAGACCTTTCTTAAAGGTTGCTACAGAGTGCATCCAAAAGACAAGCTCTTAATAGTTTTTAAAGCTGAGGTTATGTTCGAATGAGTGTGTCCGGCTAGGCTATCAAGCATAGCACATAAAACATAATGACCCTACCTGCAGGAAACTAAATATAGATGGTGTTTTGATTACGTGAAAATTGACATTTTAAAGGAGATTAGGATCAGACCACTAAAACAACACAGCAAAGAGCTGGGAGGCAGAAGCTGGGAGATGTAGCCACCTTTACATGCTCAGCGTAGCACGTAACATGCTCACTTTTTCCAGCTCGGGCTACTGTGAGTGTGTTTGTGTGCGGGAACATCACTCCGGTGACCAGTTTGGCTACTCTTAGCCTTCCTTTCACGCGAACACTAAGTGGCTGACCCCATGACCCCCGTCTCCTTGGAGCACACGGAAGTCCTTTCTTTGCTACGGCAGTTGGGATGGATGACATCATCATCGGAGAGGGTCCCATTAATGACTAGCAGGGGGATTGGCTGTTTTTTCCGACATTATTCTGACATTACCTGAACATTATTGTTGTATTAGTAGTGTCATTATTAGGCCAGGTGTGTTTTCACAGTGAGCAAACGCTTCGTCGCTCTGAATGGACACTATGTAGGCCAAGTATGAGATGGGACAGGGCGCCGCTTTGCCAGCATCAGTCTTCTCACACGCACATGTCCCATGAATGTACAAAAGTCAAACTAAGTTCACAAATGCAACATCTTCGAAACGGCGACATAATGTGCATTTATGCACAGACACCAGTATTCATTTTTACAAATTTATTTTTACTTTAGTCATTGTTTTTATGTCTTGATGAAAATATCCCTTGTCATTTTCATTCATTTTAATTTTACTAAAATAACAATTCATTTCAGTTCATTAAAATTACATTTTACTTGACAAGAAAGTGCTAAATTAAAATGAATATTCAAACATTTTATATGTATTACTTTAAACATTAACATTTAAAAAAATCCTGACTTCATTGATTATGATTAAATAAAACATATTTTCTAGATCATGCTGTATTATTTGTTCTTGTCATATTTTGGCCAACAGTATGTTTTATAAAAAATTTTCCTTATGGTCCATCTCATCTTCATTTTTGGTGACACATAATGTACATTTATGCATCTACCGTACTCCAGTATTAATATATATATATATATATATATATATATATATATATATATATATATATATATATATATATATATATATATATATATATATAAATCTTTTATTTTATTTTATTTTAATACAAAAAAAGTAATTTTAATAATGAGAAAGTGCAAAGTTAAAATGAATACTGAAACATTTTATTCATTATGCAAAATCCTGACTTGATTATAAATGATATAATATATTTTCATAATTTTTCATTATGGGCCATTGGGCCATTGCATTGCATTTTCACTATTGGTGACACAAAATGTATAAGTATGCCAGTATTCATTTTTATACATTTTTGTTGTTGTTGTTTAAAATACATTTAAAAATCCTTTATATTTAGTTGGTGTTTTATCATATATTAATACATTTTAGTACATTTTAGTTAGAAAAATTTGACCAAATATTCAAACATTATCTATATGAAGCTAAACATATCAAAGTAACAAAATCCTCAATGTTTGATTATAGATTTTGTTATATGACCATCATTTTGGGATCATTGTTCAGAACTTGAGATGTAGACTGATGTATGCTTGTGTATGTTGGTGCACCGGAGAATTATCTTATTTAGCGTACTTTCAAAACTTTCAAAATCACTTGCACTCTCATGCGACGCCTGGATCACTGTGAAAGCTATCATGTTCAAGAGAGCATGGGGATCCTGAAAGCTCGGGCCAGACATGACAGTCTTCCTCTTTTAAAAGAGCATCGTCATGGAGACGCTTCCGACACCACACAGCATTAAATGGCAGAGCCACATGAGATATTCAGCTGCACACACACACACACACACACAATAGCAAATGCGTGCAATTAAAGAGGTGTTTTTCATTTCACATCCACCTGGATGCAAGAGTCTCAGCGAGAAGCTTGCCAACTGATGGACTTGAAGATAAGCGATCAAAAACAGATTCGATCTCACGCATCTTCATGTCTGATTAAAGTTAAATGGGGATGTGTTGAGTCTGGTCGCTATACACACAGATCTGGCCTCACCCTAAGGATTTTGGGTAACGGAACACTGCAGATCCACATCTCAATAAGTGTAGAAACAGGTTTCCTCTCTCTTGCTCTCTCGTTTCATCCTGTTTCTTTCTTTCAATCCTTACTCTTCACTTTTCTCATACCATAACAGATTTTGCTCTTCTTCTTGTTTTTTTCTGTATCATGTCCATAAGACTTAGGTTTTAACTAAAGAAAACAAGATAATTCACCCATAAAACAAAAACATATTTACTCACCATAATGCCATTCCAAACCATGACTTTTTATTTACTTCTCTAAAACACAAAAGAAAACATTTGGAACTTTTTTAATTCAGTTGGAGACAGGAGCTTTCAAAAGCATTAAAAGCATCATAAAGGTGTTATAAAATGTGTGTGCTAGACCTCTAAAGCTGTACAATAGCTTTGTGTTCCAAACAGACCAGATTTAACTTGGTGATCTTTTTCCCTTCTAATGGGCTGAAACCAAATAACTGAATAGTAAGTTTGAAAACTGATACAGTCTGATTTGTGAATTAATTGGTGAATCATTCAGGTTTCACAAACTGGATGAAATGATTAATTGAAAATATATTTTTTAAAAGAATAATTCTTTCACAGATTATAAACATTGCTACTGTTACTTTAATTGGTTCTTCTAGACAGCAATGAAATTAGATGTACATCAATTGGACACATTTGCTTTAAAGTTGGTATGGAATGAAAACATTTTTTGACCTTGTCCTTTGTAATTAAAATACCATAACTTGATCCAGGTTATTATTCTGAGAAAATACCTTTTAATCTCACAAATTTCTTCAGATTTTCAAAAGATATCCGAGTTTGAAGTCCCATACTATCCTCAGTTTTCAAGATTTCAAAGTATACCATCAAAGATTTTTCATCAAATTATACCAAGACCAAATAATCTGAGCTATGTGAACCATTTAAGCTCTGCACTGACTGTATAATGTCAGTTGTTGTCAAAAGACAACTGTTGTCTATTTTCTATTGTCTTATTAACATTTTGTCTATTTTTACGTCTTCTAAGGAATTGTTGGAACCCCATTGCGCCTCTTAAGCGATGAAAGAGCAATACATTTTTTCTCTGGTAAAGACAAAGACACTGATTATATCAGTACACGCACACATGCACGTCTCCTGGCTTCCCCTCTTTGGTGTCCTCTGATTTTCCAAAACATCTTAGCGAGGGAGAAAGAGAGAGCGAGAGAGGGATCATCGTAGGGTCTCTGTGGAAATTTTGGTGTGGTAGACAGGCCTGCGTGGTCTGCTCTTTATTTAACAGTGGGAGTAAAGAGAGATGAGCTCTGTGTGTGCAGATAAATATAGTGTGAGAACAGGCAGTCTGCTGGGGAACTGTTCACAACCTAACACCACCTAACTTTCTCACTCCAAGAGAAAAGTTGAGTGAATTACAAGATGCAGGTCATCGAGGACCATCAATACACACACTCATGTGGCCAGATACAGTGTAGTTTATACACAAGAGATAGGATTGCATGCCAAAGAGAGATAAACTACCTATAAACCCTGTCCTCCTACACACACACTCTCTAACCTGTGGAAACACAGAGGGTTCTCAGTTAGAAGCTGACCTTCCGGGAACTTTTGGTTGTGCAAGTGTAAGCCAAGAAAGACGGACAGAAAGAGACAGAAGTGACACGCACATTCAAACGTGTCCAGCTGCTCCCTCGGGTTGCTATTAGTTGGTAATCATAATGAAGATGAGAGAGTTGGGGAGAGCGGCTTCAGGGCGAGCCACAGTGGAAAACCTGCAGAAATGATGTCAGAGCAACCGCGACCACCGATTGGAGTGGAGATTCCCGGCGAGAGCCTATAAAACCGGGAAAGACAACAGCAGGAACCAGCGAAGGCAGAGAACGTGAGAAATTCCAGGAACTGCACAGTGTCCATCTGTCCATCCCCGTGTGACTGAAACCGAATCAGATTAAGGGTAAGGAGCCTTGGAGAAAGACCAACCTGCATGTTCCTACAGGGCTGTGTGAGTGTGTGTGTGTGTGTTTGGGTGGAAAGGTGAGCAGACAGGTGTTGGAGATGTATTTGAAGACGTTTGTTAGGAGTCGCAGTTGAATAATGCTGGTTATTGGTCCAGAATCTGCTGTTTGATAAGCAACTGTGAATTTGTTTGAGCTCCAGGGTTACAGATGAGCCAGTATCGGAAACATCCTGTTGATGTTGCATTACTGCAATAGTGACACAGAGGTGTGAAATCATGTCTGGTATCAGAGAGCTGTTGAGTGTCTTTGAAAGAGCGAGTTTGTGTGTGTGCAGGGTGTCCAGTGAAGTGTGTGTGGGCAATGGGAGATGGCTGGAGTTGTTTATTTTTGGGGACGGAAAATGCTAAAGTTAGCCCATGTTGCTGGACAATGCATTTTCCCAGTCGTGGGGCAGGACAGGGGCTGCATCTCAAATGCCAAGGACGGGACACTCTGGGTCAACTGATAGGTGGAAATGCATTATTGGGCATTTTTGTAAAATAATCTACAATCCTGCAGAAGAGATTTAAAAAAAAATCTAGGAGGAATACTGTGGCAGGTGTTCATATTTGGTGAGAACATTTGGGTTTTGAAACAATGGGTTATGAAATCCATGGATTAGAGGATTCAAGGTCAGAATTTCACAAACTATTTTAGCTATGTTTATCTAAATGCTGAAAAAATAATTTATGTAGAAACAATGTTCACTAAAACATTTCTAGCAAACTTCACAATTAATTACAAACACATGGTAAGTAACACTTTAAAGTAGAAATAAATCATATTTTCTTGCATGCTAAAACATACTCTAACAATCTATATTTTATTTCTAACTTAAAAATATTTTTTACAATGTATCTACATATAGATTTATGCATTTAGCAGACACTGTTAAGCACTATCTATCTATCTATCTATCTATCTATCTATCTATCTATCTATCTGTTAGGTTACCTATTACTATGTGGTAGAGGTTCTTACCAGTCACTGGACTTTGCATTTATTTAATTTATATCAAATTCATTTAAAAATAAATGTTTAAAGGAAAGTGTCACAAATATCATGTCATTTCTATAGTTGCAATTTAGCACTTCTCCAGCAAGCGGCAGTCAAAATGTAAGATTCAGTGCAGCATCATAATCTGAATACTGCGGTCAAAAATCTAAATAAGTGTAATGGCTAAGACACTGGTCTTCTAATATTATATATACTGTAAATAAATTGATCATCACTATAAAACATTTACTTAAGTGATGCGAAACTACAGTAACATGCAGTCCCGCCGTAAGGATGTTTTTGTGTGATTGTGGTTAAGAGTGTGTTTTGGGGACACACAGGTAGGGGTGCAGGTCAGAGTGTGTGTTTGGGCTGAGTTCATGTGTTTGTGTAGAGGGTGTGTGTTAGAAGCATTCTCACACTCTCACGGCTGCCGGACCGCCCAGTCAGAGTGTATTTTCACAGATGGAGTCTAGATGAATGTAAACACCGCCCTGTATCACAGTAATTCAACACGGTGCTGAAGCTGAAGTGTGTGTGTGTGTGTGTGTGTACGCTCAATTTACAATGCACTGACACAGAGAAATAAAAACTGTAATCATTGTAATCGTTGTAGCATATTAGAATGATTTCTGAAGGATCTCGAGCAATGGCTGCTAAAAATTCAGCTTTACCATCGCAGGAATTTTTTTTTTTTAAATAGCCTGTTAAAATAGAAAACAGCTGTTTTAAACTGTACAACTATTTCACAATATTACCGTTTACTGTATATTTGATCAAATAAATTCAGCCTTGCTGAGCATAGGAGACTCAAGTCCCCAAACTTTTTCATAGTTTTATATAATATTGGTTGTCAATAATCACCTTGTTAATTGTATTTTAATTGTATTGTAGATGATGGGCTGTGGATGTGTGATGCTCTCCGGTCTGCTGACACTGACCTTGTTCCACTGCAGTGCAGAAAGCCTTCACGTACCCCAAGAAAGATCAGAGGTGAGTCCAGGTCTCGCTGATATATAAATATACATACTGTATATGAGAGAGAGAGAGAATTAGGTTATATTATTTGTTTTGTGAGGGAAATTCACCCTGCCTGTCTTCAGAAACACAAAAACAGACTTCATGTAGGTGATGAGACTAACTGGTACAAGTGAGAGATGATAAACTGTCATCAGTCTGAGTGTTCAGTAAATACAGTAGGGATTTCCCTAGAAAGTCTCCCCAGGAGAACGCAAACATCACCTTCTCCTGAACATAAGCTACCTGTCTGACAACTGACCCACGTGGTCACCCAGTCTCCCTGTTTCTCCATGTGAAATAAAACTTTATTATTGTGTCTTACATGATTAGTATTTCCATTTCTTGGTAATCTAGTATGTGGAATCATCTGTTGTGGAGGGCCGCAGTGTCCAGCGAGGCCAAACCGAGCAGAAGACATCAGGAGCCGTGAACGCTAAACTCCTCCTGCACGACCAGCTGGTCCGACTGGAGAACGATGTCATTGAGACCAAGAGGAAACGGAGCTTTCCCGGATCCAACACGCCTCTTGATCGCCTGTCAATCAGCAATATGGATCCCAAAAGCAACAAGCAGAGGTAAGAGACAGGAGTAAAAGGAAACTATCATCTTTTTGTATGGAAACAGAAATAAAAATAATTCCCTCCTTAGACTGCAAAATAATTGAAATAACTAATACAATATTATTTTTATTATTAAAATATTTAATGAATAATAATGAAACCATATTTTACACTTTGTAGTACATTTTTAAATGGATACTTTGGATACCTTATTGGTGTTCTTTAACAATAATTGTTCATACTGTATATGTCATGCATATTGTCTCAAATGAATCATAGCACTGTAAATTTTCTTTTTTAAGTCTGAAAAACATACAAAAACACATTTTTTAATGTGCTATGATCCCGAACAGATGATGAACCGTAGGTAGCTTTGGCTCGATCATATACAGTTTTTATTGGCAGAAGTCTGTGATGCACAGCTTGATAGCTTTGCGTGAACCTGTTTGTGCTTTTACAGTTCACTAAGTGCAATTAATGTTTTGTCTGTAGCCTACAGTTAAAGTTACTTCTATTTCTTGGGTGGAGTCACTGTGGTGTGGATGGAGGTTTTGTTTGACATAATAAGTGTCTGATGCTGATTTATGGGAATGGACAGTCCAACTGTGCTGATGACTGTACCATCGGACTTCCAGTCAATGATCAAAACTGTTTTATCACTGTGAATGATTTGATCTCCCTGCTGGAGAGAACATGCAGCGTAACTCAGCATGGCCTAGGGCTCCAACAAGGCTCTATCTAAATGATCCTCAGCACTTGATAAGATCAGGACAGAAGCCAAGAACAGCAGCGAAAGCACCACGCCATGCATTATCAAATCTCAACCCCCAAATCTTCTGTCATGAGCCTGATAAACACATGAAATCTTACGAAAACCACTGCATAGCTATGTGACTGTTCCATGTGTCCTCAGCAAAGATATTCAACTTGAAAGTCAATGTTGGATTTTGTGACTAGACTTTCACATTTTCTCAAGAAATCTTCCATATCTTTTTTTCCAAATCTTCCAGGTTTTCCAGATAAAAATCAAGAGATTACTGTAGAACAAATATGGGTTTAAGAAAAACCTTTTTGATTCATCACTTTGGAAATGAAAGGTTTTTCACTAAGATGAAATGTTACAAAAATATGTTAATTTTGATTCATCACTTTGGAAATGAAAGGTCAAGTTGAGTGCATTGCAAGTTGTCCATGCTTTGTATATAGTAGGCCTATTTGATTTCACTTAATTGGCTGCTATTGATAACCAGCTAGAAGAATAAGGAAGTGCAGTAAATGGTAAAAATATTTGTGCTACAAACCAGTGTGTTTACAATTATGGCAATAAATTAATATCATTTTAGAAATATCAGTTTCTTAGAAATATAAAGTAGCATAACCAGGTGTATTGTACAGATTAAAAAAATGGAAGTGGGTGAAACTGGAAGCCTCGCACATTCAAGTAACAAATGGCCATGCCCGCTCTTACAGTACTTAGAAAGTAAGGTGGATACACAGAGTGGTATGTTAGTATGCTATTTTTTTAACACATCCATACATGATACTTCCTCTTTTTATCGTTTTATGGTGGTTGGCAAACCAGCTTTGGGTGCATATACTACCACCTACTGGGGTGGAGTATGGAGCATCGACCTTAAAGGGTACATAACATAAATAGTTTCACCTAATCTCATGTTAATCTTGAGTACCTATAGAGTAATACTGCATCCTTCATATATCCAAAATGTTTTTAGTTTTATAATATTTATTTAAAAAAAAAAAATACAGCTTTCCGATTCCCTCCGGAAAAAGCCGAGCTCCTGGAGGCGTGCCCTGGGCGGAGCTATAATACTGATATTTTGTGTTGTTTCCATTAACATGTATTCACTTATGTGCTGATTTCCAACAAAATACAGAAATCTGATGCAATTGTACTTACATGAATGGGGTCTTTTATCACAGGGACGGCTCCTTGTTTTAATAGAAAAAAAAAACGATGTGCAAATCCAGCGTCGACCTGGGCTTGTTTATAAAACATTCGTCACTCAAATGACCAGAACACACACAAGCACTTGATACACTCCGTTGCTGCCCCAGAAAAACAAACTGCATCCACTGTTCATGTAACGCTGGGTTCTTTGGGAATCTGAACGTGGTAAACTTTCCCTGACATCCAAAAACGCTGTTACTTTGAGACATTCTCGAACAAATCCTATGCAGCGCTGGCGACGATTTCTAGAGGAAGCGCGTTGATGTGCACGGTCTTGCTCTCCTTTGGTCAACGTGTGCGTGGGCCCACTTTCGCGAGATAAATGCTCATATAAGGAGTTCCACTTTCGTCTATGTCATTAAATCCACAATCGAAAAAAAACAACCAAAACTTGTACCAACCCGGAAGTAAGATTTTCGGCACAGAAATTCTCAGTCATTCTTCTATTTTTTTTTTTTTTTTTTACTTTTGCCATGTTTAGCATGAGAATCCATTTCTTTAACACTGTGCACAACTCTGAATACATGAAACACCATTGTACCCCCCGTAAGCGAAGACTAAAAAAACAATACAAAAAGCGTCTCCAGTTTTAAATCTTTGCAATATTTCAACAGTATATGCTATTATGCACTTTTTTCAATTGCATCTTTGTTTAACAACTTCTGAAGTGAAAACTGATTCTGTGAAAAGTGCTTAAGTTGTCATCTTTCATTATCAAATCCTTTGCACTTTATTGAAACATGTTCAACTGTTTCTGGAAAATCACGTCGAGATGTTTTTCAATCATGTATTCGTGATACTTGCCTTAACTTCGCTTGACTGACCTGTCTTTCCACTCTGTATTATTGTGAAGGAAAAAGGGAAAATGGTAATCCACAATTGTGAGTGATCGACTAAAGCAGTAATTCTTAATGAAATCAATGGCTGATTACTTTGCGTTATGTCCACAGGAAGGCCGTTGAGTTGCCAAGGCGACGAGTCAGCAATCCGATTGACCGGATTGGTGTAGGCCGTCTTCCCAGCAGCCGAGGATAGACTCCGCCTCTGACCACGCCCCGATACACAGGTGCGTACCGGTAGTCACGGTTGTTTATTCTCACCTGTTATGTAAAATGTATTGCAAAATGAAAATATCACGAATATACTGCAAATTGTAATCAAAACCACACATATGTTGTTTGTTCTTTGTTCCACAGAGGGTAATATCGAAGGTAGATGATATGCATGATAAGCACACCAGCCAACACATCTCACTAACCAATGAACAATCTCAGCGTTCTCAACACACTTTTAAACATCGCTGCCCCAGAGCTGTTCTTTCTCACTGATTTCTGATTTAGACCCATTCAAACGGTTTATTTCCAGTTCTAACTCATCTTATAAATTCAATGGCTAAACTGTATTGCTTTCATGAAATGAGTTCCGTTTATGATGTCAGAAGCATTAGCCAATCAGAGAGGAATCTGCTCATGGCATCTATTACACATCACAATATTTACTCCAGTGCCTCACGACTTCTCGCTTGCTGTAAAATACATAACTAATCATGACATGTTCTCACTTTGACTGGAGGCTGTTCAGCCTTGACAATAAAACAAATGAAAATCTACAATCTGTCTGTCTTATTTGAACTTACATGAGCTGGAAAAATATTTGCAGAATAAATGAGATTTGATTAGTGAACATACCTAGGCTTTTTTTTTTTTTTTTTTTTTTTTTTTTTTGAGTAAATATTTTCTTACGGAATAGAAGGAGACAATGATATTAAAAGTGGACTCTAGTTTGTGGTTAATAAGCTGACAAAGACAAATACTACTAATAAAGCTAACACACAGCATTAGATAAAAACATCAAGAACCAGGTTTCTTAAAACATTTATTTCATTCAAATTATATCAATACGTGGAAATATAACAAAATGTGTGCATTTCATATATAAATGTCTAGTGGCTTTTATTAGCAGTGTAACCATTTTTATTAAGTATAGCCTTTTGCTGATATATTATGTATGTGTATAAAACTACACATTTCATCAGGTTTAAATGAATTATATCAATATAATATTTTTGCTTATGTACTATATGGTGTCCTTTAAAAAATGGTAAGAAACGTCAATGTTTTTGAAGTATCCTTACAATTGCAAATAACTTTTTTTTTATATTTGAATATATTTTAAAATGTAATTTATTCCTTTGATGGAGAAACTCCAGCTCCAGTCTTCAGTATCACATGATCCTCCAAAAATCATTCTAATATGCTGAATTTGATGCTCAAGAAACATTTATCAGTCTTGAAAATGGAGTTGCTTACTATTTTTATGGATAACGTTATAAATGTCTTTACTGTCTCATTTGATCAGTTTAATGTGTCCTTGCTGAATAAATGTATTAATTTGTTTAAAAAATTTTAAAACTCTTACAGACCCCAAACTTTTGAACATTAGTGTAATATGGATGCTGTCTTGATAAGTCCCTAACCAGTACTGAAGGACGATACAATTTTAGTTTCAAGTTCATATCATCTGAACTACAAATAAATTCACAAACTGCTAGCATAAGTTTTTGAATTTTAAAAAACAGCCAAATTAATAAAAATAAAAAAAGTCCATAATAAAGAAAGGAATCTGACCAAATACAAGAATTAACACTTCTGGGTGTAACTCTCGCCTTACATTAAGTTCAATTATAAGAATGGCAAAATAAAATGACAAAATAAAAAAATAATAATAAGGAGAGACTTCCAGCTCCAGCGCACTTTTCGGACTTCTTCACCACCAGCGGTCCACATCCATGTGCCTGTGTAGCCAGTGGACGTAGTTTGTCACCCGAGTGTACACCCCATACATCCTCTGACTGCCACAATCCTCTGGCCCACCCCAGGACACCAGTCCTTGTGCCACCCATCTGCCACTGCGGGTGTCCTGGGTGACAAATGCTCCCCCACTGTCCCCCAAACAGGTGTCCTGACCGCCTTCGTAAAAGCCAGCGCAAAACATATTGCTGGTGATGTTGTAGTTGACAGAGCGTGACACATAACTGGCTTCACATTCATCCTGCGGCACAACCGGGAGCTTCACATACTGGAGCAGCTCGGAAACGGTGCTGGAATCGGAAGTCAAGCCACTGGAGGAGCCAGAAGCATTGGCCATGTTAATGCCCCAACCGGCAACTATACCCAGTGTGTTGGGCAGAGGCATTAGGGCATGACCATCTACACCAGGCCTTGGTAGACAGACGGGCCGTATTAACGCAGACAGCACCACCTCCTGGCTGAGTTTAACCAGAGCAATGTCATTGTTGTAGTTTTGAGGATCAAAATGAGGATGGAGGATGACTTTTGCTACGGACCGGTTGGTGGCCAAGTGCTTATTCCTTACATCCGTGAGGCCCAAGTGCACACGGATGTGTTCAGAAGCAACAGGTACAACGGAAAGATCAAGGCGGTGAGATCTGAGCACATGAGCGGCTGTGAGAACCCAGGTTGAGGAGAGGAGAGCACCGCTGCCAAACAAGCAGACCTTAGGGACCCGGGACATGTCCTCTACTGAGAGCAGAACCTGCCAGGGAAACAGACCTGGAGATGCTGTTCTCCCACCAACGATTCGCTTCTGCTGGTCTGGGAAGAGCTGTGACTGCTCACCACATGCTGAAACAAAGACATGTGCAAGTTGGATATGAGTAAGAATCTTAGAAACAATACAAGTGACTTAACAAAAACAGAGACCCCCAGGGTCTCAGACCCCCAAAAAAAAATAATAATAAATAAGGCTGCTAAATTTTAACATTTTATTAGACATATTTCTTTTTTAGTTGACAAATTTATGGAATAACTGGATAAAAACAGTTGTTGTACTTTGATGAAGGGAAAGTTTAGTATATATATATATATATATATATATATATATATATATATATATATATATATATATATATATATATATATATATATGAACATTATTTATTAACCAGCAAGTTTTTTCAGTTGTACTTAATATGAATTGGTCTGACAAAATGGAAAAGTCAATAAACAGTGTTAAAAAAATATTTTGGTGTCTGTAAGATTTCTTTAACGTTTTTGAAAGAAGACTCAATGCTGCATTCAATTGATAAAACACACACACACACACACACACACACACACACACAAAAACAGCAATACTGTGAAATAACTATTTTTATATATGTATTTATTCTTTTATGTATTATAAGTGCATCTGTGCATCTGTGTATTGAAAGTGTATTAAAAGTGTTTTATTTTTGACATGGCAAAGCTGAATTTTCAGCAGTGTCACATGATTATTCAGAAATCATTCTAACATCAGTGTTGTGCTGATTAATATTTTAATATTTTTAAGCTGATTAATACACTTGTGCTGATTAATATTTCTTAGTAAGTTTAATAAGTTTTTTCTGAATTCTTTGATGAAAAAATATTCAAAAGAACATTATTAATTTGAAAAAATATATTATGTAAATAAGTATTTAGTGTTGCATCAACTTAATGTGTCATTGCTAAATAAAAGTATTAATTTATTAAAAAGAAAAAACTTATTGACCTCAAACCTTTGAAAAGTAGTGTACAGTTTAATATATATTTAATATGAATAATATATATATATATATATATATATATATATATATATATATATATATATATATATATATATATAGTAAAACAAAGTTGCATCTTTACTTGTCAATAAACAGTATACAGAATGATGTCTCATGAACCTAATGTGTAACTCACAATATTTGTTCCCAGTCAAGTCTCAGTCGAGTCAGTTATGAACTGTGTAATGATTTTGAATGAAAATCTTTTATTTTTTTTGTCAGTCTATTAGAAAGCTTTACATTCTAAGTTTGAGTCTTACCAAGAGAGGTGTTTGCTAGAGGAGTAGGAAGTTGAGATTCGGGATTGGTACTCAAGGTTCTTTCTAAATCTCCTACAGTACAGAAAGAACAGTGGCAGATACTGTCATGTAGGTTAGTAACATCCAAAACTATGAACATGAAGTCTGTTTATAATAAAGCGATTAAACATAACAGAAAAGTCATTAATTAATACACGAGTGATTTTAAAGTGAGTAACACACCATACCTGCTGGACAGGAGGGCAGTGGTGTCCCGTCCTCACTCACCCATTCCCCGCTCTGATGACAGGTGTAAGTGTCTGTAAGGACAATCAGAGTCAAATCCACAGTGACATCCATAATTATAACTTTCAGTGTCTGACAGTGAAATACTCACTGTTGAGCTGGCGAGAGTCTCTGCAGCTGTACTGGATTCTGGATCCAAACACGGTACTGTTTCCAGAGCTCTCAAAAACCACCTCACCCAAAACTACATCCACTGGACCACAGTCGACCACTACAGGAGATAACGAGAAAGAAACTGAGTTAGAGAGCTATAGTATTTATTTTTGGATTCGTTGGATGACGATTTTGGTTTGATTCATATTTTGATTTCATTCTTTTCTTTAGTTCTTGGATGTTTTCTTTTCTTTTAAAAATTAAAAAAAGAGAGATTCTTTAAAAATATTCAAAAATATAGAAATTATAATTTATATAAATGTAACACAAAGTACAGTTTTGATAGAATACAAGCATGCTACTATTGGTTTAATGAATTAGATGGGAGGATTTATTCGAAGAGGATGAGATGAAAACTGTATGATTCACAGGATGTTAAGAATTAATCATGAATTATAATTACAGGAATTCTCAAATGTGATTGGTGGAATTTACAGTAGGACATGCCATGCATATAATGATAGGATTGTTAATGGAAGGGATGAACCACTTGAACCATTTAAATAGTGAAGATCACAGTCATACCAAACAGTAAGTGTCCACTCTTCAACATGTGTTGTCCGTTCCCAACAGGTGAGGAAGTTTGGTAGTCTGTCCTGTCTGAAAGTCTAAGTGCATTTATGTGTATGTATTTCTGTCTTAAAATGAACCGAATAGTGACAAGACTGTGCACTACTGATTAAGGGATGTATAAATATATATCTAAAAAATATCTGATGAAAGATCACGTTCACATCCATACATGTACATGTAGCTTATTTTATAGAAGCCCTATTTATGAAACGACATTAATAACCAGTAGATGGGGACATTCTCTGATACATAAACTCAATGTGGCCTTTACAACCACTTTCACTGGCAGAACAACAAAACTAGACTTGGGCATGAAGGATAAAATGTTATATTCATAATGTTTATCATAGACGGCTTGTATTAGCTGTAGTACAAAATGCAATATAAAATATTTAATAAAAATTGCTTTTAATGCTGTGAAATTATCAAAATTTGTGCTTATAAATAAAAATGCATCTTACATACTTAGCTGAATTGAGCTGAATTGAGTGCAAGTGTTATTTATTTAACTCTGAATTCATCAATTTATTTATTTATTTTTATTATTATTATTAAATGCATTTTTGTCTTTTTTCGCAATAGATCCAATCCTCAAACTACAATAAATTCTCAATAAGAACAGTTATAATTTTAAGTTTGGTTCTATTCACAGAAACAAATTAAGGCTAGGTCTGAATGAACCTAAACAAAATACAGATCTAGTCCAGGACTAGGCTTAATATGAGAAGTAAACTGGGAAGCAAAGTCAGCACAAATACAGACATTTAAGATTTCATCTTTGCCAAGAGATACTTAAAATATGCGTGAAGAATACCTGCATGCTTTGTAGTATGAAAAAGTAACACAAAGCTGTGTTAGTTACAGTAATATAACAAAAACATTAAGCCTGGGCATTAAAGGAGTAGTTCACTTTCAGATTTGACAAAAGAAGATATTTTGAAAAATGTTGGACCATTTTCCCACCATTTTCCAGAATATCTTCTTTTGTGTTCAACAGAAGAAATAAATACATACATGTTTGGAACAAGTGGGGGTGAGTAAATGAAACAAACAGTAAAAAACAGCATTTATTTGAAATATTTTGAAACAATATTAATGTCGTTACTGTCACATTTTATAAATTTAATGAAAAAGCTTTATCGATAGAGTATATTTCAATCTCTACATACACAATGTACTATGGGGGTTGTAGTTCATAGTGAAAGGTGACTGACTACCAGCCAGTCCCTTCAGATTTTAACTCAGTATCTGATTGGTTAAAATGCTTGGTAGGGAACGATGCCTCCTTTGAGATTCCTTCTCTGGCGACAGCAAAGAGGGGCAGAATAAGAAAAGAGAAAGAAAGGGCAAGTGAGAAAAAAGACAGGAGGAAAACAGAATTAGAGTCTCTGTTAAAAGACTTACTTTTACACAGCAGGACGTCACTGCTCCATTTCCCATCCCTCTGACACTCAATCTGATAGTGCTCAAATTCTTTATCACCCTGTAAGAGAGAATGTGAGTGTGATGAAAAACAGTACTGATTTGTTTCAATTGGCTCGCGTCAGTCACTGGCTTTATCAGCACAAGTGAATGGCAACCTTTCCCAGACCTGTCTCAGCGAGTATCCAGGGTCACAGGTCAGCATAATGTGATCTTTGAAGACGTAATTAGACTGCAGAGGCTCCAGGTGTCCATTGAGGGGCGCCGCAAGAGGAGAGCATTCAGAACCTGAAGATAACAACATTTGCATCTCTGCCAATGCACCATATACACAAAGAAATTAAAATGATGTATTTAATTTTTTTAGCAGGAATATGCATCGGTCAGTCTCTGACCAGTGGAGGTGTAAGTGAGTTTCCAGCCGAGATTCTCTCCAGAGTTGTCACTGTGAAACAGGACGCTGGCTGTGTTACTTCCTGTCTGGATCTTCCCTGGTGACTGCTCACCACAAAACGGGCCAAACTCCTTGTCTCCTGCATTAATCTGAGGATGAAGCATCATTATCATCACAAAGTTTATCTTTTAAACTAAATCTGTCAATATTTATCAGAAGTGAAAAGAGAAATTAAGCTTTTTGAAACACTGACTCAATTGAAGCAGTTGCTGTGCAAAATCATTTGCATTTCCAAAGCGCTCAAACCAACTTTAAATGTTTTATTAAAAATCTTTTAAATGCAATTTAATCTAATCTAATACCATTAAATCTGTATTTTATGCATTATTTTATTAATGTGTTAATGTGTTTGTTTTACGGAAAGCTTGGTTAATCAAGGCCAATAAAAGACTGAACTACAGTATAATTATTCCTTTGTATAATACAGTTGTGCAATTAAAAACCACAGAGACAACAGTACACAGTTTGATGTACTGAAATTATGTTTTTATGAAACACTGAAACTGAAAATAAAAATTGTATTTAGCCAAAAACCGGCAGCAAAAACATTTATTTAATAATCTATTAATTTATCGAATTGATTTAATATTCAATAATCAAATAAAGCACATAAGGCTTATTATTACTTATTAAAAAAATTGCTGTTATAAAAAAACTAGTTTTCATGACAAACATACGATACATAATGAAGACAACAGGTTAAGTTAAAATATAATGAATTCGCTACGTCTTTTTTTTTTTCTAGCTAACTAACAAGCTATGGACATTGGCTTTCCTGAGGTAAAGGTAATGTTAAGTGAAATATTATATTATATTAATAAATAAATAAATTATTAACAACATATATTTAAATATATTAACTAATTCCAAGCATGTTCTGCTAATATTTCTGTATGATGATGATGGCTAAACTGTATATGTGTTTATAAAAAAATAAAAAATAAAACACCAAAACAAAAATCACAGATATGCAGTAGGGTTCTCACTTTGATAAAGTCATAGGGGCAGGTGACTTCAGGGTGGTCTTCAATGTCAAAAGTGTCATCAAACTCCAGGGTGATTTGAAAACCCTCCTCCACCTCAATGCGGTACATGCAGTCAGAGCTTTTGGGGTACGGTTTAGGGAAATCAGCACTGGTGATCACTCCAGAGCGCTCGGTGTACACGTTTTCATTACACTCCACTGCAATGATTGCAAACACACACACATATATATAATTCATTCAGTTCAGCAACCAAAAGTGGCGTGCACACACATGAAAAGCGATCATAAAATGACTGAACAATGATTCTTTCTACTCATTAAATACTCAGCTAAAAATTTCTCAAACATAAGAATTACATGTTTGCACTGAAATGCATGAAAGCTGCTATACTTGCTCCCGTTCTAATCGGGTGTTTGAAGTTCACAAGTTTATCCACATCTCACTGACCACCACAATGTAAATATTTAGTCGTTGTTTCTTAGCTACAATCAGCTGAGGAGGGGGCAAAGGCTAGACATAAAACAGACACACTCCAACACACACATTAACTACTACTACAACACATTACAGCAACATAAATCAAGATAAAATTTCTCAATTCTACGTGAGCCAACATTATATAAATGTGTGCATATTTGTAATTAGTTGACTTATATAATGTGGTTTTAAATCAACCTGCTGCAAGGTTTTTCCTAAAGTACTGCTTTATAATTAGGAATTCCAGCAACTAATCCTGGATAATCCAATGGTACGAGATTTATTACAAAAATCTATGCAATTTAGAGCAAATGTTTGTCAAGTGCCCACCTACACAGCTATACTGCCTTTGGTTTTCATACTTGTAATCAAATATGTCTGTGTTTTATACTGATGTTAAAAAGTATAAAGCTAGTGTGCACTTATAAGTGTGTTAGGTGACAGGATTGTGCACATTCACACACACACACACACACACACACATGTTGGTATATGTGGTTTATGGGGACTCTCCATAGGCGTGATTGGTTTTATTCTGTACAAACTGTATTTTCTATTGCCCTACACCTAAACCTAACCCTCACAGGAAACTTTGTGCATTTTTGGATTTTCAAAATAACTAATTCTGTATGATTTATAAGCGTTTTGAATTACGTGGACACCAAAAATTTCCTCATAAACCACCTCCTCATTGTAATACCTATGTCATTATACAAATTTGTGTCCTCGTTAACCACATAAACAAGCTCACACACACACACACACACACGCATATACAAAAGGACTGATCTCTTTAGTTTTGACATGAACTTAACCAACCAACATTTTCAGGAGTATTAGGAGATTTAAAGGATTTTCCTCATCAAGCCACATATAAATAATGTTTAAACTATGCCACTTTTTGGCACCAAGAAGAAAAAGAAAATGGGTCAAACTTCTGTTTTAGTGAAAATAGTCTGAGGGCACCATTGGCAGTGCCCTATTATTTTTTTTATTTTTTTTGGCTGACGTGAATTACAACATGTATTGAACAGGAGCATCCAACCTGAATCCAATCCAGGTTTTTCTGGTCAAATATAGAAAATATAGCAACTTTTTTTATTTTGAAATGTGACCTTTGCAAGTTCTGTTGTCAGAATGAAGCAGGAACCCGTAACGACAAGAACAGTAGAAACCGCTAATGTAGTTATGACAGAAATGATCACAGGCAAGATCTTCATCATTCCGGTCTCTGCATTCATCTACATCTGTAGAAAGAAGAATAGAGAATAGAATAAAGAGAAATAGGAATGGTGGAAAATGGTTTTGTCACTCCAAACACTCACCAATCGCACTAAAGTGAGCCTCGAAGCCAGAGTAGCGTTCCTCATTGGAAAAGTCTGAACGGAAGGCCACACTGAGCACGTTCCTGGGGGAAATGATGACATCACCAGCGGGGACCTGTTCTGTGTCTGTATTCTCTTTTCCACAAAACACGGCCAGCTCTTCAGTGTCTGAGTATACCTTTGTGAGCAAACACAAAAGATTTCTATTTCAAATTAAAGCTGTTCCTTTGAACTTTCTATTCAACAAAGACTCCTGAAAGAAATCGATCACAGTTTTCACAAAAATATAAAGCGGCACAACTGTTTTCAACACTGATAATAATAAAAAAATGTTTCTTGAGCAGCAAATCAACATATTACAATGATTTCTAAAGGATCGTGTGTCACTGAAGACTGGAGTAATGATGCTGAAAATCCAGCTTTGGATCATGGAAAAAAAATTACATTTTGAAATATATTTAAATAGAAAACAATGATTTTAATGTTTTCACTACAATTTTAATTACCCGTATATTTCGGACTATAAGTCGCACCTGAGTATAAGTCGCATTAGTCCAAAAATACGTCATGATGAGGAAAAAAACATATATAAGTCGCACTGGACTATAAGTCGCATTTATTTAGAACCAAGAGAAAACATTACCATCTACAGCCACGAGAGGGCGCTCTGTGTTTTCAGTGTAGACTACAGGAGCACAGAGCAGCATAGAGCGCCCTCTCGCGGCTGGAGACGGTAATGTTTTCTATTGGTTCATTTCTCTCGGTCATTTGACAACCTTATTTTGATAATTAAATCGCACCTGACTATAAGTTGCAGGACCAGCCAAACTATGAAAATAAGTGTGACTTATAGTCTGAAAATACAGTAAATGAATCCAGTTTTATTGAGACTTCTTCCAAAAACATCTTACCAACATCAACTTTTGAAAGATTCTGTATATATACTTAAACAATATAGGTACAAAAATATAGGTTTCTGTGCAACTATGCAATTTAAATGAATAGATCACCCACAAATTAAAATTCATTTAATCACCTTCATGCTGTTACAAACTGGTATGACTTTGTGTCTTTCTTTATACACAAAAGGAGATGTTGTACAGAATGTCCATGCTGTTTTTTACACAGCATTTTCCCTTTTCTACAGAAGTAAATCAAACATGAGGGTGAGTAGGCCTAAATGACACAATCAGAGGACTGAAATTGTTCTCATTTTCTAAATGTACCTGCATGAACATATAAAAACCCACACAATTTAAACACTCCCAGCTTCTTGCTTTGAACATACCCACACAAATTACCCAAAAGAATGCTGCCAAACCCATAATTTAAGAAATATCTGCACAAAGTACACAAAAACTGGCAACCACATGAACACAATCACACTCAGCAGACAGACAAACTGTCAATCAAACCAGAGTCTTTCACACAAACACTGCAGACCAAGACCACAGTCAAGTCTTCATTGTGCTCCCACAAACACACACATATTCACAAAAACATCCCTAAATTTGTCTCTTATCTGGCTCGCAGCTTGAGTGTTTACTTTACCCATGTCACTGAACGCAGGGTAACCTACGGTTACCAAAGATGTCCATAGGCAATTAATTCCTGAGCACAATACACGAACATCCTCACACACACAGAAAGAATTCAAGAGATAGAGCAATTAAAAACAAATATAAGTGGAAGACAAGCTTAAGCCGATGCAAGAATCCTAACAACACAGCTATTTCACCAGACACACCTCAAGCTAAATGGTGGCAAAAGCAGGTAGTTTATTAACGCATGTAAAAGTACAAAAGAGTTCAAGTTCAGGACATGCTGCATTTTGTTGCAATCTCACACAGAATGCATAAAAACCCTATACATTAAATCCCTAAATGCATTTATATGGATATGTGTGTAACGGTCATTATGTGTATCTGATTTTTGTCTGTGCCCTTTTTTGTCAGCCACCCGGTTTTTTGGTCCACTGCATGGCTTGTTACCATAGCAGGTTGCTGTGGCACCCACTGAGGGTATTTGAATATGAATATGCCCCCCTGTGGTGAGGGGGTAACACATTGGCTCCTGTGAAATACATGCTGTTAACTCCATCCACCCAGGGTACCAGGGCATCTGCCACAGACCTGTCCGTCAAACCCTATTCTCACCCGTTCTTACCCATTTAAACAATGAGATCCTGAGACTGGAAATAAGATGCTTATAATAAAAGGTCTGATAGTGCGTCTAGACAGATCGAGCTGCTCTTTATCTGTCGGAAATGAAGAAATCTTTTGAAATCAACACCACCATGGGTCATTTAAACTTTTGAAACACTAACATATATGTGGCAAAGTACTATTACTGTATGTGTTTTAGACATTCACAAAGGTCCAAGTCTTGCTTTCTGAAAAAAAAAAAAAAAAAAAGTTCAGTAGACAAAGATTCTACTCTACTTTTAAAAAAAAGTTGTGATTCAAGAAAATGGCATAATCATCAATATGGTGGTCTGCCATTTTACAGAGTGTAAGACCTTCACAGCCTCACATTAAATTTAATATGGCATTTAATTAAGATCTATACCAGACAGCATTTTATCACTTGCTTTTGAAAATCTGGTACGGTTAATGTTATTTTGTAACATTTATAAGTAGTACAACTAGTACTACACAAGTAGTTGAGAGAGATTGAGAAAATCTGTAAATATTGACTTACCTTCAAGTAGTCATATTCACACAAGTATGAGGGCTCAATGTCGAAATGCTTAAAATAGAGTCGGATTTGATATCCTTCTGGCACAGTTATATTCCACTGTAGATCAATCTCTTTCGGATAGGATTCAGGAAAGTTTGGAGACTTGATGGTCCCATACATGTCCGTGAGGTGGATGACTTGAGTCCACGAGGGCCATACGCACTGGGCCAAGATCACAATGACACTGTGTATAAAGGCATTAAGGATTAATCTCAAGGATTAAACAAAATGTGTCAAATATTCCATTAAGTGAGTTTAATTCCGTCAAATCGAATTAGGCTAATTCCTGTAAGAATCTGCGTATGGGGGGGGGGGGGGGGGGGGGTTAGGTGAAGGGGGAATAATTAGTGTTCAGTAAAGCCTTGATAACCAAAGATATAAATGACAAGTTGTTCAAATGCGCTCAATATTCGCAAGCAAACATAAATAGCGTTCGCCTGAAGTGGTAACCACAGCAACAGTACTGTAAGTTCTTAAAATACAAAAAACACACACAATTTCAGCGGGAAAATTCTGACATAAATAACTTTACTCTTAAATGACGTCGACCCCCTAAAAGGAATAGTCCCCAAGCTGACTAAATACGTCATGGTTAATCATTCATTCCGAGCTGTTTGCTGAAGATTATCATCAGTGACTGATTTTATTTTCGCTACGTCTCAGACCAATTAATTTGAATCTACAGGCTATAGGCTACCCTACTAAAGAAGAAATGTTGAAGAAGTGTAAGAAAGTTCTCACCGTGTAAGCTCCATGACTTATTTCTCTCTGTACGTTGGAAAGGTGCTGCGTTCCCGTCTGAACTCTAGTTTTTCTCCACAAGTCACATTGCATGTTTACAATGAGTTCTCCCCCACGGACTGTGTGTGTGCGTGTGGGTGCGTGTGTGTGTGTGTGTGTGTGTGAGTCGGGATTCGTGGCGGGGTGGAAGTTTGTTTTCTCACGCAGCTACAAAAGAGACGCCACATTTCAATATAAACATCAATAAAAACAACACGTGGATGGCGTTTTTAACAACTTAGCGATTTGCAGAAAGAGAAAGACATCATGGCAGGATAAATTATATCTATGCATTTGAACAAATAAAAAACAGCCAAACATGTTCCCGTCTCAGTATGTGATGCTCACAAAATAATATATTATGAACAGAAAGCGTTCATGCTCAGATCTGTCTTATCAACAACAGACGCATGTAGATTAATTAAACTGTTGTATGTGATGGATTTGGATGACGTATATCTGCATTCATTTTCTATATTTATCATGGTTTTGTGTCACTTTCTTATTAGGACCAACTGGTATTAGGACAGAGCTGGAGTATACACTGGGCCTGTGTGGCCAGTATTGGTAGGGGCCTCCAGAGCCTCAAGCCATATGTTGACATGCTTAGATTATATTATAATCATATTTCATATGATTTCAAGATATTTATGCTAGTCAGCCAAGATTACAGTTAGAAAAACTTATATATATTACAACACACATATATAACCTAAACTATAAACCTCATAACAGCCCTCAATGATCTTTTAGCTCTCAAATCACATTTTGTGTAATGTGTTCAATGGCCACTAGCTAACTCCTGTCCTTGTTTGAGGTCACCTCCGTGTATGTTTGTGTCTAATCCAGATTTCTAATGGATTATCACTGTAGATGATGGGAGCTGATTAATGTGTTTAAACCAGAAGTTCTTTAATTCCAGAAAGATCCCTATCCTTCTGTTTTCTCTCTCAGTGTGAGATATAGCGAGAGAGAGGTAATTGGACTGTTAGAACAACACTGTTATAGTCGACGGGTGGGTAATGAGCTGTGTTAGAAAAGCAATGAGAGTGTATGAGAGACACTGAAAACATAAAAGAACAAAGGGTACAAAAAGCAAAATGATCTTTGTAAATATGAACTTTGTAAAAGTAGATCACTTGGTTGTGTGTTGCCTAATCATTAATGGGTGAAGGTCCAGTCACAGGTCATGATAAGTGAGTAACTAAGATCAAAATCCAGCATTACTAGCAAGGCACTTAAGCCCAGGTGCTTTAGGAGGATAGAGTAATAGCACTGTCACTCTAGATAAAGAATGTCTTCTAAATGGCAGCTGTCACTGTAAGATTGCCTTGGGTAATTGCAGTGGATGGGTGACAGCGTCAATACAATGGAATGGAGTGCAGTTAGCCTTTTGACCTCTAGAGGGAAGTGTTGACCACTTCTGCAAGCTTCCGTTTACTGCTTGACTCATGAAGTTTAATTAGTTGTCGTGACTGGATGCTTTAGGAAAGTTATAACACAACACCGCATTGCAAGATTAATATTCATGAGCGAACTACTAGTCACTGTGAGTTTAGCCTACTTCTCATAAATGTTTATAAGAAAATTGAAAGAAAACATGACAAAGTAGGAAGAGAGAAAAAAGTTTCAAAGTTTAGAGTTGGCCAATAATGCTAACAAACAGCGCAAGGTAAGGACTTTACAAAACTAAAACATGGGAGATAGTCTGGTACATAAAGATCATAAGAAACTTAATTTGTCACGCAATTAGCAACCCTGTCTTTAAATAAGACATGAAATAAAATGCCAGACACTAAAGCCCGGTTTCATAGACGGGGCTTAGCCTAAACCAGGATTAGGCTGTAGTTCAATTAGGACATTTAAGTAATTTATGAAAACATGCCTTAGAAGAAAGCTTTACTGGTGTGCATCTTAAGACAAAACAAAGACACTGACATGCAGTGAGATCAGTCAGTGCAAGTTTCTTTCAGTTGAAACAGCTCAGATTTACATTTTAGTCTAGGACTGGGCTTAAGAGTCATACTCTAATCGATTCGTAGGAGCTAGTATTTTAAAGCAATTTCTGCTAAACCAGGCTTGCTCAAACTCAGTCCTGGAGGGCTGGTGTTCTGCAGAGTTTAGCTCCAACCCTAATCAAACCTGTGCTAATCTATAGCTATGCTAAAGGTAGCATACAATGATGCAATGAGATTGTTGCTCCGTGTCCCTAGGTGGCATAGTGCCAGTCATTTGTTTGTGTCTAATAGAGTGCCAACCTGTGACTCGACAATTCAGTGAACCATATAATCGAAGCCCTAGTCAGTCCTCTGAAAAGCTGTTATAGATACAATCCCAGGCTTAGACGACACTGGTGTAATAGCCTGTATATTCTACAGGCTATTATGGAAATTTTATGTATTTTTTTTATCTCTTTTTTGGTTGCACTTCATTTTACAGTACGTGTACTAACATGTACTTATAGTGTACCTACAGTGTATTTATCTAAGAAAGTTCTGGTAATACAAGGTAACTACATGGGGTAGGGTTAGGTTTAGGGGTAGGTTCAGGGTTAGTACCTAGTTATTACATAGTTGTTGTAATTACTATAATAAGTACTGTACATAGTATGTACATGAGGAACAGGACTGTAAAATATAGTGCTACCTCTTTTTATGCTGTATGTTGTTTTATATGGACCTGTGTCTGCAATAAAATAAAATAAGATTTATAGCAGGTTCCTCATGTACTGCCATTGAACACGTAGCCCCGCCCCTAACTCATGTCAAAGAGAAGAATTCGTCATCAAGTCCTCTGATTGGCTAACACGCATGTAAGAGCCTGTGGCAGAGGCAAGTGTGATTTCAGGACACATTAAGTGATATTTTATGTGTGGTATTCTTTACATTGTCCTTAATTTCTAATGAGTTTGCAGTAATTGCCATGGTAATGTTTGCTAAGGGCAGAGTAGCAAATTGGCAACAGGTTGAAGTTGTACCCATACGTTATGCACACAATACAGCAGACAACTTGGGTATTGTGCATGTACTGTTTCATGAATAATCTTACTTATTTACAGTATATACTGCTGTTTACTAGTGTGGAGGTAAATACACACTGGGATTGAATATTAAATATAATAAATATATTATATTATAATGAAAATATACGCGCTTAGAGCAAATACGTTTTTTATTTTAACTGTCCAACTTTACACATATGCACACCTCTCTTTCATTGTGTGTATAATATGTCTTTGTATTACTTTATCTCTTTTAGTCTGACCTGACTTTTAGAAAACTTTATTTCCAATAACTCCATTGAAAGCTAATTACTCTTATTACAGTGCTAAAGTTTAATTGCATCTAATGAGCTGTATGTGTGCAGGTCTAGAGCTCTTTAATCTATTTTACCACACATTAAACTGACCCTGTTTCCATCAAAAGCTTAATACTTTAATCAATAACTATCCAAGATAAATGACTCTACAGCAGGCAAACACACACACGGTAAACAGTTCTGCTCAATATTCTTCTCATTTTGAGTCATGACTGACTTTATGAAATGAATCACACATTAGTCACATATTTAAGCCTGTCAAACACTATCAGCCAGTTGATCTTTCAACCCAATCCGTGTGTGTGTGTGTGTGTGTGTGTGTGAAAGTACAGGTGAAGTGTTTTCTCGTCAACAGTCACAAGAACTTTTTAGTTGTGAAAGATGATGAGGTTTGTTCTTGGCCATGATGAAAATGCGGTGTGTTTATATATATATATATATATATATATATATATATATATATATATATATATACATATATATATCTGGTTTTAGACATTCCTTACCACAGCTTTGGAGAATAAAGATGATAAAATGGATGATTAGCATATGGTAGCCTACTCAAACACACAAATACAAATATTCTGGAATCAAATATTGATAATGTGTGAGACATTATGATATATAAATATGATATGAGTGGGCAATGTGATTTGTTTGAAAGTGCATGTGTGCAAGTTTGTTAGAGTTTGTGTATGTGCATATGAACACATTATGTTTGTGTATGTTTTGATTACGTGTGTGTGTGGGGGGGGGGGGGGGGGGGGGGCTTCAGGGTTAAAGAGGCGTTCTATCAGCAGGCTCCTGCAGCAGTGGCTGCATTGTCTGCTTGAATGGCTGAATTAAAGGACTTTGTCTTGTTTGTGAGGGTAATGCCTCCTTCACACAGACAGCACCACAACAATGGAGACTGAATAGAGGAACCTCATCCCTCACCCTTCACCCCCTCCCACCTTTTACCTCTTCTATCATTTATCTTCCACACTTCTCCTTGCCTGCCTCTTTTTCACCCTTCAGGAAAACGTGACATCATCCAAAAACTTATTTACATAAATGTCACTCTCTTTCTGTCAGTCCTTGCTTCATTTACGTTTAAATTCTGGGTACAATTTTTATGGTATTCTAGTTAGATTCAATATAATTGACCATATATAATTGACCTTGATAGTGGTAGAGCATTGCGTTATCAAGGGCAAGGTTGGGGGTTCGATTCCCCGGGAACACATGATAGGTAAAAATGTATAGCCTGAATTCAATGTAAGTCGCTTTGGATAAAAGCGTCTGCTAAATGCATTAATTTAATTTAATATTGTATACAGCAGAAGTGTGGAAAAGCACTTATTCTGTGTACTTTCCTCAAGCTCAAACAGTAGTGCTGACCACGCCATGGGCTTGATTCCAAGGGAAATTAACATACATCTACTGCATGAAGACCATCAGTATAGAGCAAACTTATTCAGATAAAAGCATAAATGCATTAATGTACATAAAAACACCCTTATGAGTTTGAGAAACTGACATAAAATGCAATAAAATTGATTATATATATATATATATATATATATATATATATATATATATATATATATATATACAGTGGGGATCGAAAGTTTGGGCACCCTTTGCAGAATCTGTGAAAATATGAGTGATTTTCAAAAAATAAGAGAGATCATACTAAATGCATGTTATTTTTTATTTAGTACTGTCCTGAGTAAGATATTGTACATAAAAGATATTAACATTTAGTCCACAAGACAAAAAAAATGCTGAAATTATTAAAATAACCCCATTCAAAAGTTTGGGAACCCTTGGTTCTTAATACTGTGTGCTGTTACCTGATGATCCTCGACTGTCTTTCTGTTTTGTGATGGTTGTGCATGAGTCCCTTGTTTGTTCTGAACAGTTAAACTGAGCAGCGTTCTTCAGAAAAATCTTTAAGGTTCTGCAGATTCTTCAGTTTTCCAGCATTCCAGCATTAAGAGCTGGGGGTGAAAACTTTTGAACATGATGAAGATGGCCAAATTTATCTTATTTTGTTGAAATATAATTTTTTTCCATTTAGTTCTGCCCTTCGTAAGCAACAGAAGATATTTGTATGTTTCCCGGTACACAAATTAAGTACAATTTACATTGATCTTCAAATTCTGAAAGTTTTCACCCCCCAGCTCTTAATGCATCTTGTTTCCTTCTGGAGCATCAGTGAATGTTTGAATCTTTTTAAATAGTTGTGTTTGAGTCCCTCAAATGTCCTCAGTCTGAAAAGATGTATCTCAAAATCATAAAGTCACTGCTGGAAAGGGTTCAAATATGTAAAGATGCTGGAAAACTGAAGAATCTGCAGGAGCTTAAAGATTTTTCTGAAGAACAGTTCTCAGTTTAACTGTTCAGAACAAACAAGGGACTCATGCACAACCATCACAAAACAGAAAGACAGTCGAGGATCATCAGGTAACAGCACACAGTATTAAGAACCAAGGGTTCCCAAACTTTTGAGTGGGGTTATTTTAATAATTTCAGCAATTCTTTTGTCTTGTGGACTAAATGTTAATATCTTTTATGTACAATATCCTACTCAGGACAGTACTAAATAAAAAAGCTGCTGTCTATTATATAATCATAATCATAATAGAAATTCCACAGCACTTTAGTGTATTGAAAAATAGCTTGCATGTTCATGATCCTAAATAGGAAAAAGTGACAAAATAAGACTTCTCATTTTACCATTATTAAAAAAAAAAAAAAATAATCAATTCAGGACAAAGAGATCTACAACATAATACAAGGGTTAATCCCTTATTTTTGATTTCACTCTCGATATTTATATTTATTAAATATATTTCCATTGAAAAAAAAAAAGAAGAAAAATGTGTCGTCTCCAGCTGAGATGAACACCATTCATCAACTAAATGTTGTTAGTCAACATATTCAGTTTTCTCTCTTTTTCATTTGTGTGTTCGGCTTATAAAAGTCTCAGTGTGCCCCAGTGGAGATGTTCACCTCTATTACCCTTTTCAGCCTCTTTGCTGAATCCCATAATTTTGTCTAGGTCAAGCACAGCAGCACCTCACATCACTGTCCGAGGCCTCAGGGAAAAAGGCATAGAGGAAGATAATGATGATAAGTATTAGGAGAAAGAATATCTGATGATCTTATCCTTGTGCTCCTTCAGATAAAGTCATGAGGCATGTCCTGCCTGATCTCTATCTGCTCCCATAATGCTTTTCACCAGCAACCCCAGTCCACTCATCACTGTAGCGATCAGAGACAATCATCTTCAGGCAGATCCAGGATAAGCCTCTTGTTGGTCTGTGATTGGCTTTATATATTGAGATCATGTAAGTGTGTGTGCTGAACAATGTACATTTGATGTTAAATTCAGTTCAGGTTTTCCACAAAAGTGATATAGAATGCTAAAACAATAGGTTTTTATAGGTGCAGAAATATTGTGAGATCACATTAATTGTGAATTCAAGATTTTGCATTTTAAATTGTGTCAATATATATTGTGTCAGAAAGAGGCTTCATTGGCTACGTCAGTAATTGATTCCAAGAGAAATACAAATAAACAAGTCACTTCAGTGGATCCCTGGATCAATTTTTATCGGTTAAGCATATACCATTCCACTTAACACATACTGTGCGGAAATGAGGATCTCCAGCCTGGCGCTGCTGCTGTCTATTACCCACAATGCTTTTAAGTAAGCTGCGATAATGGATATGCAAATGGTATGTAAATACAGCTAATTAAAATGTTTAATTTGTCAAGACTTGAAACGAGTCTTGATTTGCTGGGGAAATACCATAGATGGACAGTCTAGAGAAATGAAATTTATGCCATTTTTATCATTTCAGTCACAATGGCAGTTTATGAATACCCAGGATTAACTTTTAACAGCACTGTGAAACATAAAGCAAGATAACCCGTGATTCCATTTACCAGGGTTTAGAATGACCCAGGGTTAACTATTTCAAGTGTGAAAAGCCCTATAGAGCGGGGGTGTCAAGCTCATCTCAGAGATTTCAAAGGCTAGTTTACAGAAATACATACACACACCCTTCACAGAGAGGAAAAGAGATTTAATGAGTTATGAGGAACGTATCCCATTAGGAGAAAGCGCAAGGGGTGCTATGTCATCAGCACACACAACCCGCAGGCCACTGACCCCCCCAAGCCCCCCGAGAGCTGCTAATGATGGAGAAAAACGCAGGCAGACCAACCTGGTCGCATTTGTAAAGACTACACATGCAAATATGCACACACACACACACACCTGCTGAGGCTCTGATTGAGTTTTCAGCTCTCTGTAGACATCATTACTAACCCATCATAGATTTAGATTCTCGTGATTGCACTTTGTGTATTTGCATGTGTTGTGTATGAGACAGACAATGCTTATCTGTTCGCATTATTAAAGCATGGCGAAAGATCGGTTTAACACTCTAAGACACTTATGTGTTTTTCCATGAGAACTCACACAGCCAAAGGCCTTTTCTCATCATTCACACAGCAGTGTGTCATTCTCTGAGTTTGTTTCTGACTTTTTTTAAATTCTAAGTTTGGATGTTTTCCTCTTGGGGTCTGTCTTACGTTGGTTGCTCCCCCAAAAAGACTCAGAGGCCTGCGCTCTCTTCACACCTGCATCCAATTATTCTGATACTGGCAGTTTTGGCTCTCAAGAGAGAGGAATCCAACTCAAATTTGAATCAGTTCTGAATCCCCAAAAGAGACATGAAAGTGCTCCGGGATGCGAGAACATGAGCAGATCTGAAGAATGCTTTTGAGTTTGACGGGGAACTAAATTAATCTCCCCATGTTTCAGGGAACACACCTCCCTTCAAGAAACAGCGTTTAATAGATTCAGAAAAAAAGAGCGTATATGTGTTAGCATGCATGTTTGAAAAAAAAGTTGTTTATAAGATGCTGTCAAGTGCTTTTGGGCATGAAATAATGGATTTGACAAAGTTTGCCATGTTAAAAGGTATTCAGAGTTTTAAAACACTTGAAGCAATAGTTCACCCAGAAAAGAATCTGTAATCATTCTTTGTTATAAAAAAAACTATATATATATATATATATATATTGTTTTTTTATAACAAAGAATGAGTTATGAGGTTATGAGTTTGATTAAGACTATATGTAGTTTTGATATCTTCTTTGTGTTCCACGGAATAATGAGTAAATTATCTCATACATTTTTTTTTTTTTTTTTGATGAACTATCACTTTAATATCAAGGCTGTAGAGTGACATTAAAACATTGAATATTATTTTATATAATTTTTACACTGTTATTTTTTTAAGTTGTAAATAAAACAAAGATTATTGGAAGAAAATTGTATTTCAGTCTTTCTACTTCAAAGTGTCAGATTTAATTATATCTTTTACTTGCCATTTCTTTGTGAAATTTACTAGCAATTTCTAAAGTGTTCTAAAGCATATATCATAACATTATTAAAATATATAAAATAATAATAAAAATAATAATAATAATAATAATAAACATTCTTTTCTCCAATTTTCATTGTGTCCTGGACATCACTGTGCATAATTTGAGTTATTCTCAGGCAAATGCAAATATCAACATTTTATCAAATTCATTTTTATGGCATGGCACATAGCAACATCCTAGCAACTGCCTGGCAACAACCTAGCAACCACCCAGAACACCTCTGCGACCACATAGTGCTGAGTTTTGCTCTGGCAAGCACCACTCACATTTTCTACAGAAAATGTACATGTCTAGTTGTAAATAATAATCACCACTTTGCGGCGATGTTGTTTTTATGGCAACTTAATCAAAGTTGAAGGGATACTCCCCTTTAACTTAAATTTTGACATTAATCACCTACCCCCATGTCGTTCCAAACCTGTCTTTCCAACATAATTTAAGATATTTTAGTTGAAAATCGGCAGGCTTGTGACGGTCCTATTAACTGCAAAGTAAATTACACTGTCAAGGCCCAAAAAAAGTATGAAAGACATGTTCAGAATAGTACATCTGCCATCAGTGGTTCAATCTGAATGTAATAAAGTAATAATAATACTTACGCGAAGAAAACAAAAAATAACAACTTTATTTAACAATTCATCTCCTCTGTGTCTCTGCATCATCGTACCATTTTGGAGAATATGAGCTGAATGCAAGCAGCGTACACTCTTCTGTGTCAGCTGCATCAAAAGGATATGTTTTCTATACGTATAAGCTTTGATTTGAATGAAAACAGCGTATCCGTGCAGTCCGGCTGACACAGAAGAGTGTTAGCTGTTTGCATTCAGCGGATGTTCTCCAAAATGGCGCTACAGTGATGTGGAGAGACACAGAGGAGACAAATTGTTGAATAAAGTCGTCAATTTTTGTTTTCTTTGCGACAAAAAGTATTCTTGTCGCTTCATAACTTTGTTAAGGTTGAACCACTGATAGCAGATGGACTATTCTGACAATGTCTTTCATACTTTTCTGGACCTTGACAGTGTATTTTACTTGGCAGTCTATATATGGGACAGTCACAAGCCTCCCGGTTTTCATCCAAAATATCTTTAATTGTGTTCTGAAGACGAATTAAACTTTTACGTGTTTGGAACAACATAGGTGGAGTATCCCTTTAAGTAAGCAAAACAAGGAATTGGTTTAGTGAGAGAGAGAGTCAGTAAATAACAGTAAATTGGATGAATTAACATGCTAATGTCTTTGTTTACTCAAAATATTCATCGTCATCATCGCCCATGTATGAAATCAAAATGCACACATATTACAGACATTACACAGTGCAATTTAAAATCAAAATATAGACAATTAGAGCAAAACTGCATAATGAAAACACATTGTTTACACACCAGTTAATCTTCTCCTGGAGAACTGCTTCAACCGCTGGGGTCTAATGGACCCGGAGTCATAATACGTCATTAAACGAATATTGACTTTGCTTTTGAGTTGTTATATGAAGCTCCAGCAGTGTTGAAGAATTTCAGATTCTATGTTTTTTGTCTTGTGCATACTGCACTTTTATGAGATACTAAACAGTGTTTAAACAAAACATTTCTGTGTTTCTCTCTGTGGCGGTCTTCATAACGTCTGTACAGTTCATGCTGTCTTTCATTTCCATTTCTCTTTTACCTTATGTCTAAGAGAAAGTAAATCAAACACATACATATACACACACTATTAAACAACAGAGGACTAACACATACTCACTCACACCAACACATACCTTCCTCGCTCTTTCTGGAAAGTTAAAGTGTGGTGTCATTAAGCAGAGAGATCAGGTGGGGCTGTTTAAACTCTTTTGCTATTAATGCCACCACAGGAAATATCAAACACGCAGAAAGAACAAACCGACGCCACCTGTTGCCCCCGGAAATGTGCCTACCTTTTCAACCAAACCCCCCCCCCCCCCCCCCCCAAAAAAAACTAGCCACTTTACCATGTAATATTGGCAATTGTAGATTGAATTAAATGCGACAATCTTCTTTTAAAGTCTTTAATTAGCTGTAATAAATGGAGATGCTGCAGACTGACATATTGAAATGCATTGAAGGCTTGCTAATCACTTTAAAAGCTCTGAGGCAGATGTCAGGATTGGTGAGACGCGTGGCATTAAAATGTGAACCGTTTAAAAGGATTTTTTGTCTTTGTGTGTGTTTGTATGAGGGGTATATTTACTGACGTCTTTTGAAATAGAGAGATTATACATGGGTGGGTGGATATGGACCCCATGAACGGAAGGCTGTTGCCACAACATTCATATGCACACATATTCACCTGTACAGTAAATGTATTATATTAAAATATTTAATATAAATATAAAGAAAAATGCATATTCATTATCTATATAAAAACTAAATATATATATCATTTTAAAATAGGCCCTATATAATATAGAGTGGAAATATAAGTGTAAAGTCAATAGCTAAATTGTTCTTATCTTTTTTAACAACATGTCTGAATATGAATTTCTGACCTGTTTATGGAAATGAAAGATTATAGAGCTATGAAGCCTAGTAGTACACACACACACACACACACACACTTTACTTGGCTTCATACAGCTTTGCAAAAATTATCATTGAGCTGCAAAGTAACATTAAGCCAATTGGTGACAAAAATGATTTTTCTCAAGTACAACCCATGAAACTGATAAATATAAGTTTATATTTACATGGTTTTCTTTGTAGATACATTTAAAAGAGATGCGTGCAGTCAGGGATGAAGGACCAGAAGAAAATGAGACAGTAAAACAACCGCATCTGCTGTCTTCATATGTCCTATTTTCTGTAAATGTCAGAGATAATGATGTGTTTTAAATGTAACTGCGCATACCCAGAATGAGGGCAGTAAGAGCAGTGACCATATATGTGTCAAAAGTAAAAAATGCTGATGACATGTTTATAATATAGAACGGTGGTCCTCAATTCTGATGGCTGGTCTCCGTCAATCTCACAATCTGTATTCAACCTCAAACCTGGCTGCACTGGGAGATAAGCCTAGCACACACACATACACACACAGTGGGTAAAGGACCTTTTAACTGGCAGAAAGACACACACACAAACCCATAATTTTTTGAGAGCTTCTTAACTGAATCTCTTAAAGCTGAAAACGAAAGGTTATTAAGAGCCTTTGTAATTCATTTGCCAAACAGAGTTTCTCTCTCCATCTTTCACATTCACTTTGGGTCTTATATGGGACTGAAAGATTTCCACACAGTGCAGGTTACCATTAAATTCAGCCTTATTGATTAGCTCCCAACCTCACACCTGCCATCCAAAATAAAAATAATAATAAATAAATAAACTTCTGGACTTTCTTTCCAGATAAAATCAGTGTTATCAGTGTCGTATGAAGAAGTCTCTGTGTGTTTACATTGGTGGGACAAAGTTGCATTATGCATTGGCTCTGAAACATAGATTTTATTCAAACCAACAATTAAAAATAGTGATATCTGCTAAAGTACAATTAAAAGCAGATTCGCACACATCCGCAAAACATTCTTTCCGATGACACATCAATAGCCTTGAAAAACATAGTCAATTAGAGCTCTCATCGTTGTTAAACGACAAATATAATCGCTTTTATTTTCTTATATACAGTTTAGATATGATGAAGAATGCAGGAAAGACGGGAAAAATAAATGTGAAAGATTAAAAAAGAATAAGTCAAAAGAAAACGGTTCGCGGTGAGAAATTAACACGACGTGAAAGTTTTCCAGAAGAAGTTCTTGCATCCCGCTTTGCGCTCGCGAGGTGCCAGCATGGGACCGGCGGCGCGCTCGAGCTCCAGACGGACGTCATCTTTCTCCACAGCGCGGGACAGATCCTCGGGCTCCAGCGCCTCGTTTTCTGCTTGCACGAGGTCCGAGAGCAAGTCTGCAAGTGTGTATCTGGCGAGTTCCTGAAGAAATTAAGAGAAAGTGTTGGCAAAGGTGCGTCTAAAAATGCGAACAAAGGTAAGCTGTTACTGAGTTGGAACCCTGCAGTGGTTCCCAATCCTGTTCATGAAGAACCCTCAACACTGCACGTTTTTGGTGTCTCTCTTATCTGATACACACATTTGAGGTCTTGGAGTCTTCACTAATGAGCCGATGAGTTGAATCAGGTGTGCTTAAATAGGGAAAAAATCTAAAATGTGCAGAGTTGGGGGTTCTGCAGGACCAGGATTGGTAACCACTGCCCTAAAAGCTACAAGTTACACCTTTGTAACTTATTTACTCCTAAATGGTACATATTAACAACTTTATTATTATTGTTTTCGAGTGAATAAAGAGAAATCGAAATGAACGTTTGCACAAAGCAAATGTCTGTCTCAAAATTAAGGGACTGGGTTGGATCGAATTCTTAAGCGTTGTGTTGATAAAAGCAGAAGTTTGCAACTCATAATTTTGCTCTTTTAAGTCGGACTGTCTGACAACAGCCATTTGCTATCTATATAAACGTAACGAATTATCTGGATTTATTTCCATTTTATATTGTAGGCTACGATGCACTTACGCGTTTAACACTTAATATATAACTTTTTTTTTTTTTTTTGCCTTTTCTGTTTCCTGATGTTTGCATGACCATTATTTTATTTTTGGGTGAGCTTTTATTAATCCTAATCAACATTGTGCAAGTTCAAACGCCCTGAATTGTAGAACTTCAGTCTGAAGATGTAGATGCTTTCGTAAATTTCAGCACCATGGACAGTGATTTAGTTCATTTGCTGACATTTCATGATTCAATATAGTCATTTATAACGCATATACAATTACTAAAACTAGTAATTTATTTAAGTATTAGTTTACCTGTTTTCCAGCAGGGTTGAGGAGAGATCTCTGCAGAAATTGGCGGAGTTTGGCGTCTGTCGGTGCTGCTGAGACACTGCTGACTGCGAGCGCAAGGGACAGGAGCGCTAGTGCGCACTGGATACGCGTGGAGAGCATCTTTGAAAGTAATGATTTGGGTAGCGTTGCGCTAGTTGTAAGTCGCCTCTTCTATCTCTTTGCTCCTTCTGTTGCAGCTCATTCCTGCAAAGTTGCCTTTTATAAACGATTCGCCTGACGTCAGAAGGAGAGGGGGGTTTCCTCCGCGTGCGCTCGAGTGATGCTGAGTGAAAAAGATGACACCGGTTAGGAGCGTGAATCCTACCGGAGTTGAAAAGGATTAATGATCGATTTAACCTGCAATCGTCACTCCAACCCCACACACATACTGTATTTTGTCTGTGTGTGTTTGTTAGAATTTGCCTATATTGACTAAGAGTCTTGCAAAAGTTTTGCTGAAGTGGAAATATAGCATTAACAGAGTATAGGGTTTTGAGATCATCATCCTATAACACTGCATCTGAGATGTCCTCACTAACATAATAAAACCACTATGTGTTTGTGTTTTTGGCTCAGAGTGTGAATGAAAGGGAGAGACGATCTTATCACAATATATCACACAATATATAATAGGTTATGAAAAAAAGACCCTCAGAATATAAAGATAAGTATACAGTTATTCACTGTCCTTGAATCTAACAAGAAGTCTGTGGGGATTTTTCAGTGACTATTTGTGCAAGTTACATAATTGCGCCAGAAGGTTGCGACAAGTGAATCTTAATGAGTGAGACTTAATCATTCTTCAACCGATTCGTTTACAAGTGTTGATTAAATCTGGAAAGAAAACAGTCACTCAACCGATTCACTCAAACTACTGATTCATTCAGGAACCAAAATAGTGATATTATATAATTTAAAATAACGTTTAATTGAAATCATGAATGCAACAGATTTAGTTCAAACCTAATTACTCAATCATGGACGTATCTATCGGGGTTTGTTTGGAACTTAACTTGAATAGGCCTACTGTCTCTAAAAAGTTACTTAACAATTTAATAGGCCTATTACATTTTTGTTTATTGAACTTTAAAGCATATCGCACAATTGGTCTGCCTGTAAAACCACTTGATGCCATAACACGCTCTTGTTATATTGCTTTATCAAAACCTATTCGCCCAGGGCAAAGATATTCATTGACGGTGGTTTGGTTCACACTGCCTAATGCGTGTGCGCATTGACGTCAAGTTTTCCGAGAAGAGCCTCGTGTCCTACTGCTTTCTTCGGGCCGGGCGGATAGTGGATCTGTTTGCCTCTTTCCTCTGTGGGGGTTCTCGGTCGCTCCACTCTTCTAATCAAAACTCAACCGTCGATTAAGTGATGGTAATGGCCAGCCATGATCCACGCCGCGCGCGCCTTCTGATACGTGATGTGTTAGAGGAGAACACTCGCGCTAATTCCATTGAACCCGTAGGGACGGTGTGACGGTGGCAGCCGCTCTGCGAACCCGGTGACTTGATACGCATCCAAAGCACAATTATTTAGTAACTATTTTTTTCGCACACTGCGCACGCTGTTAAGTGCAAATTAATATCAGACTAACCCTTACCGTTTTTTTTTCAAAGCTAATTGCAGTCAAGTGTGCTTGGAGCGCATGCAGTAGGCTAGCCTTTGCCGGTTGAGACTACAAACATATTTAGACATGGCTAATGGCAGAGATTTCTATTAGTGCTATAGAGTTTGGCAGAGGCCACCGAACTGCATAGGCATTCATGTTGGTATGTGGTTTATGGGGATTTTTTAAAAAAAAACTAATTTTGAATGATATTATAAGCCTTTTGAATTACGGGGACACTGAAAATGTCCTTATAAATCACCTCCTCATTGTATTATGTCATAACCATTATACAAATTTGTGTCCTCATAAACCACATAAACATGCTCACACACACACACACATACACACACACACACAGTTATACAAAAAAGGGCCTGAAAAGTATTTGGAATTTATTTGCATTGATATGATCAAACCAAGTGGCATTTAAAAAAAATAAAAAAATAACAATTTCACAAAAAAAATAAATAAATAAATAAATAAATAAAGATGAAGCAGTATTGTTCAAAGGTGAAACAGCAAAATATATAAATACATTAATACAAAAGTTCTGAGATAATCATAATTTGTTGCAGATTATAAAATTCATTAAGGGTGCACTTTTCAAATAAATCATTTTTTTTAATAAATTTAAAATAATAAAACAATAAATATTTTACAAATGGAAGATGAACATTTTGACACTTTTAGTGAAATTTTGGGATGTTCATTTTCACCTTGAAAACATTTAAAAGTTATTGCAAAAAAGCAAAAAGAAAAGCTGATTTTATTTGAAGATGCCACCTGATTTTATATTTTTGCCTCAGTAAAATTCATACATTAATGTGCATTTTAAGAGTTCAAATAAGTTTAAGTACTTCAACACTTGCAGATACAGACACCCTTTCCAAGCACTCTGCATTGGGTTAACAAATCTGTAGTGTTTTAATTAAAGCTTGGGTTTTGAAGGAAGTTTACAATCTCATTTTCTCTTTTCTCTGTAAAGCTGATGTTGGACTTTCTCATTATAATGCATTTTTATACTGAGGTTTAAATTGAGTGGCTGAAATCATACAATGCAGCATAAATTTTAGCTTAATAAATCTAATCGCTAATCAGAATTGGGCTTCAAACAGCAGTCAGTCAACTGCTTCCCCAGTCACTTTTCTGTTTGATTGTGAGTCAGCTGCATCAGTTGGCAAACTTAATGCTTGTTTTAACTTCTAACATTAAGTATTACACTTTATAACTTGTCCTGAGACATGAATGAGAACACAAAAATAATTATTTTCTATGTAAAACCTATGACTTTCACGTGATGTTGCAACCTACACTTAGGCCTTTTAAGGGATAATTTAGCAAAAAAAAATGTATATACCCTTAAAGGATGTATAAGTTTGTTTCTTCATTGCAATTTAGCATTACATCACTTGCTCACCAATACATCCTCTCTTCAGGGAATGGGTGCCGTCACAGTCACAACTGTAAAATGACTGTAAAACAAAAACATGATTTACAGTTCATGTACAAAATGTTCTCATTTAAGAAAACAGATGAGTTCAAATTACAAATTATTATAGCCTATTAATTGTAACAATTATTATCAATAAATTGATATTTTAAATAACATCTAAATAAATTTTGTCTGTCTTCTGTCTTAATTGTTTTGATATTATAATGAATATATATATTTTTTTTGATCCACAAGTTCACATTTACAACTTTGCCTGTTTGCTGAATTAAAAACATGGGTTGATTTCCACATTGGTCTGAACAAAAACAGCAGAAGCTGTTTGAAAACGTAGACTCATTCTCTGCCAGCAGGAGGCGCTTTTGCAACGTTAGATAAAAATAAAACAGCACAGCAGTGACTTATTTAATTATTTAATGAAATCATAATTTTTTAGTTTAATCATCACTTAAGCCATATTGCAATCCTTGTCTTTCCTTCGCCAAATTTAAGACCTCCTGAAATCCAAAACAGCTGATAAAAACATCACGATAATCCACAAGTAATCCACATGACTCCAATGCATCAATTAACGTCTTGTGAAGTGAAAAGCTGTGTGTTAGAAAGAAACAAATCCATCAAGACATTTTTAACTTCAAACTGTTGCTTCTGGCTACCATAATAATAAAACCATAATGTTGAGTCCTCCAACCATAATATTGCTTTTTCCAGTGACAAAGTCATCTTGCCTGAATCAGGAAACATGCAAGGATTAAACACAATTTATAAGTGAAACCAGTCCAAAACATTTCTAAACAAACATGTTGTTGGATTTTGATGTGAGAAGACAACAGGGGATGGACTTCCTTTAGCCAGAACTGACAGTCTAAAGTAAATATGCTTTACAATGGATTTTTGTATGCAGCTTTTCACTTTTATTAACTCACTTTTACTAATTCATGTACTGGAGTCGTGCAGATTACTTGTGGATTATTGTGATGTTTTTATCAACTGTTTGGACTCTCATTCTGACGGCACCCCGTTCACTACAGAAAATATATTGGTGACTGCATTTCTCCATATCTGTTCTGATGAAAAAACATCGACATCTTGGATGGCCTGAGGGTGGGTAAATTTAAATACAATTTTAATTTTGGGGTGAACTATTCCTTTCAGGCAGGTTAAATAAGACAAAATGACCTGGAGAAAAATGTGCATCAAGTCAACTCAAAGAAAATCCACTAAAGGGCCCATTTATTAAACCAGCATGAAAATGATAAGTCAGGGGTAAAAGGATGATATGAGTCATATCTACTGACCAAAATACCAAAGAGTTAGGGGTCTTTTTTTTTTTTTTTTTGTATTTCAACTAGAGAGCTACCAGTGAGTTTTAATATAACCATGAAAAGTTATGTTCACATTCCCAAACATTTCAATTCCAGTTGCTTGGCGAGCACATCTAGCCAAACATCTTTGCTAATGGGCACTGAAATAAACAAATAAGAGCATCTTCAGTAAATGTCACTGATTACAATGGAACTACAGAAAAGCAATAGGTTAAAAACTACTCAGAATGATGTAGCCACTGCAGAACGTATTCAATTAAATTGCTTGTAGCTTTAATTGGAATTTGTGGAGAGTGATTTTCGAGGAAACTGGGAATTTTAGAAACATAGAGATGTTTGACTAATGACGTGCTAAAAAGGCACATCTGTTTTACTGGAAAGGTCATCAACCTCTGTCAAACATACACACACTAATACAAACTGTGGTCAGGTCCTCAGTGGGACTCCAGGTGGCCATTGCAGTCTGGACACACTGTCCATCATCCCGCAGAGGCAGCCTGGCTTGTCCACAAACACCTTTCCATTCATCTGTCCAGCGGTTTAAATTTAAATCATATTCACCAAGTCATGTCACCTATACACACATACCCACTGTGCTACTACAGATACATTTATATGTGATGATGAAGTACTGGATGGCCATCTGGCTTAGGATGATAGTGTGTGAGAGAGAGAGATAGAGAGAGAGAGATGAAGGAAATGGCATGAATGAATATGTTTACTCCGGTGTATATATATTAAGATTTTAAGATCTTAATCTA
Organism: Carassius auratus; assembly: GCF_003368295.1. Classification (NCBI taxonomy): domain Eukaryota; kingdom Metazoa; phylum Chordata; class Actinopteri; order Cypriniformes; family Cyprinidae; genus Carassius; species Carassius auratus. The sequence goes on along the minus strand of NW_020525536.1, from coordinate 371,243 downwards.
TAAATTGTAAATTAGTAAATATAAAAAATTAAAAAAATAAAAACTATTCAACATAATGACAATAACGAATTTATTCACACACACTTCACACACTTTTTATTGATATATCTTTAATTTAAAATATATATTTATATTATTTTAATTAGAAATTACACACACACACACACACATACACACACACGTTTATTTTTGTGAAAAGTGGGGACATCCCATAGGCGTAATGGTTTTTATACTGTACAAACTGTATATTCTATCGCCCTACACCAACCCTACATCTAACCCTAACCCTCACAGAAAAGTGTGTGCATTTTTACTTTCTCAAAAAAAAAAAAAATCCATTCTGTATGATTTATAAGCGTTTTGAATGGGTTATGTCCTCAAAAGTCTCCCTCTCCTTGTAATACCTGTGTCATACCCATGACATTATACAGAGTTGTGTCCTGATGTGTCACAAAAACAAGAGCACATATGTGTGTGTGTGTGTTTGTGTGTGTGTCTATCAAATCTATCTAATCTTACTTAAAAAAAATTTTTTTTTTAAAGATTTAGATCGTGAATTAGAAGATAGATTAAGAGAAAGAAAGGTGGAGATTAAAAGAGAGGTGGATGCAGATCAGATAAATAAACACTTTGATTTGAATTGCATGCTTAAATTCATCTGTCAGGTTTCAGGCTTGTCAGAGACTTGAAGGAATTACTCACCCTGCCCTGCATCCACCTTGCCGACTCGTCCTCCTCCGCTGGCATTTCTCTTTCCACACTTTCACACACACATACAAAGCGTGGAAATTTGTGTATGAAAGTGTGAAATGACTTGCAGCCACACACACACAAGCTCACAGAAGCATAAGTGAACAGAGAACCTGTCATTCTCACAGCAAACAATTGAAGAATCACCTCAAACACAATTAAATGCAGTCTATTCACCTGTGCAATTAGCCCAACAGCACAAAACAGATTTTTATATTTTCAGAAGAGTATCTCTTTGATCTGTTTAATCACCCAAAAGGTAAAAACTGCATGTCTACACAAGTATGATAAAATCCCATAGCTATAATAAAAGTAATTTATACAGAACAGCAAACATATAAGCTTCTGATCTTTACTGGAGTGAAATTAAGGCCAATCTGTTCCACTGCGTTGGTGTGATCTGTTTGTACTTTTTCTTGGTTCATGAAATGATCAAATCTTTCTGGTTAGATTTCCTATCATCCATTCTTGTCATCTCTGTCCCCATCAAAAGATTTTTAATAATGCTGGCTCATTTCTAGAAATTACACAAAGTTGAGCAAAGTTTAAATGAATTAAGCATGAGAAATGTGAGTGGGTCATACATTCTTCAAACTGGAAACAAACCCATAAGTCTTTTAATTATGTTAAAGGTCAACTTGCTGTATTAGGGCTTCATCTCATTCTCTCTGTATATTTTTTCTCTCATAGGCATTATGAGATAGACCATGACATGCCCAATACCAGCATCAATATAATGACAACATCTTTTACATCTAAGTATATACAAAACCATGAATATGTACAAATCTGCACAAATCCGTGAGGGTAACTTCACAGGTGAGTGGGTTTAATGCTCAGAAACCCATGAGCACAACACTCATTTATTAAATGATGGAAAATCTTTATCTGAGAATGAGCTTTTTAATGGCAGTGTTATTAATAAATGAAACCCAGAGAGCCTAAGATAAGTAAATCTTTGTTTAGATTGATTTAATTATCATCAAAGCTCATTAAGTATGAAATAAGAGTTTAAAAACATTGACATTATGGTAGACAGATTTGTGTGTGTGTGTGTGTGTGTGTGTGCTCTTGTTTTTGTGACACATCAGGACACAACTCTGTATAATGACATGGGTATGACACAGGTATTACAAAGAGAGGGTGACTTATGAGGACATAACCCATGTCCCCATTTTTCAAAACACTTATAAACCCTACAGAATTAGTGTTTTTGAGAAAGTAAAAATGCACAAAGTTTCCTGTGAGGGTTAGGCTTAGGTTTAGGGTTGGTGAAGGGCCATAGAATATACAGTTTGTACAGTATAAAAACCATTTCGCCAATGGGATGTCCCCACTTTTCAGAAAAACAAACATGTGTGTGTGTGTTTATTAAACATTACATTTTTCAACTTTGAAAAATATATGGTAACTACCTTTTATAAAAACCCATGCAATTACATTGCATTCTCACTCATATGCACATCTTTTTCACTCTCTTTCATTTATAAAGTTTAAGCTTTTATATACTGCATTCACATTTTCACAGTTTTCACTGTGCATTGAAATCTCTGAGCTTCAGACACCTGCCCTATGATACAACATCACTTACTGTATTTCTCATCAGGCTCAAGCAAACATACTCACACAGTCTCAAACAAATAAATGGTACTTCTGTGAAGCGGTACACCCCGTGTGTGTAATAGCAGAATCAATGGTATTTAGTGACGAGCAGTCAGGCAGAGATGAGAGAAAAGAGCACCTGGCAGTGGAATCATTCAGCATTGATATTTAAACACAGCCTAGTCGAACCCGTCTACTCACCCTTACACTGCTAATCAGCTCTTCAGCTCAGATGGAGAGAACACACTTTCATGTATATATGTGTGTGTGCGTGTTTGTGTGTGTGTATAAATGTCTTTGAGCAGGTCAAAATGATCTGAGCGTCTCGAAATAAATTGCTTTCAAACTTTTCATCTCCGTTTTTGCAACAAAGAATAGGCTGCAATTTAACCGCTGTGATTGTTTTTACAGTATGCAGCTCAAATAACACAAATTTAACCAGTTTCGGGAGCTATTCATTCATATGCAAAATTCATGCTAATCGGCTGACAGCCCCAAACTTCTTTGCTTGTTTAACAAATTACGCAATTATCAGTTTTTCATCACATTCACTTCTTTATTGCTTAATTTATTTAGTTCCTTTTGAAGCTGTCGCTACAATCAGACACAGTTTGCCATGATGTCACTTCCTACGGTCACCTTTGTGATTTACATATTTATTTGAATGTGAGTCATACTTACATATTCCATTCTGAGGGTTTTAATACTATATGAATTGCAAAGGCGTCAAATCGCATTGTGTCATCATTCTACATTCCCACTAAATTTATCCCTTAAAACTCATCACTGATAATCGAAATGACATATTTAAACATTTTCCAATGAAAATAACACCTTCATGACTTAAAGGGATAGTTCACCCAAAAATGTTAATAGTTTTCATTTTTGAGTGAACTATCCCTTTAAATGGCTTGAATATTAATTCTACTTCCTTACCTCATTTAGTACAGATAGACCTTATCCGTCAGAGAAACAAGTGCGCAGCCATCTTTTGAATTTCATCTTTGAACTTGAGTTTTGTGGTTAATCTATATAGTTTTGTACTTCTAATTCATGACCTGTGTTTTGTTTTGCTTTCTCTTCTTTGTTTAAGCATGAGACACTTCTTATTGGAACTTATACGCCTACTGTACGTCATCCATCAAAGCAGCATTCTATTATAAACACATGTATGACAGTTAGTGAAAGCTAGAGATTACTGTTTATAAAGTTTTAAATATGGATATTTTTCTTACAAAATGCATCAAATCACTTCAGGAGACCTTTATTGACCCCCAGAGCAAATATGACGGATGGATGCACTTTATTGGACTTCTTTTGGACTACTGAAAAATAACACTCATTCACTGCAATTATAAAGCTTGGAGAAGCCACAACATTTATATAACCCCGACTATATTCCTTTGAAGGAAAAAAAGCCATATACACCTAGGATGCCTTAAGGGTGAGTAAATCATGGGGTAATTTTCATTTTTGGGTAAACTATCCCTTTAATTAGGGTTGTAGCTAAACTTTACAGGACAGTAGACTTCCAGGAACTTCCAGTTTTGGATAAACCTGAGCATCACTGTTGAATAGTAATTAGCTGGTGAAGTGCATTTACTTATTGTAGAGTAAATGAAAGTTATCATATGTTTGAAGCGCATCACGAATGAAAGACAGAAGACAAGAAGTGCAGAACAGGGCGGTGCTATATAAGGCCTATACAAGAAACCATGAATATGCAAATTAGCCCCAGCCTGCACCAATCACACCAGTTCAGACTACCTGCTCCAATTAAACTTAGTTAATCTTCGTATTAAATGCTAAAAAACAGAAAATGGCAATATTGGATTAAAAAAAGCCATATACGCATGTTTGAACCATAAAGTGATTCTGAAGAAGTAGAGGAAGATTGAATTATACAGGGTTGTTTTTAAGTCGGTTTTGCATTTTGAGGGTCACTCTCTAAAACGTTGGACACATAATTGATAACATTAGCCTTTGGCCTGTTATGAAACAGCTAATAATGTGTTGCTAATGTTACACAAACCATGTCCCTGGCTGTTCACCATCACAGACAGCTACTCTCTAGAAATCAACATGATATGAAAAGCTGACGTGATTGGTTACATCTTCGTGATGTTAGGAAACAAGAACTTTGGTATTCTGCAGAGAAAATACCCAACAATGGGGTTGACTGATGAAATTGCACATGGTTTCCCTTGAAGCATATCAAAAACACCAGACAGACATGTAAACAACATTAAAAACTAGATTTACACCACAGGGGGTCTTTAACAGGCACGTCAAACAAGTTCATACTTACATCCAGGGGATCCATTCCCAAACACTTTCGCAAAACAGCATGACCACCAAGATCACAGGGAATCAATTCCATATTTCCATATCTCAATACATTCACAACTTAGCCTTTATCTGGCTCTAGTGCGGATACCAGCTGACCTATCAGTCTGTGTGTCAACACATCTGTCAGCCATACACACGTCTGACCTTGATGGAAATGAGAGTCGTGACACACCTTATTCAAACTGTATTTGCAATAGTTTGAAGGCATATTACAGCAACTACAGTATCTGCTCAATGAAAGTTAGGCGGTCTCCTCTTTCTATATCTCCTTTACAAAAATAGCTTCTATCTAGTTTTCCTATAGGACAGCATTATGATTTAACAATATTTTAACATAGATGTATCACCAAGTCTGCTTTACGCATCTGTGATTTAATGAGTTTTATTTGTTGGTGTGAAGATGACGAAAAGAACCCAGACACATTTTTCCACAGCCTCAGAGGACCAACACAAAAACATAAAAATAATAAATCAGAAAAATAACAGTCTTTACTTAAATATATATTTAAAAAAAAAAAAAGATTACACAAAGCAGCATAAAATAAATAGTTTACAAAAAAATCTAAATTTTCTGAAAATTTGCTCACACCCAGGCCATCCAAAATTAATTTGTTTCTTCATCAGAACAGATTTGTAGAAACTTAGCATCACATCACTTGCTCATTAATTGATCCTCTGCAGTTAATGGGTGCAGTCAGAATGAGAATCCAATGAGAGTCACTTCTGACCAAATTATGAATCCAATAATACATAACGATGAAGAAACAAACTCATCTACATCTTAGATGACCTGAGGGTCAGTATATTTTTAGCAAATTTTCACTTTTGGGTGAACTCTCTTTAAATACAGAACACTGCATGAAAAATATTTAGTTTGATGTATATTTCCTCTATGATTCATCATTAGTGAGAACTGGTCATTCAAAAACAAAGCATTCATTCATAATGTTAATCTTAAATGCTCCCACCAGCATGATAATATGTGTGTGTGTGTGTGTGTGTGTGTGTGTGTGTATAAATGAATGAATTAATGAATTAATGAATTAATTTTGAAGCCTCTGTATCGATGTACGTTGCATCATGTCATGGTAGAAACATTGGGCCAAAAATCTTACTGACCCTCAATGACCCAATTTTTTTATACACTACAAAAACAATGCAACACAATAAAAGAGTCCATCAAATAAAAGTATTTAAATGATGGAGGAAAACAGCTGAAACAGTTGAGTGTACAGTCTGGTTTCAGTTTATCCTACAGTAATTTTCCATATGAGTCACAGAGGAGGTAGAACTTTAAGCGAGTTTAAATGGGGATTTGGAGGCAGAAGTGGACATATTTGTGCCGGCTCATTTCTCTAATGTTCTTTTCCGTGCTGATGGTGCAGTGTACTGGTAATGAAGTTCATTTAATGTCTGTGTAAAATGACTAGGAGGCGACGCTTCTCACTGCCTTGCGCTGAACACTTTCTTAGTAGATACAGGACCTCATTAGAACTTTGCTGCGGTAGGAAACTTTCAAATAAGATGCATAATTGAAGGTCTCTTCGGTAATGCAGATAAAACACGGAACAATTAAGATAAAAGCCATGTACCAGTGTTGTTTCGTTGTCAGCTGGCGCTGCCCTTTGATGAATCTTCAACTTCACGCCAAATTATATATGCGCAACCAGTGTAGACAGATTCTCGAACAAATGACTCTTATAAACCGGTTTGTTTAATGAAAACTATAGAGTGCGACCAGTGTAATACCCGATGCTCAAACAAATGGCTAAAGAAATGATTGTTTTTAGTTAATAAAAATCGTACATCGTAACCAGTGTAGGGTGCGTATATATATATATATATATATATATATATATATATATATATATATATATGTATATGTGGTGTATATATGTATGCCCATATGCATGAGTTCAGTTGTGTGAGTGGTTCTCAGTATTAGTTGCTAAGGTGCGATGTAATAGACCTCTGACCAAGTCACTGTCTGTCATCAGTTGAGTCAGCTTTCATCTGCATCAGAGCATATGAAACCATACACACACACAAACACACACACACATGCAGAGAGATATTGATAGGTGGCCTAGCAGTGGGAAGAATGTTAAATGGAGTTTAATGGGATGAATGGTAGGGAGTGTTTAAGGCCTCAAAGGCTAATGGGCCAGCTCAGTGTGTGAAGACATCATGCTGGTCTCCTCAAAGCAAACATAAACATCCAAATGCACACACTGTGTTTAGGAAGCCATGCTGTGTCTCTCAAATGGATGAGTGATTTTGATTTGTGTCATTTGAATAATTCTCTGATGACTGCCTGCATCGTTCACAGACTAATGATTCCGTTAAGACCATGCACACATGTACATAATCACACTCACTCACACACATTTATCTAAATGAGACACAAAATATTTATCTAAATGAGAACATAACATAAAGTTCTGTTTTTAACAGTTATTATTATTATTACAAGTACTATTTATTTATTATAGGAATAATCATTATTATTGATTATAAATATAATAGCACAAAAATATAGTGATTAATAATAATAATAATAATAATAATAAAAATGATGATAATAAATGACTAACAGAGCTAGAAACTGAATACATGTAATCTGTATTTTGTAATCAGTTTAAAAATAAATCAGGCCTACTCGTGATTAGAGTATAGGCCTATTACATTTTACAATGCTCATAATCAGATTACAGTTACAGTATAGATTTATATTTTTTATAAGTTACATGATTACATATTCACGCAATGGCAGTAAAAAAAAATATGTTTCTTTCTAATCCTACTGAATGTCACACCGTTTAGCTTTGACTTTATATTTATAAAGTACAGTAATCATGTAAGTGTTGTATAAATACATTTTCAAACCATGCTTCTGAATTTGGCTGAAAAAAGCACCTCTCAAGCAATTAGACCATGTAGGAATTAAACAATTGTGCAAGCTACTAAACACTGCATGGTGACCTATGGCTGTGAAACATATGCTGTCATCATATACAGTGACTTTTAGTAACTGTTGATTCTGGAAGTCTGGACAAATATTTCTGAAACCTGTAAGAGTTGGTTGCGTTGCAGACAGTGAGAGCGGATAAAGAAAAAAAAAAATTCAACCAGCTGACACGATGACTCATTACATTCACTAATTTCTTTGATTGACAGCTGCAGACACAGTAGCCAGTGTATCTCCATTTGACCACACTGAAATAAAGAATACTTAAGTAACAAAATACCATATATAAGCTGCACTGCAATGAATTTCAATAACTTTGGCTGTGTGCCTGTTTTCCTTCACTATGCTGAGGGGATCGTGAATCACAGTAATGAGTCTTTTGTTCGGAGAGCACTGGCTTTGCTAGAGCTGTGTGGACGGTGAAGATACACTCAATTCATGCTTAAGGCCTATTGTTTTCCTCAAAACAGGGATTGTGAGATATTAGTGTGTTGTTTAAGCTGGATGAGGGGAATTATGAAGATGTATGTGTGTGTGTGTGTGTGTGTTTGTGTGTGTGTGTATGTATATATGTAATTATGATATTATATATTATTATAGAATACATGATATTATATCACATTAAATTTACATTTATTAGTTTTCTAAACAAATAAATTAGAATGTGATGGGAAATATTTAAGTTTATGTTGAATATCTTGTTTCTGAGCCCAGTTTGGGAATTGATTACAATTTCTGTGGTCATTTAGGAGAAGCATCTGAAAAGCAAGATACTTCAACAAAAGTCTCATTTGATCTCAATTTAAAGTCATTTCCACTAGGAGAAGGTAAAAATGTTAAAGAGATTCTTTATTAATATTATCATTATTATTCTTATGAGAACATTCACACTCATTTTCCCCAAACAAGTACTGTTATACAAACACACCTATTATATGTACGCACATATGGTTATTCTGATGCAAGCTCGTCAAAATGATAAGTGTCAGAATGACACGTCAACACACACACACACACACACACTGTGAAAATGTCTACTTGGTACACACAGCAGCAGAGAACCGTTCATAATGCCTGATGGAAGTCTCTTCTCAGGCTTGCTAATCAAACAGTCCATATCTGTCGAAATATTTGCGGTGCTTTCAGGACCATAATTAAATAACAATTACATCTGACTAACAGCCTTTTCCACCCTGTCTGCGCGTTCGTGCGCGAGCCTCAAGGGACAGAGCTGGAGTCATGGAGCAGTGTCTGTTTTCACTGCCAATAACACGCTAATGAAGAACACATCAAACTGAAGTGTGTGCGCCGGAGAGACCAAGAGAGCAAATGATGCTTGAGTTTTGTTCCCTTCATAGATGTTCCTTCAGCAAAGCATGCTCATCTGGAGATGCGGACACGTGGCTTTTAATGGCGGAAAGGAGAAGGGGGTTGTCCACAAACATTCAGAACAGATTGTTTTTCATCGTTCTCACTCATCTGTCATTCTTAATCATATTGGTGTGTCGTGCCTCTCACCATGTTTAATAGAACGGATGATCCCTAATGCTTGTCAATTACCACTAATCACCATTGTGACATTACATAAACAATCACACACACATACACACACAAATCATTAATGTTAATGTTCCCGCACAAATATAGTCCAGAGAAAAGATAGCATTATAAATGTAGGCTATGCACCATCACATCATCCACAACAAAATGCTCTTTTATTTTAATGTTTCTTTTATTTTGTGTTTTATTAACTTACATTCAGTCAGTTGACTTGACAGAACCAATTAACTTGTGGTTTGACCACAGCAGTTAGCTTAGCAAGAGATTGGAGAGGATGTTAAATAACTTCAAGCGAGGGCCTCAGCAGGAAGTGAAGCCCTTCCAGTAGAAGTTTTTGCATCCCTCTTTGCGTACCCGGGTGGGCAGTTGGTTTGAACTTTCTGCCGAGCGTTCTTGCTCCAAGCGCAGGTCCTCGCTTTCGCTTGCCATTGAAAGGCCTTTCTCACGCATCTCCATTTCAGGGATGGAAAGCAGGGAAAGGAGCTTCTCGACGTCTCTCTTTGTAAAGTCCTGAGAAAAACATTTTAACGTGATGGGATCAACATTTCAGTGTCTTGTAAAACTAATGGTGCACATTCATTAAGATCAACGTATACATGAGGTAACAGAGTCTAAAAGAGAAAAGCCATTTTGTATTTATAGTGGAATGTGTGTTTGATTAGAACTAAATGTATTCCATTAACTCAGCGTTCCTGTATAGTAAAATACAATGCATTTACTTTGCAAAGACGTAAATGAGAAAAACAAGAGGGTCATTTAGAAATGTGTGTGGGCTACATGACTAAGGGAAAGAGGTACTGGAAGGAATGATGTCTTCCTATTGAATTAGATGAGGATCGTAGTAGTTTCCCATTTAAACGTCTATTAAAAGCAGAATGAACTAGCGCATTAAACAAACTGAGCATTCCAGCAACCTAAAACTGAAATACGTGTAATCCCATTTGTTTGAAGCAATAGTTCACCAAAAATGTAAAACTGACATTATTTACTTACCCTCAGCTCGTTCTAAAATTATATTGATATTATTTCTTCTGCAGAACAAAGAAGAATTTTTTTTCCATACAATGAAAGTCAATGGGGTCCAGTTTTGTTTTGGACTCCTTTGACATTTAATGTGCCGACAAAGACTGTTGAAATCCTTCTTTTGTGTTCCACAGAAGAAATTGGGTCTGTATCTGTTTGGGGTGACATGAGGGTGAGTAAATGACAATTTTTGGAGGGGCAATCCTTTATTGATAACTAATAATTGATAGCTAGTTGAATGTGAGCTTAATTGGCAGCCTTGAACATACAGACAATGGAAAACTAGAATCCAGGAGATAAATACAAGCCGTATTTTGTCAATGTTCGTTTGAGACTCACCTGTGTAGCCTGTCCAGTCGCTCTTGCTCTCTGCAGAAGTCTGTGATGGCGGAAGTCCAGGTCCGGTTCTAGCTGTGAATTAGCACAGCGACCACACAGCACAAGGGACAGACCCAACAGGGCCAAATAACAGTGCAGCTCACACAGTCTCATCTCAAACCTCTGTGTTCAGCTCACGGAGTGACTCTTTGTAGCTGTGATTCGGGTTCTGGACCCTTGGAAAAACCAAGCGCTCTTTTTAAACTCCTTCCACTCATATGGTTGACTGACAGCTGCCCAGGTTGCTCGGTGATAGTGGAATGTGATGTCGTAAAGCATTTAGATTGTTCTGGTCCCACAGTAATGGGAAACACTCTCATTTAGATAACACAAACGAACAAATTGCGACTTGACAAAGGGGGCTACAATAAAAGCATTAGACTGAATGGATTCAGGTTTGTTCAACTAATTTAAAGCAAATACAACGGAGAAATGCCTGAGTGTGCGTCTCCATCGCTCTGAAGCACACACACCGTGGCAGAAGTGAATAATAAAAGCTTTTAGAAACTTAATTGATTCTGAAGTAAGACAATAATGTGTGTTTTCCTGAAGTGTTAACTCAAGAAGTACAAACATTTGTGCTGTTGGGAACATCTTCTATTTGCTTTGTAGAGACAAATTGATGAATTAAATTATTAGTGAATTCTCAATGAGGTTTCAAAGCATTGATGAAAAATAAAGTGACAGGTGTGATATGCATTATAAAACAAAACCCAAACGTAATATATATTTAAAGAGGAAGATACTTTATTATACTAAGACAAGTATCACTTCATTCATATGGATCTTATACCTCTCAGACCATATTTCGAGACCAGAATACAATTTATGGGATTGGGCTCTTTTAAATATGGGCTAGTAAGCAACCATCTACAATCTTAAAAATAAAGATTCTAAAAGGTTTGTGGAGTGATGCCATAAAGAAACCATTAGAAGAATTGAAGAATTTCAAAGTGGTAGGCCACCTATAAATACTCTAGCAACCACGCAGAACACCCTAGCAACAACATAACAATGCTTTATCAACCACGAAAAAATTCTGCATCTACAATCTTAAATAATAAAGCTTTCAACAGGAGGTTTACACAGTGATGCCAAACAACATTTCAGTGAACAGTTCTTAACAGGACCATTTCCTTTTTTAAGAGTGAAAAACATTTTAATAATCTAAAGAACCCTCTTCCATTATTAACAACCTTTTGTGCAATGTAAAGTTTCTACAGATGTTACAATTCTTTATGAAACCATATATGCCATTAAAGAACCAAAAAACTATGGAGAGTTAAATTTCCTTTCTTTCAAAGACGGCTTTCCAAAAAGGTTTTTTTTTTTTTTACTATTTCATAGTATGTTCCAGGTTGTAACATTTAGTGAGAGAAGGTGGCACTGGGGCCTTTGAATATGAGGTCATGTTCCAGTAATGCCACATACAGTTTGATCACCACTTTCTAGAAAACGGAGTCAATTTTATAAACTAATGTTTTTAGAGACTTTTCAAAGCCAAACTGCCAGTGGAAATTCACACAAAAACATTTGCATTACATGTAGGTATTCAAAAGAGACTCTGGCCTGACATCTTGTGGTCGGCCTTAAGCAGTCATGACTTAGGTTTATGATTACGAAGCACATCGGATCATGCACTTTTCCAGCAGCAGCTAACTTTGTGTCCTTATTTTTATTTGATTTGATTTTTTGGTGTTATCAACATCACAGCATATCAATATAAACTATATTGTCTCATCCTTGGGGGAGATTTAGAGTTTGAAATGTCATTCAGCATGCAGAGAAGTTGCAGTGAAGTTGCACATTCAGTGATTATTACAACACTGTATTTGTTCAGTAAATGTTTGGTACAAATACGTGCCATAATCAAAACAAGAGCTACATATTAATGTCATCCAAAAGATTATTTAGTCAAGTAGTGCAATGTTACACATCCAAACACAATGATCTTTATTTATGAACTGATGGAGTGTTTAACAAGAAAAAAGTATAATTAGGCCAATTAAAATCTGTACATAAGAGATATATTGAGATCCTATACTAAACATAGACACTTTCTATAGAAATATTCAGTTGCTTTGACCATTGACCAAAAACCATTACAACATTTTCAGTTATACAGTACTCGAGCTATTAAACATTGCAGTCAAAAAAAAGACTATAAAATATTTTAACTGCACTAAACTTCTATTATTTTTCAACTATGAAAGCACAAAACAGTATGTGTGATTCATATGCACACATAAATCACAATTATATAATGATGACAGATTTTATATTTTATTCAGAGGAAGTGTTTTATGTTTTCTTCAGAGGACGATTCTTAATTTCTTCCTAGTTGATTTGGCATTGACAAGCTTTTATATTTTTGTAATAATTCATTTCTGTTTACAATGTACAAGTGAACTGAATATGAGTCATGGGGAAAGCTTCTTAATGCAATGCTATAGGCTGAATTCACATAATGACTACACATACACACACTTTGTCTCTCTTAACGTCTCAAGTTTATTTTCCTTTTTTCCATTAATCTAACAAATAGCACCATTAACTCTGAGTCATTCAGTGTTAAATAAGAACAAGCTTAAATATGCTTTGCAAAACCTCATCACCAAAAATATTGTCAAATAAGCTTTGTCAAATTTATTTTGCACACTAAGAAACAGACTTTTGATTCTTCCTTGAATAAAGTTCCAATAGCAAGCAGAGCTATAGCAAAAGTATTTGTATAATAAAGCATTTGTATATTTTTGTTTAATTAAGCATTTGTATAAAAAAATCATAGTCCAAATGATATGCACACCTTGCTTACACTTTCAGTTGCACAAATCACTTCAGACACATCCAAAATAATTAAGCAGGGATCTATTGCATTTGAATCAGAACATTTAGTGAATTCCTTGAAGGATTTATGTTAAAATAAATAAGCAGAATAACTATTTTGTTTCTGTTTTAAATACTAAATTAATTACTAAATTAACACATTAATTATTGATCCTCTGTTTCTCAATGCATGCTTAAATCTAACCAGAAAAAAAAATCTAATGGCTTACAACTGTTATTCCCACATATAAAAGTCATTTATAATTAACTAAAAATTAAAAATAGTTATGAGAAGTAGCTGAACTGAAGCCACCCCAAATTCTGATTTGACCTTTCATTTGAGAGAAAAACACATTTATAAGTGCTGGACAGGAGAGGGAATCTTTTATTTTTGTTTGGTTTTGTTCTTTAAAAATACTATAATCTGCTAAATTTGTCCAAATGTTCAAATTGTCTGAAAAGCATCACAGGCTCCGCATTTACCTGCTGAATTAGCCAACAGACTTCGCCATGTCTGTAGACAGCCAATAAGAGTAATCATTTCGAAAAGCGTAGTGACAGTGTCATTGGGACTGCACACCAGGAAAGGCATGGTGGAGGACATTTGCAAACAGTTTCCCACAGATCCCTCAAACACACAAGCACGCACAGACTGAGAATTTCACAGGCTTTCACAGAATTTCTGTGCTCAGAACTGTTGCGTATGTAAAAGTGTCTTCCCACATTTATGTCAATTTGCATTATGTGCATCCGTGTGTGCATGAGCTATCCTAGAAATGTTCTGTCTGTGTTTCATGGATAGGTCTTGTCCATGTCGGCAGTCATTGCTGTTGATGAAGAGAAGTGAATATCCAAAGTACACAGGTTTTGACACAGGAGAACTGTCTGGTATAGTTGTTGTCTGACTATGCTTGGTAAAAAGGAATCCATCTTTTATCCCAGGTGAACCTTGTAAACTCTTGAGACCCACTGACAAACCAGGAACACCTTAGGAGGCAAACAACTCTTTTTCTAGATATACCATTTTTAAGAATGACCTTTTTCTCTTTTTGGGCCAGTGTCTCACTTCAGTCCAGACATCCCCTTTTGTCCAAGACCTCCATCCACACCTCTTCTTCCCTTGAGTTCCTAAAATGTTGGGAATTACAAGATACAAGATGAAATCATAACATTTAAGAGAAAATTAGAGCATTGTATTTGTGGCATTGTACCTTTTGGACCTTGTAACCCTTTAAGTCATTGTTTTCCTGGTTCTCCTTTTTCGCCGACTTCTCCAGGGCAACCCGGGTCTCCTGGGACTGAGAGCCACAACATCACACCCTTCAGGCCCTAAATATTCAAAAAGAGGGAAAATACATATTCATATTTGCTCATAAAACAATTGGCACTGAAGAGAGTCATGTTGTAACTGAAATGTTTGCAATTCCTCCGTAAAGCTGTGTTTTTATCTCACACGGTACATTAATACATATTTTTAAAAGACTGATTCACATTTTCAAATCTGATAATGTCTTATAATAACTATAAATCCTTTAGAGTGGTGGTTTCTCTGCAATTATTATTATATTATTATAGAATATTTTATGTGATCCTGTATACTTTAGAAAATTAATTACAGAAAGGAAATAATTAAAGAGTCCGTTAAAATAGTAAACCAACAAGAAATTGGTAAAACAGTGTAATAAAAATTTTAAAATCAAATTGGAATGCTTATCAGTGTGATGATTGACATTTTAATGATTGTCCAATTAGATGATGTCTAAACTGAAGTCCCGCCCCCCACAGCTAGTTGCTGGATGGGGGAAGCCCTTTTTTTCTGGCTCCACTGAAACACAACCTGTAAATATGATGAATAACAGATGTTTACGAACAGAGAATGGAAAATTCTTACAGAGGAAGGTCTGCATAATAGCTCCTTGGACTTTATCTAGTCCTATTCAACCCAGCATTTATTGCAAAGAACATACCATGACAGGTATGACAATCAACAGATGTTTATGAACACAGAGACCGGAAAAATCTTACAGAGGAATGTCTGCAAAATAGCTCCATGGACTTTATCTAATCCCATGTTCAACCCTAGCATGTATTGCAAAGAACATACCATGACAGGTATGCCAAACACACGAGTATAGACAGAAGTAGACACAAACAGGTGGACACAAACAGAGCAGCGTGTGCGTGACTTATATCGTTGATAAGTGGTCTGTAGCTAGGGATACAGTGATACTGTGATTTTGCATTATATCCCTCGCTCACCAATGGATCCTCTGCAGTGAATGGGTGCCGTGAGAATGAGAGTCCAAAACAGCTGATAAAAACATCACAACATCCACAAGTGACCCACGCGACTCCAGTCTATCAATCATGTCTTGTGAAGCGAAAAACTGCATGTTTTTTGGAACAGATCCATTTTTAAGAAGTTTTTACATTAACTTCAAACCCTTGCTTTCAGCTAAAATACGAATCCTCTATATAAAAAAAAAATAATAATTTTTTCCAGTGTAAATGTCATCTAGTCTGAATCAGGAGAGAAATATGCACAGATCGTACTGCTTACATGGGAAACCTTTCCAAAAACATTTCTAAACAAATATGTTAGTGGCACCCATTCACTGAAGAGGATCCAAATTTCTCCAAATCTGTTCTGATGAAGAAACAAACTCATCTACATTATGAATAGCCCAAGTGTAACAAGAATATAAATTACTGTATGTTCTGTTCAATACATGTTAATGTTAATATTAATATTGAAATATGAGTGTTTTCCCTTTAATTGTTGTGATGTTCTCTTTTGTCTCTTCCTCTTCTCTTTTGCTTTGTAACTGCATGGGAGAGGAACACCAGGTTTCTTTTCACACGCTGATAATCTGATTTAATCTTTATTGTAACCCTTATATTCATATTTCCATCCCAATTCATGTGTGTAGTGTTATTTAGCTTACCTGTGTTATCACTTTTTGCCATTTTACCCCTTTTTCAAATTATGTTTGTATTTTTTGTTCTGAACGTGAAACTGAAAGCACACGCTGAACTGTGTACATTTTCTGATTACATTTTTTGGAAGACAACAATAAGGGCAATTTACTCGGAGGCTGCCTGTTTTCTGTGTTGTATCAGATTAAAAGATCCAGATAAGCAAAAGTCTGCTGTCCCAAATCTGATTGTTCAATGCAACTCAATATCTACACAACAGTTTGTAGTGTCTCCTAACCAGCATCAGATTCACCGTTATTATGATGGTGAGGAAGTTTTCTGCACATTTTTACAATTTTTGGATGAGCTATTCCTTTAACTTAAATTCAAACTATATCTGTATATCATGAAAGTTAACATTATGATTTTCTAGCTGCTGTGAAACTATGTGTTTTGAGAAAAGCGCTATACAAATAAATCTGACATCATTCTACTCTATGGCAAATGCCAAAGCCTCTGCACCAGAAACGTTCACCAGAAGAGGGCAGCATTTATGCTTAAGATCCCTAGATACTTTCACAGCTGCTGATGTTTTGCATAAGCTACTCCTAAATGTAATGTAGAAACTTTAATTTTCCGTGAAGCTGCTTTGCAACGATTTGTATTGTGAAAAGCTTTATACAAATAAACGTGTATTGAACTGAACACACTGTAAGGATAAAAGCAGTCACAAAGCAATGTTTGTGACATAATAAGACATTGTCATTTCTGTGTGGATATGATTGCATGTGTTTATATATGTTTGCATATTCTATTACCCTTTGTCCTTTAATTCATTGAGAGTTGCACCCTGATTTTGCACTGTAAACACACCACTGAGAGGAAAACACAAGCAAAATAACACCATGACTGCATGCATGCATTTAAAGATAGAATAGTACTATATGGTTTTCTCATACTTAATAAATGAAAAAAAAAAAAAATATTGATTAAAAGTTATTATCATTTGTGGATTTGTAGCATCTTGTGATTGGTATTTCTGAGTAACTGACTGTAGGCAAAAGATAGGCACCTATGATTTAAATGAAATCACCTAATCATGAAATGGATGAAATCCATGGCTTAAAGGAATGCTGTGAGTTCCTCTGGTTCTGTGAATGAACATGCATCGTTACGGATGAACTCCAAAATTAAAAGATGGGCCTGGGTTCATGGCCTCATATCTCACGAGATCATAGATTCATACAGTCTTTGCAAGGTATGGTGAGTAACAGCAAAGCTATGCTTACTTTGATGACAACAGAAGATGATAATTGAGCACTATTATGTCCCACTAGATCATTTTGAATAAAAGTAACAGACTTAGTTTTTTTTTTTTTTCTATCTATCTATTAATCACATCTAAATTGCTTTGGAAATGTTTGGATCAATTCATTCATTCTTTAATTAAGTCTCTTATGCTCGCCGAGGCTGCATTTATTTGATCAAAAACATGAAAACAGTATTATTGTGAAATATTTGTATTATTTAAAATAACTATTTTCTATTGTAATATAAAATTACAGTATACATTTTATTGTTTTATCCCTCTTCCAGACTTTCCATAATCTATAATAACTTATTTACATTTTTTTCAGTGACAGAATTGTTCTGTAATGCATGTACGCGTGTTCAGATTCACAGGGTAGACCTGTCAGTGTCACATACGTGCAAGACAAAATATGCCTCCTGATGATCCTGATGATCTCAGAGACCATTTGGGTAGCTTGGTTTCGCTTTAACTGAATCTGTCTGCCATTGTGCAGACGTATAGATATAATATGTGCAGTTATAATCTTTGTGCAGTTCTGGTGAATGGGAGATTCTGCGTGTGTGATAGACAATCTGTTTGGGTTCAGGTTGTTTGGGTTTTACCGTGCACGTAGGACTGGATGACTGGAGGATTTTATATTAAGATCAATCTTGAAGACATCCACAATCTACTTTTCAAGTGAACTGTAGAGATAGTGATCTTTTATGTTTTTGTAATAATCCCAGATCGCACACGTATGTCTGCAAGTTATCTATGAAAGATCGCTTCATCCAGAAAGCATCTGCTGTGTACAAACATCTGATAGACATCTTAATGAGGTCAGTTTTACATATTCTAAATCATAAACCATTTTAAATACATTTTCTAAATGTATAGTTGACATCTCATAGGAAACATCCTATAGATGTTTTGCAGATGAGCAAACGCTCATGCACAAAGAATGCTGAAACTGAAAGAACCATTTACCCGATCATCAAGAACTTCAAGGAGAGAGGTTTGACTGCAGTGAAGAAGTCTTCAGGACGTCCCAGAGTGTCCAGCAAGTGCCAGGACGGTCTCCTCGCCAGCAGTGCAGAGCTGGCTCAGGAATGGCAGCAGGTTGGTGTGAGAACATCTGCCACTTCTCTCCAAGAAAAACGACTGACTGAAATTCTGAAGTACAAGGATTGGACAGCAGAAGACTGATGCAAAGTTATTTTCTCTAATGAAGCTCCCTTCTGACTGTTTGGGACATCTGGAAAATCTAATGTTCAGAGAAGAACAGGTGAGCACTACATGAGTCCTGTGTTGTGCCAACAGTGATACATCCTGAGACCATCCATGTGCTGGGATGCTTTTCAAGCAATGGAGTGGGCTCTCAATTCTGCCCAAAAACGCTCCCATGAATAAAGAATGGTATCAAAACGTCCTGCAAGAGTGACTTCTTCCAATGATCCATGAGCAAATTGGTGGTGATCCATCCATTTTCTAGCTTAATGTAGCACCATGTCACAAAGCAACAGTGACAAAGAAAAGTACCATTATTAACTATGCAAATAATGCAATGAATGACATTTCTAAAGCAATTTGTGTCATTTGGGAAGCAACCAGTCATTTTTAACTTATTCTGTGAGCGAAAGGGTTCCAATAACAGGCAAGTGGAGATATAGTGAGAACTTTCAACTGTCTTTATCAAGTTTTCATCTTGTGTACTGTACTAAATTATTATAATTCCGGGTATTTACAGTATTTTACTATTCTATGGAAGTCAGTGGCCGGGACCAACAACTGTTTGGTTGTCAGAACAATGACAGAACTTTCATTTTTGGGTGAACTCTAACATCCAGTTTCCTTCAAACCCATTTTCTTTAACCACACATTCAAACCTTGCATCCTTTGAGATCTTTGCTAAAATCATGTCAATGATTGTTGATACTCCTTATCTGAATCAACATTGATTACAGGGATTCAACTGTGATTCTGTGTCACAAATAAACTGTTTTTGTCTTTCTACCCTTGCGCATTTTTACCCAGATGCTGGAGTAGCATTACGCCAATCCTTACACAAAGGTTCTGGTGGTACCATGATACAGTGATGCTATCAGTTGTTCTTTGCATGGTACTTTGTACGGTGTTATTTGGAAACCTTGGGAACTCCATGGCAAATTTGCTAAAGCCATGATATTTGAATAATGCCAATATTCAGAATGGTGTTCAAATAAAAAAAGTCATACATTACCATCTGATTCCATCACTGTAGCATGGTGCCACCAAAAGCATGGTACTTTGTTGTAAGCTAAATCCAATCCTACACTAAAACTAACATACAATATTGTGTGTGTTCACTGCTGTGTGTGTGCACTTTGGATGAGTTAAATGCAGAGCACAAATTATGAGTATGAGTCACCATACTTGGCTCTCTTGTCACTTTAAAACAACTATAAATTTTAACAAAGTTTATTACCTATCTGGATTCATACTTGTGTGCTATGCTGACACTGCAGATAAGATATGACATGACACAGACTTTAATACACAGAGCCACGAGTAATGAAATATGTGGCCTACTGAGAGATCTGAGTCCTGATGCACATGTGCTGGGGGCTTCAGGAAGCTTCAAAGGGGCCTGCAGAATACATGTGTTTGTGCTCACAGATGCACTGCCTCTATGCAAGCGTACTCAAGTACAGTCACGTTCTGACAGGTAAACACTGAGCACACACACCAACATACTCAAAATATCTGTACAAAGCATGTCTTGCATTAAATAGTCATTTGTCAATCATTTGTAAAATAATTGTCTATTTCAAAAAGCAAGGCCAAAACAATTTCATAAACAAAAGAAACTAGATGAAGTGAGATTTGACGAGACAGGAGGAAAAAAGAGAAGAAAAGAAACAAGAGTACTGATACTAAGAACTGATAAAGACAGTGCTGTGGCTTTGGTGCTTTTATATTTAAGTTCTGCATTTGATACGGTCCATTACAATACCCTGATTTCCAGGTTAGAGAGCTGTGTTGGGTAACAGATTATGATGTTAAAATGGTTTCAATCTTTTCTAACAAATAGAAGATTTAGTGTTTCTGTTAGCCAAATATAATTCGTCCTCATGCCCACTTGCATGTGGAGTGTCACAGGGATCAATTCCTGCTCCAGTTTGCTGAAAACAGAATTGTGAAATACTATTTAAAATTACTATTTTCTTGTTATTATCTTACTATCTTCTAATTGTTTCACAGGAGTAGACTGTCGATTTGATATCAAAGTTCAGATACACAGGGTAGAGCTGTCTGTCTCACATACACAACAAAATATACCTCCTGATGATCCTGATGATCTCAGAGACCATTTGGCTAGAACTGTTTCTCTGTAACCGAATCTGTCTGACATTGTTCAGACGTATAGATATAATATATCTATGCAGTTCTACAGAAATTGTAGATTCTGCATACCGCTGGTTAGATGCGTTGTGTGATAGACAATCTGTTTGGGTTGTTTGGGTTTTACCGTGCATGAAGGGTTGGGTGATCTGTCGATTTTATATCAAGATAAAGAGGTCTACGATCTATTTTTCAAGTGAATCTCAGAGATAGTCATCTTTTATGTTTTTGTAATAATCCCAGATAGCACATGCCTGTCTGCAAGTTATCTATTAAAGATATCTTCATCGGGAAAGCATTTGCTGTGTACAAACATCTGATTTACATATTCTAAACATACATATTCAATTCATGCCCCAGTTTTATTTTCTTTATATATGCTACTGATGGGTGCTATATTTGAGAAACATGGAGTGTCTGCTATGGTTAAAGCAGAATCTTCTAGTGTTAAATGAAAAAAAATAACTTAAATCATTTTGTTTGGTTTAAAGTACATGAGGACTGCGCCCATTACTTGCAATCTCTCTTCTTAGATTATACCTTGTGCCAAAAATCGTCTAAGGTTACGTATGTAACCCTGGTTCCTCGAAGGAACGAGACGCTGCGTCGAGAACGATTGGGGAACGCCCCCAGCGTGACGTCTCTGAATCATGTGTGTAATCAGTCCAATGGATGGGCGAGACGTCATAGGCAGGTGACGTCAGAGACCAGGAAGCATAAAAGCCGGAGAAACACAGCCGGCCCCAGCCTCAAAGGATGAAGCAAGCGCCGGCCAGAGATGCCGGAAGTGTGGCACTGCGACGCAGCGTCTCGTTCCTTCGAGGAACCAGGGTTACATACGTAACCTTAGACGTTCCTCTTCAGGAACTCGAGCTGCGTCGAGAACGATTGGGGAACGAGAATGCCCACGCCGCCAGACTTACAAATCTCTGCCAGTGTGGGAAACTGCACAACTAGGACGAGAGAACAGAGGGGCCTGGAGCGGCTCGTAAATCTAGACCATAAAATCTTACAAAGGTCAAGGGCATGGACCACCCCGCAGCCTCGCAGATATCATGCATAGAGACACCTGCTAGGAAGGCCTTGGAGGCCCCCACACTTCTAGTGGAGTGAGCCTTGACCCCCAGGGGAGAGGGGAGGTCAGAGGACTCATATGCAAGGGAAATAGCATCTACTATCCACCGGCTGAGGGTCTGTTTAGTAGCAGGAAGACCTCTCTTAGGGGGACCATAACAAACAAACAACTGGTCCGCCCTTCTCCACAGGGCAGCTCTGTGGACGTATGTGTCCAATGCTCGCACTGGACACATACAATTAAGCTTCTTCTGGTCTGGCTCCCTGAAGGGAGGAGGACTGAAGGCCTGGAGTACGACAGGCCGTGGTGTAGAGGAGGGAACCTTAGGGACATACCCTGCACGAGGGTAAAGGAAAGCTTTAGCCAGACCGGGCGCAAAGTCTATATAAGAAGGGGCCACAGAGAGGGCCTGCAGGTCCCCAACTCTCTTGAGAGAAGAAATCGCCAACAAGAAGACAGTTTTAATAGAGAGAAGGCGATCGGAGATCTCCTCAATAGGCTCGAAGGGCGGCCTACTGAGAGCTTCTAACACCACGGCCAGGTCCCACGTGGGGACACGAGAACGTACTGGAGGCCTCAGCCTCAGCGCACCACGGAGGAAACGTGTAACAAGGGGGTGTCTGCCCACTGACTGGCCACCGAGAGGGGCGTGGTAGGCCGCAATGGCCGCCACGTAGACCTTCAGGGTGGAGTGGGTCAACCCTGTGGAGAAACGGGCCTGCAGGAACTCCAGCACTGTACCAATCGGGCAGTTAACTGGGTCGAGCTGGCGGTCTCCGCACCAAGAAGTGAATAGTTTCCACCTCAAGGCATACAGTTTCCTCGTAGAGGGAGCTCTGGATTGGAGGATGGTCTCAACAACCTCGGTTGAGAGACCGGAAGCTACGAGTTGTGCCCCCTCAGGGGCCACACCCATAACTTCCACAGCTCCGGGCGGGGGTGGACTATGGTGCCCTCCGCCTGTGAGAGGAGATCCCTCCTGATGGGAATCTCCCAGGGAGAGCCGTCTAGGAGGGAAATCAGGTCCGAGAACCATACTCGTCCCGGCCAGAACGGGGCTACTAACAGCAGCCGGACTCCGTCCCGGCGCACTCTCTCCAGAACTCCCGGGAGCAGAGCAATCGGGGGAAAGGCGTACAGACGAAGCCTCGGCCAAGTCTGTACCATGGCATCCAGCCCCAGTGGAGCTGGATGAGTCAGAGAGAACCAGAGGGGACAGTGCGATGTCACTCGAGTCGCAAACAGGTCCACCTGAGCCTGGCCAAAAACTCTCCAAATCTGCTTCACCACCTCGGTGTGAAGCCGCCATTCCCCGGGCCTCGGCCCCTGCCTCGACAGGATGTCTGCTCCCATATTCATATGCCCAGGAATGTGAACCGCCCTGAGCGAGAGGAATTTGTCCTGGGCCCACACAAGGATCTGGTACGCTAGTTTGTTTAGACGGCGTGAGCGCAGACCTCCTTGGTGGTTGATGTAAGAGACCACCGCTGTGTTGTCGGTGCGCACCAACACATGGCGACCTCTGAGGTCTGGGAGAAAATAACGGAGTGCACGCAGCACGGCCAGCATCTCCAGGCAGTTGATATGCCATGTCAGATGGCGACCACTCCACAGACCACGGGCAGGGTGGCCACTCATGACCGCACCCCAGCCGGTGAGGGAGGCATCCGTCGCTAGCATCACGCGGCGACAAGGAGCTCCCAACACCGGGCCCTGAGACAAGAACCAAGGCTTCCTCCACATATCCAAGGCACGTAGGCAGCGCCGCGTGACCTTGATCATGCGAAGTGGGTTTCCCCTCGGGGAGAACCGCTTGGTCTTGAGCCACCACTGTAGGGGTCTCATGTACAGCAGGCCAATAGGTATCACGTTGGACGCAGCTGCCATCAGACCCAGCAGTTTTTGAAACCGCTTGACAGTGAGTGACTGGCCTTCTCTTACTCTCGCGACTGCGGCGAGGATCGACTCGATCCGAGCAGGTGACATGCGTGCCTGCATCGTGGTCGAATCCCACACCACGCCCAGATAAGTGGTTCTCTGTACTGGAGAAAGCACACTTTTCTTGGCGTTCAGTCTTAACCCCAGCTCTCTCATGTGGGCGAGAACGACATCTCGATGCCGAACCGCCATCTGCTCTGATTGAGCTAAGATCAACCAATCGTCGATATAGTTCAGTATGCGGATGCCCTGGAGTCGTAGTGGAGCCAGGGCTGCATCCACACACTTCGTGAAAGTGCGGGGTGAGAGTGCAAGGCCAAAGGGAAGTACTCGATATTGGTATGCTTCGCCCCCGAAAGCAAACCTCAGAAACTTCCTGTGTAGGGGAAGGATGGAGATATGAAAATATGCATCTTTTAGATCTATCGTGACAAACCAGTCCTCGGACCTGATCTGAGACACAACCTGTTTGAGTGTGAGCATCCTGAACTTCAATCGCTTGACTGAGCGGTTCACTAGCCGCAGATCTAAAATGGGACGCAACCCCCCATCCTTCTTTGGAACAATGAAGTACCGGCTGTAGAACCCTGACTCCCTGTCGTGAGGAGGGACCACCTCGATGGCCTCCTTCCTCAGAAGAGCGTGCACTTCCTGTTCCATAACCAGAGCCTGCTCGGGACCCACCAGCGTGGGTGAAACCCCGTTGAAACGAGGCGGAGGGGAACCAAACTGAATCGTGTAGCCTCTTTCTACAGTGTGCAGGACCCATTGAGACACATTTGGCAGTAGTTTCCACGCTGCTAAATGATCTACTAAGGGAGTCAGTCTCTCGAGACTGACCTCTAAGTGTAATCAGAGCGGCTAGCTCGGTGCCCTGTAACGGCGGACCGGCAGGAGACAACCGAACTAACCGCTCTAGAGACCTCCGCGGAGGCGGCGAGCCACTCAGCACCGCTACGTTTCTGGGCGGTAACTGGGCGTGGTGCTCGCGGGAGACCGCTGCGCCCTGTAACTCCGGCAGGGTTGGCAGAACGATCTCCTGAGGGCACTGAGGCGAGACGGACACCGTGTAATGCGGTGTAACCCGCTGCACCACAGAGGGGACTGCCCTCATAAGCCCTGGGCCAGTGGCGTCAGGGCTTATTGGCCGAAGACCTCTTAGCCTTAAGTACGGTCCGCAGATCCGGCTTAGACTTAGAGGCCCCCGACCCAGAGCGTCGTCTGGACCCACGGCTCCGCTTAGCTGGAGGAGCGCGTGAGGCGACACTCTGTTTTTGTGCCTCCCTGTATGAGGAGCTGGTACTCGGCGAAGGCTGCCCCCGCCCGGCAGCCTCCAGATTTAGAGAGCGACGTGGGAGGAACCGCTGGAACGCCGCCGCCTGCTTGCGAGCCTCCTGGTACCTGTCGACGACAGAATTAACCGCGTCGCCGAACAGGCCCGAGGACACAAGCGGGGCGTCCATGAGACAAACCCTGTCCTTCTCTTTCATGTCAGACAGGGTGAGCCACAAATGTCTCTCTGCTGCTACCATTGCTGCCATGGACCGCCCAATAGCACGAGCGGTCTCTTTGGTAGCACGTAGAGACAAATCAGCGGTCCTCCTGAGCTCCGTAATATCCTCAGATCTCACGTGCTCTTGCTCATCTAAATCTTTCAGCAGGTCGGCTTGATACGCCTGTAACACCGCCATGGTGTGCAGACACGCACCAGCCTGACCCGCTGCCGAGTACCCCTTGCCCACCAGCGCTGATGTTGTGCGCAGCGGCTTGGAGGGCAGCGCCGGAGCCTTTAATGACGATGCCGCGCCGGGAGACAGATAGCTCGCGAGCGTCTGTTCAACCCGGGGCATCGCCTTATAACCGCGCTCATTCATCCCCGCTACGTTGCCGTAGTGATCAGAAACGGGGATAAAGACGCGGGCCGAGAAGGGTTTCTCCCACGATTTACACACCTCGGCGTGCAAATCGGGAAAAAAAGGCAGGCTTCGGCGCGGAGGTGGCGGCTTAGTTCGCAGAAAACGCTCATCAAGTTTACTTTTCTGCGGTTCAGCCTTTTTCTCGGCTGGCCATTCTATGTTTAACTTGGCCACAGCACGAGTAACCACCTCCAAAAGCTCCTCATACTGGGGCGATTGAGGGGG
The DNA here is from genome assembly GCF_003368295.1 of Carassius auratus. Taxonomy (NCBI): domain Eukaryota; kingdom Metazoa; phylum Chordata; class Actinopteri; order Cypriniformes; family Cyprinidae; genus Carassius; species Carassius auratus. The sequence continues at coordinate 345,045 of NW_020525536.1, read as the reverse complement.
CGAATCCTCAGTGACGTTCACCACATCAACCTCCTCGGAGGAAGATAGATGAAGCGCCGAGCCCGCTCCCCGGGGAGAAGTAGCGCCGGAGCGCGCTTCCGATCCCTGAGAGCGGGCGCTGGATCTGGCAGGTGAGGAAGAAGATAGGGACTCGCCCGTCTCCATTCCCTCTGCCAAATCCAACTGCGAACCCCACGAGCGAGATCGCCGCTCCGCCTCGGCAGAAGCGGGACCAGCGCCGCGGGGAACGCTAGCGAAGGCTCCCTCGGTGAAGAGAGCCCTCCGGGAACGGAGAACATGCAGGGCAAGCCGCTCGCAATGCGGGCAGTCGGCTCTCTCGAGAGCCGACTCTGCATGCTCCGCTCCCAGGCAAACAACGCACAAACTGTGTGTATCCCCGCCTGAGATATAGCGAGGACAGGGAGGAACACACAGTCTGAAACGCTGCTTGCCTTCGCCCATTTTGTGTTTGGTCTTGGAGGGTGCTTTTGGCATACTTTGGGGATGACAAACAACACTAAATAAGACTCACAAACGTAAAGTTTCTTTGAACAGTACAGACACACAGAGAGCGCTTGCTGAAGACAGAAAGGCTGGGGCCGGCTGTGTTTCTCCGGCTTTTATGCTTCCTGGTCTCTGACGTCACCTGCCTATGACGTCTCGCCCATCCATTGGACTGATTACACACATGATTCAGAGACGTCACGCTGGGGACGTTCCCCAATCGTTCTCGACGCAGCTCAAGTTCCTGAAGAGGAACTTGGTGTTTTCTTTACTTTAGCATGAGTTTTTAAAAACTAATTAGTGCAGTGGTCAAATCAAGCTTTTTCCATTTACAGTGTTTAATGAAAATCAAATATATACTTTCTGTAAAACAGTTTGAACAGATTATTCACTTGTTTCTCATATAGACTACTGTAATTCCCTATATTATAGTATAAGCCAGTCCTATTTAATTCACCTATACAGTTGGTTTAAAACGCTGCTACAAGGACAAGCAGACAGACGTTCGATCACATCTCACCCTTATTTCACTAAAATCGCTATTAATCAAATTTTGAATTGTTTTTAAATTTTTAACTTTTGTTTTTAAATCTCTACATAATTAAGCACCATCAGATCATTCCCTGCTTATGTAGTCCCTGCTTAAAAAAAAACATCTATTGTCAATAGCTTTTATCTAGTTATAATAATAATATTGGGTTATCCTGTGCTCTCTTATATTGTGTTTTCATATTTCTCAGATTTTAGTTGTATTGTCCAGCCCAGATTAAGAGCAGTGCCATGATGAATAGGAAATATTCATAAATGCCCTACTAGTCTCAGAACACACAGACAGGCTGAGACTGACACCATAAAGATTGAGTGTTGTGTGTCAGAATGCAGGTGATCTTGGCATCTATCTGATACCTGTCTGAAATACTCAAGCTGATGTTCATCTGCCTGTGAAGTCCCTGTAGTCATCATACAGATGTCAACAGAAAATTAGTAAAATTCACAAGCTGACTGTCAGTAACCCTAATGTGTATTAAGATGCCCATGGAAGCTGATTGACAGTAATACAAAAACAATTACACTGAACACAACACAATGGAAATGCAGGAAATGCTGTCAGGATAAAGTGAAAGTGAAGTGAAAGTGAAGAATACAAACCAGCTGGAAACCGAGACACAGTCAGAAAAGCAAGGTGTGCTCTGATTGGCCAGCTATCCAGTGTAAGACAAGACAAAAACAATTACGAAGGAGCCATATGTTGACTGCATCCAGTCGGGACATAATTACGGATTATATTCTACTTGAAACACTTCAAGAATGTTGAATTCATTATCGGATCGGTGAGACGTGTGTAGCATTCTTAAACGTTCCGCCTGGAAACATATCGCCAAATCCCCTCATGGAAAAAGAAAGCTACTGTGTCAAAGACAAAGCCAACTGTGACCGCACTTATCAGGATAAACTAAACGCTGGATTTTCAAAAGTATGTGAAATATTTTAAGTTTGCAGAATTTGCTCTTTAAAAATGTGTTTAAGAGTTTACTCACCCGGTCTGTTATTGTTATTGTCATTTCCACAACTCGAAACGTGACGATGAACAAAACAAACTTTGACTGGCCTTTCATTGGCCAATGAATGCTGCCATAGATTCCAGACCTTCAGTCTCTGGCTATACCCCAAAGTCAACACAGAGTCTATGAAACAAGCTTAATATCAGTCTTTACTGTATATTATCACGTTACATGTTGCCAATCGAAACTGCACAAACACTGAGCCACATTCTGTCCAAAAATATGGTAACAGGAAAAAACACATCAAAAAAGTGAAGCTCTTGACATTGTCACATAATACACTACGACTTACAGTAAGAAGTTGGAGCTATTGAGCACGGCTCCGGCTTATATAAAATACATTTCTAAACAAAAAAATTGTCATATAATTAAGATAAATAAATGTGTAACAATATGATAAACAGCTTTTCTACGCGAAAGTTTATGTAGTGGAGTCTGACTTTTGCAGACACTGAAATATTGTTTGAAAACTCCCATTTATATTTTAACTCTCCCGCATAATTCAAAAACACATATGTCTACCAAGCAACGATTCAGTATTTTAAGGGACGGGTGGCAACAGCAACCCTATCTCCATTAGGCTATATTTTCATAATAGTTCACTACAGTGCTCTGACACATATCTGCTGTCTTTGTTGTCATGGACCAAGATATCTCCAATCTTTAAAATCCGGAGCTAGTTGAGTTATGAATGAAATAATTCAGTCCTCTCTCCACTTACTTGAATAAGTTAATCTACTTCTTCTTCACTAAAAAGATTAGCATTTAAAAAATGACGTTTTTAGAAGACAGTCATTTATTAAACTCACCCCATTTTGCGCAGGAGTAAGTCCAGAAACGTCAAGTGTCGCTCGCGATAGGCAAGAATCAATTTTCTCATTATTCTACAGATAGGGTTGCTGTTGCCACCCGTCCCTTAAAATACGGAATCGTCCCTTATTCAAAGTTAAACGCGCGCGTTAAAGCCCGAGCTCAAACATACCTGCGCGGATTTGAACATAGGAGCCCACATCTGCCCTTTAGAGGACTCTCTGGATGTAGGGCTGAATGGGTAAGTTCTCAATGTGTCTGTCCAGTAACTAATGATGAACGCGCAGTTTGCAGAACATTATTCTGTTGCTCACGGTGGACTGTCTGACTTAAAGGGATAGTTCACCCAAAAATGAAAGTTTGTCATCGTTTACAAACCCACAAGTTGTTACAAACTTGAATTATTTGTTTATCCTGTTGAACACAAAAGAAGACATTTTAAAGAATGTGGGCAACCAAAGAGTTGCTGTTCCCCAATGACTTTTTTTATTTTTTACTGAGGACCAGAAGCTGTTTGGTTACCCACATTCTTCAAAGTGTCTTCTTTTGTGTTCAGCAGAAAACAAAAAAGAACTTTATGCAGGTTTAGAACATAGTATTGTCTTTTTGTTTTATAGAAATTTGGATAGTCTGTTAATGTAATATTCCATACATTATCAGAGCTTGGTAGACATAATTATTATATTTTAGACATTATTTGACAGATGAATTAATAGATTATAATTAATGTCAGACCCTATTTATTCATTTATATTAATTATAAAATATATACATTATAAATAATCAAAAATGTCATATACAATTTGGCATAAATGAATGCTAAATGATTTAGTTAAAAATGGGACAAATAAATATAGCCCTAATTTGAGCAAAGTAATTAAAAAAAAACTAAAACATCCACAGAAGTTTGTCATGCAGGGTTGACGATGCAAACTAAGGGACACCCATATGACTCAATTCCCACCGGTCCAATCGGCAACTATCTCAGATCAAGTTATTCAGGCGTCCTGAAGGGAAAAGCAAGATCTCCAGATCTGCCTTCGGTGCCACCTGAAGACGCACTGCGACCATCTCAGAAATAAATCGTAAACTTGTAGTGAAACGGATTTTACCTTTTTTATACCGAATCCTTAAGAACATCATGTTTGCCATATTCTGCAGTAGCCTACCTGCTTTGTAATTTTTTACACCCCATAACGTCATGAATAGCGGAGTCGCAGCGGTCACCGGATCAATTTTGGCGTTTAAAGTTTTCCTCGTGCACCTTCTCTTTATGGATTTGTATTTTGCGCGTTAATGTAAAACTGCGGTGGCGCAGGACACTACGGGAGCAGGTGAGGAGTTCGACTTTTGTTGCGGAAACAATTTTGAGTTAATAAAGCAGAAGTTGATGCAGTTTGATTTGTGATGTTAAATGACAGAGCTAAATGAGCCGATTTTTTGGTTTCATTTGATATATAACATATGCAGAAATTTGTCAGCTACTTGTTCATCATGGCTGAGCAAAACTTTTCAATGTACTTCTACTGGTCCCATAAAGATTGCACAAAATGGGACAGTATTGGCCATATTTGTTACAGTTGGCACAAACATCGTCTGTTGTGTTTTTAGAATTTTTAGCCAATGTTTTTGTATTTCTGTATGACTTTCCTAGATATTTTTCATTTATTTATTGTTTTGCTATTATGCATACATTTCCTAGATTTTTACCATTTTGAATTGAAATGTTATTATTTATTTATTTTTTAAAGTGAGTGGCTTAATAATTTGAGTACCACATTAAATTCAGACAACATGTATATATCTATCAGGTTTCCATAGATAATGGGATGGGTTACAGCAGGACTCTTTGTACTTGACATTAATTTACAGTTTTAAGATCAGCTGTAGTTTTGAAAACAATTTGAATTCATAGCCAACACATATGGAAATATTATATCCGCCATAACTGTTTGTTAGCAATAATAACAATGGTCAGAAAGTAGTATGAGAATGTAATAGCTTGCACGTGAAGCCGATGTCTGGTAAATTCAGCCATGAATGCATGTAATGATTTTAATGTGATTATATATCCTGTATATACATCTGTCTGTCATGCTGTCTAGTTTGTTTGGTCATTGTCTGTGTCAGCGAGTTCGTTTTAAAATCTTTGTCAGTCTTGTGTGCCATGAAAAAGAAGCCATCCTGAAAGATCAACTTTTTCTCTCAGCTCCATCAATTGTATTGATACAGTCTCTTTCATTCTCATCCCCGCCGTGTTGTCCGCCACTGGATATAAATATTATATCTGTAACATCTAAATGTATATCTGTCTGCCTTTACCTAATTTTCACACCATTATTTATTAATATATGCATGCAGCGATTTACCCATCCATCCATCCATCTCTTGATTTTTCCCTTAGGTGGATGAGTTGTCCGTGGGGACATCAGGAGTCGTAGCTACATCAGTGACCACACCATTCTGAGGCGGTGGATATATCAACAGGTAGCACATGCCCTGAGTGGCAGCTGAGATGTCACGTCCCCACCGGAACGCCTCCACCAGCCACCATTTCTTGTAAGAGTCCCCATTGTCCCTAGTATCTTTGTATGCAGGCTGTCTTTTGAAATTTAACATAATTCTGTCAAATCAAACAAATCCTATTCAGCTGATTATATCCCTACTGCTAATAACACATTTATCAGAAACATTTAATTTAAGCACTGTTGGCAGCATTTATGTTTGCTATCACCTGGCATGGGTAATGTTGCTTTTATGAGCATGACACATAGACAATAGCATATAATGCATTAAAAAGTGTTTTTTTCTTTTCTTTTTTTTATGCAGCAAGGATGCAATAAATTCAAAAGTAACAGTAAATAAATTTTTAATGCTATAAAAGATTTATTTTAAATAATCCTGAAAAAATGTATGACAGTTCACAGAAAATGAAGCAGCACAACTTTTTTTCAGCATTAATAATAATAAGAATAGATGTTTTTTTTTTTTTAGCAGAAAATCAGCATATTAGAATGACTTCTGAAGGGTCATGTGACACTGAAGACTGGAGTAATGATGCTGAAAATACAGCTTTGCCGTTATAGAAATAAATTATATATTTTTGAAATATATTAAAATAGAAAACATTTTTTTTTGTGATTGTAATAATATTTTACAATGGAATTATTTTTCACTGTATTTTTGATCAAATAAATGCAGCCTTGGTGAGCTTAATATTAAACAATCTTACCTACCCTACACCTTTGAATGGTACTACTGTATAGGTCTCCAAAAGAGCCTCGTAACTTCTTTTTTTCTGTCTTGATTACTTATGTTTTATTCAATATGTCTCATTCATTTATTTTCCAGCAGGAGGCTTTTATTTGCACTTATGACGATACACACAGCATTGGGGGTGAGTATTACCTTGTATTATCTTAATAAAGTTGTCTTAATGGTTTCACAATGATAAGATAAGACTGCTGGCCAAGTCAGGCTTTTTTTCCTACAAAGTTCAGATGGACATATTAAAAGTTGAGATTGTATGTGCTGCATATTTTTATGCTTATTGGAATATTTTGTCATTAGCTTTGCAACATGTTAATAGAATAGGTCACCTAAAAAAAAAACTGTCATAATGTACTGATCCTCAAGTCTTTCTTTCTTTTGTGGGACATAAAAAGAAGATATTTATAAAAGACGCTAAGAACAGTGGGAATTAAAGTGTGCACGCTTTTTCTTAAGCAACCTTAGTGTCAATCATGGATCAAGTCGATCCACAATGGCAAACAGCGAATATTTGTGCTGTTTAATGCATTTAAGACATTGTGTACTACTAGACAGATGAAACTAAACAGAATAATAGCGCAATAATTCTGAATAAAATATGCATTCCGCTAAAATATTTGTTGGTGGACATTAAATGTGACACATGTTGAATTTTAATCCTACATATGAGTGTATTTTTATCATAGCAGTAACCGTAAATCAAATGTAAGGATAATACATCCTTAAATGAGTTAAATGTGTGTTCCTCTTATCAGTTAAAATGTAGTCTGATTTCTATTATTTATTTTCATATTTAATTCATGAAAGGTACAGCTGTTATAAAATCAGAGAGAAAGGCTGCATGGCTAGAAACTGCTGATCAACGGAAAGTGCAAGTAACTTTGTTAAAATGTTTTCATATATCTTCAAATAAAAAAGCGTATTAAATTTTGGGCCCAATACATCAATACATTGCTGTCTCAGGAAACTCCCAAACACTCGGATTCGTACTGAAATACGGAAGCCCTATTGATGATGAAAACAAATATGATTCGAGGAAAAATTATATTTCGTTGTGTTTGTGTTCTGTGACCAAAAATATTGCATTCCCCCCCAAAAAAATGCATTCTATTGCAAAAGTATTGCATTCTCCTGAGAAACTTAGCATTCTCTCAAAAATAAATGTTGTGTTTGCTTGCAAAAGCACTGAAATACAGTTTAGTTTTTTTTCTAATTGGCAAAATTTCTAGTGTGATCACCCCTCTAGTTTGACTGTGAGATTGAGGTACTGATGAAGTCATCATGTGTTGATGCAAAACAAAAATGTTAACCGGTGAAGCAATATTTGTTTTTACATGCGCCCATCTTTTGATTTCACTGGTATAGAGCTGCCTTTGAAGTCGTGTCACATGATCCAAAGGAGCTATGATGGCATAAGGGATCCAGAAATCTATAGAAACGATTAAAGATCTTGTTTTCTTATAATCTTTTCTTCTACTGAACTGTTAGACAATCAGATCAGATCACAGATCAGAGTGCAAAGAACTAATGATTTTCAAATCGAACGTCATTACGAAAGATTGTGAGTTCGAGTCCCGGGCCGGCAGGAATTGTGGGTGGGGGGAGTGCATGTACAGTTCTCTCTCCACCTTCAATACCACGACTTAGGTGCCCTTGAGCAAGGCACCGAACCCCCAACTGCTCCCCGGGCGCCGCAGCATAAATGGCTGCCCACTGCTCCGGGTGTGTGTTCACAGTGTGTGTGTGTGTGCACTTCGGATGGGTTAAATGCAGAGCACAAATTCTGAGTATGGGTCACCATACTTGGCTGAATGTCACGTCACTTTTACTTTTACTTCTCCAGTGAACTCTCTTGAAAGATTGGCCGAAAAGATCTGATTAAAAAAAACGATTGATCTTTGAATCAAGCATCACTTCTCCAGTGAACTCTCTTGAAAGATTCAATGAAATGATTTGAATCAAAAGAACAATTAATTATTGAATTGGACATCACTACTTATTCATTGAACTCTTATTAAAGCATCACTGAAAATAAATGGCTAAAATAATTATTAGCTGTTTGGAGTCTTCATTTTGACCCATTCACTGCAGATGCTCCATTGATGAGCAAGTGATGTAATGCAACATTTCTTGGATGGCCTGATTGTGAGAAAATCTTAAGCAAATAAATTTTTTTTGGTGAACTACTGCTCATGGAAAAGATGCAATTTGAGCTTTTTCTTGAATATTGCAAAGGACTGAGCTGTCCAGGTACATTGGAAATATCATTCACCCATAGAGGAACAGTGAATGTTAAAGTTTGGAAAGTTATTTTGTACCTCTCTGTGCGTCATGTGGTCATTTAGGAAAACCTGCCTTGAAATGTCCCACGTTCACAAAGCAATCTAGAGTAAACATTTGAGCAGACATAAACAAATTTAACTTAGGTGTATTCGTTGGCACATTACCATCAAAAACAAAACTAACCCACAGCATCCAAAGTGGCTCTCATGTCGGGAGATTATAATGATCTTGTGTTCACTTTTAAATCTGACTATAAAACACCTGCATTGCTTTCGAATCTTCGTTTACGCTAAAGCTGCTTGAGCATGGAAAAAATGGGGGACAGTGTATAACCAAAGAGGGCAAAGATATGCTAAAAAGGATAGTACGTCTGTCCATCGTGGGCGGGGCTTCAGCAGTATGGCTTCCTTTTGCTCTAAAAAAAAAATCAAAACTGCTTGATTATTAAGACTGTTTAGCTTTTTGGGGATTAAAAAAAATGTGAATGGATTTTTATCATTGAAGGGTGGTTGTGTCCACACCCTGCTAAGACACATTATATGTACACACTAGCATTGTGATGGTGGCTTTCCACAGGCAAACACTACTCATCTACATGTGCTATCTAAGGAAGGCATTAAATACAAGCAATGAATGTTGACTTCTAAAACTTTCAAATATAGATACAGATCATTTGTGAGTTTCCATCATGAATGCACAGTGTATATGAGCCTACATGTGTATGAGTATGTTTCATTCCATATCTGAAAATATATTTCTGTATTTTAGGGAGACAAGACAGAAAGGTGTGATGGTCGAGACTGCAGCGTCTGCCAGTGTTTCCCCCCCAAAGGAGAGAGGGTAAGTCCATTACATGAATTTGACTTTGTGGACAATATGACATCATAATCAATATGAAATATAATATCTTCATATTGACATCATTCAACACCAGACAAGACTGTTTTGTGATAACGAGTAACTAACTACTTTCTTTTTTTTACTTTTTTTTTTCTTACTTTTCAATTTGTTTTATGTTTCTAAAAGAAGTTTCTTATGCTCACCAAGGCTGCATTTGCATTTGATGAAAAATACGTTAAACAAAGTAATATCGGGACATATTAATGTAATTTAAAAAAACTGTTTTCTATTTTAGGCTATGTTAAAATGTAATTTATTCCTGTGATGTCAAAGCTGAATTTTCAGCATAATTACTTCAGTCTTCAGTGACACATCATCCTTCAGAAATCATTCTAATATGCTGATTTGCTGCTCAAGAAACATTACTTATTATAATCAATTTTCTTTTTTCTATGCTGCCTCTTTCCCCTCCACCAGGCTACTTTAAGGAGATCAATTCCATGTTTTCCCAGTTTATCTGGAATTGTAAATGACCCAGAATAAAACTTGTCACTTTGCAGTGTCCTATACTTTCAGGAGGATTGGCTGTACCAAATTTTTTAATTATATTATTTGTCATTTCAACTTAATTGAAATGGAAACTTCACGGAGACTTATGGAAGCTGACAAGGTTAAACTACATAGGCTCCAAGATATTTTTACTTACTGGCACAGGAAATACACCGCATACACATTTGCGGTGACTTACATGATAACCAAGGACTTTTGTTTACCAGCATTATTATATTTTGTCCTTTTTCAGTTATGTTCTGCTCTCAGTGCCTATGGAGTTCCCTGGGCATCCCCTATTTCCTCTCATCTTATGTTGGATTTGATCGCACCATCCTCTGGTCAGCCATCTGTTTCTTTAATATATAGTAAACTTAATGATCACACTGCAAAGCCTCTTTCTATTAAACATATCTGGAATCATGAACTAACCGATTTTACTTATCAGTCGAGTGGGAGAGGGTGTGGTCTAATCTAACTTCTAAAACTTCGTCTCATTGTTTTATCCGTTTCAAAGTCATCCATAGAGCATAAATAACTCCTTACAAGAGGTTTAAAATGAAACCGCAATCAACCTATAACTGTCATTTCTGTAACACTGTATCATGTTTTGGGAATGTCCAATTGTTGTCAACCTGTGGACACATGTGAACTGATGATTAATTTAATATTTAACAAAGCTTTTTATACATTAGGCTCAATTATTTGTTATGTTAATATGTTTTGTTTTTTTTAAAGAAGGAAAGTTATATTTTTATTTACAGTGCAATAAATCATTGATTTAATTTGACTGATCTAAAGTGACAGTAAAGATATTTACCATATAATGTTATTTAAAAAAACTACATAAAAAAACGCTGTTCTTCTGAATTCTCTACACATGGTTTCCAAAGAATATTAAGCAGCAAATCAGCATATTAGAATTATTTCTGAAGTATCATGTGACCCTGAAGACTGGAGTAATGATGCTGAAAATTCAGCTTTACATCACAGGAATAAATTACATTTGAAATATTATAATTGGTGATACTTTGGATAGATTAGTGTCTGCTAGATTATTAAATGTAAATGTAATTCTATTAGAAAACAGTTTCATTTAAAAATATATGTATATTTTTAGCTCTATTTTTGATCAAATAAATGCAGTTTTGAAAAAAATATATATTTTACTATGATGTTGCTTAATGTTTTACATTCTATTTTTAAAAAGTATGCAGTAGGTAATTAACTAGTGTTAAAATATTTCACGTTTGCCACTGAACTTTTTTGAGGATTTTTGCTGTGTGTGTATAGACACTGCTAATTCCTAATGCTCCAGTGCTGTTCCTATCTGTGTGTGTGTGTGTGTTCTTAGTTCCCATCAGTGTGTTGTTTCAGTCAGAGTTATTCTATATAGTTAGTCACTCATGAAATGTACAAATTCATTCTCACCAAGTGTATGTAGTTTTATTTTTGTATTTTCTGCCTCCATTTTTTAAACAAATATATATTTTTATAGCACTAATTAGATGCGATACAATTGTTTTTATGTAGTACATGCAATTATAGACAATTACATACAAAAATATACAACACAGCTACTCACCAGTCACACTCAGAACACTTAAGAAAGCACTTAAAATAAATGTCAATTCACTCTGAAACAATATGAGAGCACTTGACATCAATGACCAATCACACTCAAGCTAAGAGCAGTATCTGATGAAACACAACAGCACTGTTAATGTACAGTAATATGCTCTTGATGTTTTGTCACACCCTTGTGGTAATTTCGTAAAAATACATTACACTTCAAAAGTTTGGGGTCAGTAAGATTTTAAGTTTGTACCTTTTTTTCTGAGTGTGTTGAGTTGGATGGAGTTTTACTATAATATCATTATATTAAAATTCAACTTCTCCTTCATTGTTTTCTAGGGGAATCCTGGTGTGTTAGGTCAGCAGGGCCCACAGGGGCCTCGGGGTTTGCCTGGCCCCCGAGGACTTAATGGTGAAAAGGGTCGAAGTGGACCCGTAGGATTGCCTGGGGTCTCCGGCCCGAAAGGAGACCAGGTACATAGAAATATATATTCATCCATACACAATTCTTATTAAACGTAATACAAGGACCTTGATTCAAGCACTCTTTTGTATTAGGGATTTCAAGGAGAAAAAGGCCATGCTGGATTAGATGGAGTGCCTGTAAGTGACAGTCTGCATACAATATTCAACAACAGAAATGCTCTGTGTAATGAGTGATTAGTATGAAATATATATGTGTATGTGCATATATATGTGTATATATATATATTAGGAAGCATGTGTGAAATGTATTTTTTTTTTCTTAATTGTAAATTATATCATATTATATGAAATGATATCTTCCAGGGTCATCCAGGGCCTGGTGGTCCTCCTGGGTTTCCAGGGAAGGATGGCTGTAACGGAGCCAGAGGGAAATTAGGGTTGAATGGTGAGATAGGACGACCCGGGCTCCCAGGAGCCAAGGTATGAGAAACTTTACAGGCATTTTTTTCTTCACACGCAATTAATCTACAATATTAATTGTATTTCATATTATTTGTATTTTATCTTCTGTGTTGACTGGGTTCAATTTGTGTGTTCATTGCCGCAGTAAATGACGTCCATGACACTTTTTTTTTTCTTGTTTCAGGGACTACCTGGGTTAAAAGGAGCCAAAGGAGACACGTCTACAAGTTTAACTTTCTTTCCTGGTACACCTGTAAGTGTAATGCCAGAAATTAAGTTTATGTGTTTATATTTTATTTCTGCTGACTAAAATTCTGCATGCAGTCCAGAGGATGAGCAGTGCTCTTTCATGTATAAGCAAACACAGCTGATTTCCTAAACAGTGAAATATTTTTGTAAATTTTTTATGCTCAACAATTCTGTTAACCTCATTCACAGGGTGATGATGGACTTTCTGGCATCTCTGGACCACAAGTATGTACTGGGTGCAAAAAAAACAGTTCTTTTATGAGTTGTAATGCATTACTTTAGTGTGATCTTTACTAGCGCAGTTTTATTGCTTAGTTAGGCTTGTTTGTGTGTGTCTGTGTTTGCATTTGCAAAAAGGGACTTAAAGGTTTATGTGGCCCAGGAGGTCCTCCAGGAAAAATGGGACCTGATGGATTTATGGTGAGAAAAGCATTTACTCTTCAAAAGAGCACCATTTTTGATTCATTCATACTATTATGACAAGTTTTTTGTTGATTATCACATTTCTGAGACTTTTTATGCACTTTTGGCATAAAGGTTTAAATGTTTTGACAAAAAAGTATCTTTATATATCTATTTATATATATTTAATTTAATGTCTACTTCTTCTTGTATTATTGTAGGGTTTACAAGGATTATCAGGTCGAAGAGGCCCACCGGTGAGTTTTGCATGTACTACCAAATGAATTTTAAGATTCTCTATCTAAAGTTTACAGTTTATAAGCTTGAAAACCTGGTCTTTAAGTGCAGCAGCCCTAGATTTCATCACATTTTTTCATTTGCACTCCTGCTTCTGCTTCACTTCTGCTACCTGTGCATGATATGAAGCCGTTTAGATTATTATAAATGTTCTTGGATGATATTTTGTTCTGTTTCTCCATAGGGAGACCCAGGAAGATTACTACCAGGACCGAAAGGAGATGAGGTAACACGCATGACAGTATTAGCTTTACATCATACATGAATTTGTGTCAAACAACATAGTCTTGATTCTCTTACAGGGCGACCACGGTCCTCAGGGGGAACCAGGTCCATTTGAATATGTGGAGCCTAACCCAGAAGACTGTGTAAAAGGCGATAAGGTAATACTTGCATATGTGAAATTAGTTTTCAGTAGTTGAGGTTTTATAAAGATGCCCTTCCAAGAAGTAAATGATGGTGGAATTTTATAACCTTTTTCGTAGGGGAAAAAGGGACCGAGAGGAATTTGTGGAGTACCTGGGCCAGAGGTGAGTATTGCGGTATATTTATTTGAATGTATCAGATTATCAAGCCCTGATATGTGATCTGTGTTAGTTGAAGCTCGTTAATATGGTTTTACATTCATCTATGTGTTTGTAAAGGGTTGTGAAGGGCCTCCAGGAGAAGAAGGACAGAAAGGCATAATTGGGCTCTCTGGTCCCAGAGTAAGATTCTTCACTAGTTTCCATATTAATTGAGTCACTACAAACCAACACCACAATTCAGCCGAACATAACACCCCAAATCAATAATTAAGACTATAAACCATGTAATAGTAAAAAGCAATTTTGAAAGCAAGCCAGAAAATAATTTTTTCAAATTTTATAACCAAAACTCTTATATTCATTCTTTATTTACTTTTCAGTTATATGTGTTGTTGTATTTTTTATTTTTTTTAAACAATAGGGCCTTCCTGGATGTCCAGGCAGAAGAAGCTCTCCAGGACCTAAGGTACACTTCATAATCCTTCACTGTTATTATTAATAATGACTTTTGAAATGAATGGTTCGTTGAATTAAACTGCATGTCAATTCTGATGTTATGTTTTTACATATACAGGGTCCATGTGGGGATATTGGTCTTCCTGGTCTATGTGGCATCCAAGGGCCAAAGGTCAGACACAGATTCTGACTAATCAGAGTTTGAACTCTTTTAGAAAGAGTTGCCTTCGGTATATTGTAATTTGTCTGCTGAAACTGCAACTGTGAATATGTAACAGGGCTGCTCAGGTGACCCCGGACCTAAAGGAAACCCAGAGTGCTATTACAACCATGTGATAGGTAATGGAGTTGAGATTAGAACAAACACATGTGAAATGTACTGTACGGTATGTGGTTAGGTACAGTATTTAGCATGAAGAGTGTATCACTTTACTTAAATTAGCTAGAATGCTTTATACTGAGAGTTTCAGATGAGGCAGGTCTGTTTGGGTTTTTGATATATCTTTTTTTATACGTCATTGTATTTATATATATCTGATGTATAATGTGCATTTAAATTATACAAGAACATTTTAAAATGTAAATATTATATTTATTTTAAAAAGTATTCAATTTTGTGTATTTATTTTATGTGTGATATAGGACCACCTGGAGATCGTGGGCTTCCTTGTGCAGCGGGACTTCCTGGAGATCGAGGGATGCTGGGTATACCTGGACCCCCTGGTGATTCAGGAGCATGTATAACAGGTGTGAATTATCTTAAATGTTATCTTTGTTGTATGTTATTTATATATTGTAAATCATAAGTGTGGTCTTAGACGTCTTAGTGTGCGTTTTTCTTTCTTTTCTCGATTCTCTTTCTAACTCTGCTCCGCTTTTAGGTCCAGAGGGTGAATGTGGTCTGCCAGGTCTTAATGGACTCAAAGGAGAAAAAGGTGACCCAGGAAACCTATGCGGGTCACTCTTAAATGGTAATATTTCAGATTTTTTGTTTGCTTGCCAAAATATTTAATTTTAATAGACATTCTAATGATTTGAAAGACGTATTATATTATTTGTGTGACTGACATGTTAGGGCCAGTAATACATTTATTTTTATTTATTTTTTCTTGTTTTGAACTGACGGTACTTTTTCATTACAGTTTTTTGGCTTTAATCATATGAAAAATTACATCATTTTTGGGATTTGAGGGACACTAAAGCTGTAGGTCTTTGTGGATTTATTAATAATCGTATTCAAAGATCAGTAGTTTTGTCCAAAATAGGATAAGTATGCATGTTAGGGGTAGGAATTACCAGAGACCCCACAATACGATATTATCACGATACTTGTGTCACAATACAATATTATTGTGATTTTAAATATATTGCGATATTCTGCAATATATTTTGTCATTATGCATTTGTTTTAGAATTCTTTGATTAATAGAAAGTTCAAAAGAACAGTATTTATTTGAAATATAAATCTTTTTTTAACATTATAAATGTATTTTTTTAATTTTTTTTGCATTTAATCAATCCATTCTTTAATAAATAAATTAATAAAAAACTTTCGGACCCCAAACTTTCTTACTGTAGTGTACTATTTTCTCATTCTTTCAATTTAAATGTAAAAAAAAAAAAAAAAAAAGATAGAAGAAGATATTTTTTATGGTTTTGTAATATAATTTATTAACATACAATCTCTTTTCCTCTAGGGGAACCTGGAAAACCGGGCTGCCCTGGACCCAAAGGACAATGTGGAAATCCTGGGAATTCTGGTGAGTATATGTGGATTTTTTCCCCCTTCAAATTGTTACATTTTCTGTTTTAATCAGCCCTGACGAATTGTCAAATTGAAACTATCTGTACAAACCTGTATAAAATGCACGCATGTTTATTTAGTTCCAATAATGTTTTTGTTGACTTTTTAAATTGCCTTTTTTTTTCACTGAGATGTCTTTTGAAATATTTTGCTGTTTTTATTTAATTTGTTCTTAATATTAATAAAACATTTAGCATGTTTAGTGTAGACACACTAACCTATGTCTCAATTTGTTGACATTATTGATAATGTACATAAGTGTGCATCAACACTGAAGTTATTGTATGCCCTTCAAAAACATTTCATCCTTATTTTTTGTTTGCCTGTTTGCATGTTGTCTTTTGTGTGTATGTCCATCCTGTTACGGTGTGAACATTTGTCTCGTCATGTCTTTCGAGTGAACAGTTTGTGGTGAGCACAATGTTTAGACTGTCACATGCTACATACATTTATCTTACACCCTTAAGCATGTAACATCATACCTTAAATATGTAAGACACGCAACTTTGAGAGTAACACTATCATTCTTAAGAAATACAACTAATACACTGTGATGAGACTTTCGGTCTGTGATACAGGTTACTACTGCCTGACTGGTGAACGTGGAGAAACTGGACAGGGTGGAAATAGAGGGCCTCCTGGATTAAAAGGTGTTCAGGGAAGAAAAGGTGAGTTTTTATAATAAGAATACTTAAAAAAAAATGCATTATGGTTTCAACACTAATATTAATCAATTGTTTAAAAAGTTTGATGATAATAATAATAAATATTTCTTGAGGAGCAAATCAGCATATTAGAATGATTTCTGAAGGATTATGTGCATTGAATTTAGCTTTGCATAATATGAATAAATTACATTTTAAAATCTATCAAAATTAAAAAACTAAACAAAAACTATTATTTTAAATTGTAATGATACTTCACAATACTGAAATAAATGCAGCATAAGAGACGTATTACAAAAACATGAAAAAAAAAATCTTAGCCTTAACTTTTAAACAATAAAGTTTTGATATATTTACGGTAGGAAATTTACAAAATATCTTCATGGAACATGATATTTACTTAGTATCCTAATGATTTTTGGCATAAAAGAAAAATCAATAATTTTGACCATACAATGTTTTTTTGGCTATTGCCAAAATATATACAGTATATATTTTGTTTTATTTTGTCAAACGTTACTATGAATGTTTTGCTTAAAATTTTCGATTTTGTTATGTAATGTCACATTGATCCTAATTGTCCAAACTTTTTTGCACTTTTTGGTGCCACTTTTGTAGTGTACATACTGTACTATACTGTGTATTACTGTCTATACTTTATCTCATGAATTTTTTAAACATGTATCTCATTTGTAGATGAAAGCATTATCAAGTTAGCCAAAATCTTTTAATAATTGAACAGAGGAAGGTCTTATATTGTGCTGTCCATGGTGCTGAATATTTTTCATTCTTTTGTCCCAACTATAACGTTGTGTGTAGTGTATATTAGTGTCCATTAGGAGACAGCAAAGGGTGCATCTTTTCTAACCCAAGTATAAGCACATGCACTTATGTTCTTTGTGTTTCCTTTCAGGTCCTGATGGGGGATGTGCATGTGACCCACTTGGTGATTTACCAGGAGATCCGGGCCCTCCAGGCCCTCCTGGTGTCCCTGGTTGTCCTGGGAAAACAGGCTGTCAGGGTCCTCCTGGCGATGTTGGACCCACTGGAAAGATGGGTGTGAGAGGTGTAACTGTACGTAAACGTGGTTGAAATAAATGTAGAATTCTTTTTTTTTTTTTTTTGTATGGTACTTGTGTATGTGTGTGTACTTATTTTTGTCTGTTGTTGTTTCTCAGGGTCCCAGAGGCTTCATAGGTGTCAGAGGGGCTAAAGGAGAGAAAGGAGATGTGATGATGATGTGCAGAAAGGGTGAAACATATTTGCCCTTAATAGATTATTTTAATTTTGTTAACATTTTAAGACTCACAATGGTCTAACATCTAAGTAAAAGTTTGATACTATAATACAGAATGAACTGTTATGTTAAATGCCTGCTAATTCAACTATAATGCAGTTTCTTTATCCCCAAGCATTGTCAGAATTTGTATATTTCTTCTCTTTTTCTTAAGTTATCTATCAAATCTCTCATCTTTATTTTACGTACAAACTGATATGCAGTTATCAGAACTTAAGACATTTTTGCGTTATGTTAAAGGGGATAAAGGTGATGCAGGATCTGTTGGATTATGTGGAAAACCAGGATGTAGTGGGAGGAAAGGAGCTGATGGGAAGATTGGTGCCCCTGGAGATCCTGGACCTATGGTAAGACATTTAAACAATTATGAAATTATATATATATATATATATATATATATATATAGTATATATAGAAGCTGTGGTAAAATTTAGTGGCTGACCTAAGTATCAGTCAACATTGAAAATTTTAAATGAATGAATAAATAAATCCTGTAATACTCAATGACATGTTATTGGAATGGTCATTATTGAACCTTCCCTTTAGGATGGTTTAAGATGGTTTATATAAACAATAATTTACTGTCATTAATTAATTTCTTTAAAAAACTAAAATCCTTCCCAGGGAGATTGTATTGTTGGTCCACCGGGCAACAGGGGGTGTCCAGGGGCTGCTGGTGTGAGAGGTGTAAGAGGTCCAGCTGGTCTTCCTGGCCCGAATATGATGGGGTCAGTTGGGCGACGGGGGCAACAAGGGTGCCAAGGACCTCAAGGCCAGACGGGACCTCCTGGTCCCAAAGGCATTCAAGGTAAGAGTCACAAAGCTGAGTAAGATTTATACTTTATGATAAATTGATATCCAGCCACTATTTCAGCTCTGTACAGTTATACAATATGTTGAAAACCAGCATCAGTATGGAGGATGTTGAAATCTGTTAATGATGAGTAATGCACACTACCATTCAAAAGTCGGCAATAATTTCTTTAAAAATAAAATAAAACTAAGCACATCTCAATTTTTTTTGTTTGGTAGGTGATACACTGCCCTGTGGACCTGGCATACGTGGAGCCCCTGGTTGCAAAGGGATGCCTGGTTGTAAAGGTATTTTTTGTATGAAAGAGTGAGACCTCTCTCAGTTTGGTTGAAAAAAAGACACAACTGAAAGAATAAGAGTAGAGTACCTTAGAAGTGTACATTTACCTCAAAGTCTTTTACAAATTGAATTGTATTTTACATACTTTTGCTCATTGGGTGCCCATTTTTAATTCTAGATCTAGTTTGATTAATTATAGATTGCACTTTTGTGGTTATAACTTGGTAAATTATAAAATCAGTAGATTAAAATATGGATATTTTTATTGACGTTAATAAAATTAATTGAAAACGATGAGATGGACATTTAGTGGTCCCAAAATCTGTGCAAAAATGTGTGATTTTTAAGTCCTTTGACAAAATAAACTTAGTTTAGAGAAATAAGATAAATTAGAGAAATAGTTGTAAATTTGAAATCAATATGGTCTTTATTTCTTAACTTCCAAATGTATTCTACATATCAAGATCATACTTTATGCAGTTGATGTTTTGTTGCAAAATGTATGTTGAACTAATGAAGTAAATCTTTTTTTGACTAAATTCCTCTTTCTCTTAAACTACAAATATATGAATTGAAAGGGGACCAATTCTTAAAGTAGAAATATCATGACACTGATGATAGAGTAGTTATAGGATACTGCGTATGACCAAAACCTTCATGTTTTCTTCCAGGTGAGAAAGGTAAGCTTGGAAATCCAGGATGCATCGGACAAAATGGACCATGTGGTCCCAAGGGAGAGATTGGAGACCCTGGTGACTGTAGGGTAACAGGACTTACAGGTAGAGCATACAAGGTTTTATTCTATTCAGCATGCATTTATTAATTATTCTGTACCTGCATGATATATCCTCTCTATCAACTCGACTAGAGCGCATTAAGTTAGAAAGTATTACAAAAATCGAATATCCCTATTATCTCATCCGCAGGTCCAGTTGGATGTTCAGGAGATCCTGGTGACACTGGCCCAGATGGCCAGAGTGTTTGTGGCTCACCTGGCACACCTGGCAATCGTGGATGCCAGGGTCTGAAAGGGTGTTCTGGTGACTGTATTACAGGGGCTCCAGGACCGAAAGGGCCCTCTGGAATTCAGGGATGTCAGGGCCCTAAAGGTGTCCCTGGACCTACTGGACCAAATGGATTGCAAGGTACCACACTGAGACACTGAGAGTTGATTAATATCTGGAAAACAGCAATAATGGTTGAAAATATCTGAAAATATCCCAGTAAATACTAGTATAATCAATTTTAATCTTTTTTTTTTCTGCAGGTGCTTGTGGAGTTCCTGGTTTTCCTGGTAGAAAAGGGGAAAACGGAATGGATGGTACACCAGGAGCCCCTGGTTGCCCAGGTGGGAGACCAGAGCACTGTGACAAAGGACAAGCTGGTCCACCTGGTAATACAGGACCACCAGGCTTCACTGGACCAAGAGGTGAGTAGAGACCACTGTATGAACAGAGGCTTGTTAAGATTATTCTCATAATTATGTCAATTTTCTGTGTTAGGGTGCCCTGGAGAGAAAGGATCGCCCGGGGAGCCAGGATCTTCATGCATTGGAGCCAAAGGAGAATGTGGTATGCTTGGTACCCCGGGCAATCAAGGTTGTGCAGGCCTTCAGGGACCTCCAGGATTCGAAGGGGACTGTGGAAACCCTGGATGCCCTGGACCAAAGGGTAAAGAATCTTTCCACAGGTCTGATGAGCGGCTCTTCATTCAATAAATGTGATCTGTCATGTGACATTTAAACAAATTGCATAACTGTGTTTTGCAACATTTTGCTTAACTGGAACAAATGTACAGTTGAGATGCTAGTTTTTAGTTTTACATTTTTGAAAGAAGTCTCTTATGCTCAATATCACATTTATTTAATACAAAATACAGTAATATTGTGAAATATTATTACAATAAAAATTGTTTATTTTAATTTCATTTATAATTGAATTTAATTTATTTAGTCATTTATTCCTTTGATGCAAAGCTGTATTAGCCATTACTCCAGTCTTTAATGTCACATGATCTTTCAGAAATTATTCTAATATGTTGATTTGCCGATCAATAAATATTTCATATTATTATCAAAAAGCCAAAAACAGCTGCTGAATATTTTTGAGGAAATATGTTTGGATTTGTGAAATTTAAGCATTCTTGTTGAATAAAAGCATTAATTTGTTAATATCAAAAATGATAATTATTATTAATGATATTGATATTAAACGTCATTATTATTGTGTTAATATTAATAGTTAATAAATTATATATATATATATATATATATATATATATATATATATATATATATATATATATATATATATATATATATATATACAAACTTTTGAGCAAAGTACTGTATACTGTTTATATTTATGTGGACATTAGTTTCAACACTAAAATATTTTATTTCTTTTTTTGAAGTGTGTTATATCAAATTCCCATTTAAATGTACAGTATGTACATTATAACTATTTAGAAATAGATATAAAGAGGTTTTCTCAGTTTTCATGTGGTATTGCAACTCAGGTTTGCCTGGATGTCCTGGTCAAGATGGCTGTCCTGGTAACAAAGGGAGGACTGGCCCTTTAGGGCCTCCTGGACCGAAAGGCATCAGGGGTTTCAGCGGATATCCAGGTTGCCCAGGGGTAAACGGAACCAAGGGCCAGAAAGGTACTTTAAAGGTCCCGTTTTACGTGCTTTTTTGAAGCTTTGATTGTGTTTACAATGTGCAATATAACATGTGTTCATGTTTCGCGTGTAAAAAAAACACAGTATTTTTCACACAATTCACCTATCTGTATACTGCTGTTTTCACTGTCACAAAAACGGGCTGATGACTTCCTTGTTCTATGAAGCCTCTCCTTCAGAAATACGTAACGAGTTCTGATTGGGCCAGTGGTACCTGTGTTGTGATTCGACAGCAGCTGAGAGCAGGCTGCCCTCCTGGAAATGCGATTGGGCTAGAACGCACGTGCTGGAGATGTATTTATAATCACAGGAGGAGCGTTTTTACTGACGAGATGCGCATGAAAACCGCATTTGTTTTTTTGCACAGCCCTAACATCTAGTTAACAAAGCTAAACAGCGTTGCCCTTTGTGTAATAAATTACAGAAACTGTTAAACGCACCAACTTAAATAATAAAATACACTTACCAGTTGTGGTCCATAAACAACGCCTTCTTCAGACAAAGAGGGAACTGCTCCATCTTTCAGGAATAATCTTTGTGCAAATCCGGCTTTAAACTGATTGAGATTGAGAAAGTTGTCCTCAGCAAGCTGTCCTCAGCAAAATGAGCTGCACATAGTTTTACATGTGCATTATAATTTTCGGGAACCGAGTTAAACATAAATTGTAACCATTAATCTCAAAGTACAGCGTTCCTGGGAAGCCCAAACAAAGATGATTGGACTCCAAGATGAAAATAACAGCGTTTAAATGACATGGTGACAAAAAACAAACAGCTCTTCCTTCTTCTCCGTCGGAGCGCAATAAGGCCACGCCCCCTGTTTGTGAATTCATGTGGGCGGTGGTTAGTCAAAAAAACTGTTTTAGTGACGTCATTCCTGCAGGAACTAGAGGGCTGTAGTCCAAACGGGTCATTTTTTGTAGGCGAATTCTGTTAAATCAAATATCTCGCTTGGCATTGAACTTTGAGCTTTAGAATTTTACAGATATTATTTATACTCTAACAACAACATTACACACTAACTAAAGTTTAAAACATGGAATCACGAAGAAGGGGACCTTTAAAACACTATAAAATGCTATATTGTCATGCTTTAGGTCAGTTCTAATGTGATGATGGCAGTTAAATGTATTAAATATACATGTTCTTAAATGTTTCTTGTATTTCACAGGATGCATTGGACCTCCAGGACCTCTGGGAGACATAACTCCAGTGCTATTGAAAGGCCAGGTAGGGCCACCTGGACCTGTTGGAGAGAATGGTTTCTGTGGAGAAAGGGGTAAATCTATAACAGATACTCAAATCCTATAAAGGTTTTTAACCTTGGGAGAGAAAAAAAACTTCACCACTTCTTGTGGTTTACTTGCAGGTAATAAGGGGGACCCAGGTCCGCCTGGACAACCTGGGTGTGCGGGACATAATGGACCTCCTGGGTCTGAATGTGGCCAGTGTGGACCGGCAGGCATTCCTGGGCTGTGCGGTGTGCCTGGTGCACGTGGGCAGCGTGGGCCAAAGGGAATTGTGGGATTCCCAGGTGATAATGGTGATCAGGTGAGTGGAAGGTCTTTTTTTAAATATGAATCTTTTTGTCAAATTATTTGAATTTTGTTGTTGTTTGATTGTCCTGACAGATATATGTATATGTATGTATGTATATGTGTAGGTAAACAGGGCTAATGTAAATGAACTATAACTATATGTAAATCGTAGTCATTAAAGCTTGTTTCTTTGTAGGGTGATCCTGGATTGTGTGGTCTGCCAGGAACCCCTGGTTTCCCTGGGTTTGATGGTCCTAAAGGTAAAATACAGTACAATGCTTGAAACCTTGCATACTCAAACCAACACAACCCTTCAAAATGTTTCTTATCACTATCAATGTTGAAAACTCTTTTGCGGCTTAATATTTGTGTAAACCATGCTAATTTTTTTTTTTAAGTTTAAAAGAACCCCATTTATTTAAAATACAGAATCTTTTGGAACAAAGTAGGAGTTTTTACTGTCAACAAAGTCATACTGACCTCAAACCTCTGAACAATGTATGTGTACATATTCCAACACATGACCCACACAATGAGTGCACAGTATTATTATTATATTCAATCTGCACATTCAACTCTCCTTTGAAGTTATATTTATTGAAAAACCTCCTTGTACTGTCTTGTATAGGAGACAAAGGTGAATTTATTTGTGAGCCAGGACTAATAGGTGAGAGAGGGCCATGTGGAGACAGAGGCGTGTCAGGTAATGTTCATCCTATTGTCCTCTTTTGTTTATGTACTTTAATATATATTTCTATAATACACTAATGCATGGGGAAACTGATAGAGCTGTAGAAACAGTCTCTTTCTTCACAATAGCTCCTCCTGGTGGTGAAGGAGACTGCGGTGACCCTGGCCCACAAGGGCCTAGGGGATGCTCTGGTCCACCTGGACCACCTGGGAACAATGGCCTGACTGGACCTCCAGGTAAAATACCCATTGTTAAATGGATACATCAGGCTCTAAATTAACATATGCACATAGATGTGAATGAACATCTTAAACCTATATTAATGCACCTTATGCTTTTCAGGAGTCGTTGGGCCCCCAGGTCCTTGTGGAAGACATGGTCCAGAAGGTCCCCCTGGATGTCCAGGTCCCCCGGGCCCTAAGGGAAACCCAGGAAGGATTGGCCTTAGAGGTTTGAATACTTATGCTATGTTCAAATAAACTGATGCTGACACAAATTTTAAAACTAGAACAATCATATATACATTTTAAACAACAACAAAAAAATCATATTCAGGACCTCCGGGGCCCCCAGGACTCCATGGACTGGATGGGCTGGAGGGGTACAACGGTGAAAAGGGGTGTCGAGGTGAGATTCATTCGCAATTTGTTTGTGCTGTCAGAAGTTCGTTTTGATATCGCCAGCTTGAAAACATCCTTATCATTCCCTCTCTCTTTCATTGTCCTTCAGGACAGGGTATAAACGGTTGTAGGGGCAATAAAGGGCTGACTGGAGACAAGGGCACTCCAGGAGACCCAGGGTTGCGAGGCCCATCACAAACAGGTGTTCGAGGTCCCAATGGAATGTGTGGGTGCCAAGGTACATAACTCATAATCCTATTCAATAATTTCTAATAGTGACGATTGCTGTATGACTATACAGGAGGCTTCCCTTTCAGTTTCATAAAAATGCGCTAATGAAATGTGTACCGACTGAACATTTTTGAATGGTAGTACACTTTGTTTCTATGATACTGTTGGCTAATTTCAATGTCTTAAAGGGGGGGTGAAATGCTAGTTTTCACTCAATGGGTCTCATTCATGAAACACGAGCAGAACGAATTTGTGTGTAAATCGCGTGTAAAGTGGTTTTGGCGTAAATTTTCGGATTCATTAAAACGTTCGTATTTTCCAAATGTTAGTTGGTACGAAATAAATCTACACCTGCTCCCAGCCACGCGTAAATAGTGCGTTTAACGTCTGAACGTTTTGCTCATTAATACGGCTGCATTTTAATTCATAATCGGGTACATATTTACACAGCATTTTGAAAAAAATATTATATAAATTAATTACATACGGTTTTTCTTTTAACTTTTATTATGAGAGCCAGTAATAGCCCTTACGGAAATTAACCATGGTTTTACTACAAATGAAACCAAAAAACCATGGTTACTATAGTTAAACCATGGTAACCACAAATTAACCATGGTTTTTCTATATTAACCAGTTTAATCACGTTATATGTAATAAATCTGTGGTTAGACAAATGGGAGTCAATACGCCAAAAAACCATGGGTTACTACAGTTTTACTATAATAAAACCATGGTAATTTTTCGTAAGGGAGGATCTGTAATATGCTGCCAAACTTCCTTTTTTAGGACCTGATACGCCACTAGTAAGCTTGAAAATAAAATGTGGCGTTTTGAATGAACTTCTGATAATAAAACTTCAATTTCTGCAGCTGAGAAATGTTTCTTTTTCAGTCGCTTTTGAGAAGACATGTTGAAATCCTTCGTTTGGTGTCATAATATGATGCTCATATATAGTTGTCAGTCGGATTTAATAGGCGGGATTTATGGTAATTGAGAGTGAGCGTGCACGCGCGTCCCATTTACGACTGATTGGAATTCATTAACACACACACACATTTCACTATCACATCTGACGTTTACGAAGTTTTTGTGAATCAGGAGAAGAGTTTTCGGGAAGTTTTCTTTACGCGCAAATCACTCAGATATTTACTCGTATATTTACGAATGTTTCATGAATGAGACCCATTATCCTGTTAATCTTGAGTACCTATAGAGTAGTACTGCATCCTTCATAACTCCAAAAAGTCTTTAGTTTTATTATATTCATAAGAGAAAGATAGTCTGTACCGATTTTTCCCGGAAAAACACGACCGGCTGGAGGCGTGACGTGTGGGCGGAGCTAAAGAATCACGAGCGCCAGTAGGCTTTTGCGTTGAGAGCGTTTGGTAGCTGTGACATTACCTTGAGGAAAAAAAACATCATCCAAAACAAACCATGGCTAACAGTAAGATTCATCCGTATATTTATGATCCAGAATCAGATCCAGAGGCTGAAATTTAACAAGAGCAGCATCAACAACGACGTCTCAATGTGGTATGTATTGAAACTGTATATATTTGCTTAGCGGTTTTGGAAAATGACTAAGTTCCACTTTGTCGTCTTTTTTTTTTTTTTTAAGCTGTACATGTGGAAAGTGCAGTTTGATGACAACATCGCATGTTGTTTACTTGATGTGCTTACGCGCCGATAGCTAAGTTAACAACACAGAGATATTTGAAGCAGTTTTACTTACCGCATGCGGTTCCAACACACGATCGTGACCCTTTTTCGTTGGGACTGCATTATCCTTAAGAAATAAACGATGTGCAAATCCGGCGTCAAACTGGGCCTTGTTTGTAAAACAAGCATCTTCGAAATGCAGGGAACAAACACAAACACTTGCACAACTCTGTCGATGCTCTGTAAAAATAAACTCCATCCACTGGTCCCTTAATGCTGTTTCTCTTTTGGTAATCTGTGCAGGGTTGTCTTGCCCTGGCAACCAAAAACACACTCCTTTTGTGACATTTCGCGACGCTCTCGCTCTGATCAGTGAAGTCTATTGTGCTCTCAGTGCTCTGCTATACGGGAGCGCGCGCTCTTCCGGGAGAAGTGCCTTAGGACCCATATAAGGAAATTCCGCTCCATCTAACGTCACACAGAGCCATACTCGAAAAATAAATTCCGAAACTTGTGACAAACCGGAAGGAGTATTTTTGGAACAGAAATAGCATGGGAATCCAACTCTTTAACAGTGTAAAAAACTCAGTATGCATGAAATAGCATTTCACTCCCCCTTTAACAAGCAGAATTGTAGATTGTAAATCAGGCAGCACAATCAGATGTTCATGATCTACTTTAATCCACACTGCCTTGTCTTTCTACTTTTCTTGTTTTTCATAGGAGACCCTGGTCCAATGGGTCCTCCAGGCTGTCGTGGTCCAGAATGTAAGACTCCTAAACATGGACCATGTGGAGAACGGGGTTGTGCTGGGCCAGATGGACCTCCAGGTGTGTGTGGACATTTGGAGGCACAAATGTTGCGTACGAATAGAATTTGAGGTCTAAGTTGGATATAACTGAGACAAATCAGGAAGACAAACTTTAATGTGCCTATGAAGGCTACGTGTTTATAAATAGAATTGTGTATTACTGTATGCTTATGGTGAATGTTTTGCTGTTTGCAGGGCCCAAGGGAGAGCAAGGAGAGGCAGGCTGTGTGTTCACAGTGAGCGGGGATTGTGGTGACCCAGGTTGTAAAGGAGACTCAGGGTGTAAAGGAGAAAGAGGATCGTGTGGGCCCAGTGGCCTCCCAGGGTGCGAGGGACTAAAAGGTCCAAAAGGTAAAGGAAACAGCTTTCATTAAAAGTTTGGCTTATGAGTCCGAAATGTTTTGGGGCCACTGTATTAGCGTTTCACTAAGCTGCTGGTATTAGTATAATAGGAGTGGTGTCATTTTCTAGTTCACAGAATGTGAATATCAAGTCTATACCTTTAAGATTCAGCACATGCTGTTCAGCTCATTCTAACACATCTAATTCAATAAGCATGGTCAGCATCTACTGTATTACCATGATCCTGAACAGTCAAAAACTGTGTGCTTCTCTACTACCAATGCACACCTGTTACCTGTTGTCTCATTCACCAAATGTCCTAATATACCATACAAGAGCACCACACAATGGACAAATATATAATTGCATTAAAAAGGCTTTTTAAATTCACAGTTGTGTCATTCAGGTTGTTCTATTATTATTATTCCACAGGTGAAAGAGGACAATGTGGACTTATGGGCCTTCCAGGACTCCCTGGCACCAGAGGCGATTGTGGCCCCCGAGGACTCTGTGGTCCAAAAGGAGACATAGGGGACCCAGGTCATTGAAGCCTTCAGATCCTCAAGCTGACCATCTTATGAATCAGAAAAGTTATGATTTATACCTTATATCTTTCTATGTGTAGGGCTTAAAGGAGACCCTGGGACTGTCATAATTCCCCCTACTCCTTGTCCCCTTCTTCCGGGTCCTCCTGGTGCTCCTGGTGCACCTGGCCCGGTTGGTGAAGCTGGTGAAAATGGACCTAATGGTACTGAGGGTCCAAATGGTACAGCTCAATTTAATCCCTGCATGTTTATTTTCATAAGATACACCCATAAAATACACCCATAATACACCCACAAAATCGTGTTGTGACTGTCTTTAGCCTGATGTGACCAAACTTTGTCTGCAAGGGGTTTTAAAACATAAGACATAAGTACCCAGATTTGAAGACTACAATAAGATTTCACTTCTACATTTAGTAGAATTTCGGTAGGCTACTATGAGATGGATGGACTAAATTTAATATAATTCAAATGGGCTACCTGTTGTTTTTATGGTATATAAAAAAGTGTATATTTTTAAATGTGGCTATTGCTGGTACATTTTATCAGTATTTACCATACTTTTAAAACTAAAATTAAAATAGGAAAAATATGCAATATGAAAATAATTTAAGAAAAAAGGTGGTTTACAGAGAGAGAGAAAGAGAGAGAGAAAAAAAGATATTTGGTTTTCAAAAAGGTAAATCTGACAAAAGGTGGGTCTTCTTATAATCAGTCGTCTTATATTTGGGTCAATATGGTAATACCAAAATAACACTACCGTACTTCTTCAATGCCAAGACTGCTATTAAAATTATATATATATATATATATATATATATATATATATATATATATATATATATATATATATATATATATATATATATACATATATACATATATATATATATATATATATATATATATATATTTAATTTAATTTAATTTAATTTAATTTAATTTATTATGTATATAAGTAATAAAGTGTGTGTGTATACATTGATGTCAGAATATTAATGTTTGAATGTGCAGAAGTGCAAAAGAGGGTAAGTAAATGAGCAGAATTGTTTGTGTTTGGATGAACACTGCCTATTTTTGCTCAGGTATTAAGGGACAAAAAGGAGATTCTGGGATTTCTGGACCTACTGGGCCAGAAGGACCACAGGGACTATCTGGAAACCCTGGAGAGATCGGCGAGAAAGGAGCAAAAGGATCTCAGGGTGTGTTTTTGTATATTGTTAACAACTTACAGTGATTATTGACTCAACTGTGCGTGCCACTGCTGTATCCTGTTTCCTCCTGCCATCATTCATCCACTACATTTACATTCATTTATTTAGCAGATGTTTTTGTCCAGAGTGACTCACATCGACCCAACCATTTGTCCATAAATTTATTTTTCCATGCCAGGACCACAAGGATCAGTTGGTGATGAGGGTCCTCCTGGACCGTCTTCCTCTGGCTTCCTTTTGGTGATACACAGCCAGTCTGAGATTGTGCCCACTTGTCCTTCGGGTCTAACAGAGTTATGGAACGGCTACAGTCTACTATATCTGGAGGCTCAGGAAAGAGCACACATACAAGACCTGGGTATGTGGCTAATAAACACAATCACACTCAAAAGCACCTATGATTCCATAAAATGCTGTCTAGGTAAAGCTCACTAGGTTTTGAAACAGAGCTATAATAACCAGTTATTTTAGTATCATTGAAATACTATTATTTTTTATTTTTTTATTTTATATCATTAATTTTTTTTTCATAACTTCAGTTAATGTTTTAGTTATTTGTTGTCATTTCTTTATACATACATATATATATATATGTGTGTGTGTGTGTGTGTGTGTGTTTGTATGTGTGTGTGTGTCAATTATTATTTAGTTATTTTTTTGTGGATTAAATGAAAAAAAAAATTTTACTAGTTAAATCGACTGGGGATTTTTTTATTTATTATTATTATTTAATTTTATTTCAGTTAATGTTTATTTCAAGTAATGAAAATGTTTTTGAGAATATCTTGTGGGACTTTAAAAAAATATATATTGTAATTAGTTTAGTAATTTTTAAGTGTTTTTTTGTCATTTTATTTATTTTAAATATTTCTATTTTTGTTTTAATTAATTGTTATTTCAGTTTTAATTTTAGTTTTTTTAGTGCATCAAGTTAAACTAAATGAAAATGAGAAGTGTTGCTTTGGCAATAGCTGAAATATAAAAAGATCATATTTATTTCAGTCAACAATAAAACTTTCAGTTTAGAGTTTTAGTTAATTATAATAACCCTGATAACAATAATGTTCAAACGTATTTTTGTGTGTTTTCACCAGGCCAAGCAGGTTCCTGTTTACGTATGTTCAGCACACTACCATTCTCCTGCTGTAATATGAATGGATGTGATTATGCCAGCCGCAATGACAAATCTTATTGGCTGTCTACAAATGCCTCCATTCCCTCTAATTCCACCCTGAGGGGGATGGAAATTCAACCACACATCAGCAGGTGTGTGGTGTGTGAGGTGTCATCGCCAGCCATTACATTACACAGTCAAGACGGGAATACACCAGAGTGTCCATTCAATTGGAGAACACTCTGGGTCGGATATTCATTTCTTATGGTAAGGGAAGAGAAGTACGACTCTTCATATTTTTTTAGCCATTTAGATGCATTCCTACTGCCTTAAATTACCTAATTTTGGTGAAGTAAATTTCTTTATACTAATACATTTAAATAAAGAAAATATTTGGTGTTAAAATATATATTTAAAAAGACATTTGGTTAAACATGAACCATTCAAGATTTATTATGCTAGCATTGCTAGTTGTTATGTTTGCAGCATGCTGATATCATTTTCAGTCAGAATAATCTATAAGCATTAGTCTATGTACAGTATGTAAGAAAATTAATACTTTCAGTAAAAACATGAATCATTATACAGAAGTTTTCTACTTAATCCTGGAAAAGAAAAGTAAAAGAATCTATTAGGCTCTTTTCAACACTGATTTCTTTTTTTTTTTTTTTATGAAAATAATGTTTAGTAATGTTAAGAATTGTTTCTAGACAAATCAGCATATTAGAATGATTTCTGAAGGATCGTGTGTCACTGAAGAATGGAGAAATGATGCTGAAATTCAGCCTTGTATCACAGAAATAAATTACTTATCATAATATTTTAAAATAGAAAACAGTTATTTTAAATTGTAAAAATATTTCGCAATATTGCAGTTTTTACTGTTACATTTTGATGGTACCGTGTATCTCTTTACATTTTGAACAAATCCCATGATGCAACTTTATTTCTTTGTTCCAGCATACAGGATCAGGGGACGAGGGAGGTGGACCGTCTCTGGCATCAACAGGAAGCTGTTTGCAGGAATTCCACAGTCAGCCGTTTGTGGAGTGCCAAGGTCCGCTTGGCACGTGCCAATATTCCCCCACCTTCTACAGTTTCTGGCTGACTAGAGTGAACATGGAGCCCTTTAATTCTGATCCTTACAGTACTGTTCTCACTGAAGAAAACCAGCTCGATAGCATCAGCACATGCAGCGTCTGCGTGACTTAAAACAGTCTCTTGTGTTTTCTAAAAAAAAAACTGCACTGAGAATGCACATTCATAGGTCACTGGAGTGGAAGTGATTGAGATGCTTTTGGTCACTTATTTTGGAGACGATAAAAAGGACATCATTTGTGACCATTTTTGTTCAACTAGAAGCTGTGAACTTTTTCCTTCACCGGATTTGTTCCCACATGGCTCAGTCTAACATTACTTTCTTTATGTCTTCCCATTTTTATTACATGTTGGTTCTTGCAAAAACCAAGACCGTTTGCACAAATCTCAGTACACCAATGTTCATTTTCTCTTTAGTTCCTTGTATAAGCAAGTATTATGTTTGTGCACATCAAAACATTATCAACACTATATTGTAATGCTAGTTTAGCTCTATGGTACCATTTTATAGCAAAACAAAGCATGGATACTGAACTTTGAGAACAAAACTCACATGATCCAGTGAAATCTAATAGAACCGTCTGCTAGCTGCAGATAACTAAATTGCTATTGCTGTCAGTGTACAGTAAATGCAGTTTTTTTTTCTGTATAGGTATTAACAAATTAATGAATTTCTTTGATCATTTTTAGAGATTTTTTTCATGCAGATTTTGCTCCTGGTTCAGGGAATCAGCTGCTTGTTTTGAAAGTGGCTTCTGTGTGTGCTGTGCTTTAAATATTGCTACATTATTAACAATAGACAATTGATATTTTGCCTGCATGTGATAACCCCTTTACTGTTTAACTCTTTTAACTGAATTAAGGAACTAGAGGAAACCAAGACAACATTTTTTCAGCTGTTGGTTTGTAAAACAAGGAAAATTTTTTCATTTGAAAGATACATCTCAAGCAATGTTATCAGTATGTCCATTAAGAAAATTAACAGTGGTTTTACTCTAAATAAAACCAAAGAATCATGGTTATTTTAGTTACAAATTAGCCATGATTTTGTTACATGAACCATAGTTTAACTATGGTATTTGTAGTAAAACTGTGGTCATAAAAATGAAAATAAAACATGGTTACTACACTTCTACTATAATCAAACCAGTTACTTTTTTTGAAGTACTGTTAAACGAGGTTATCCTCAAAAATAGTTCTTCTTCTGGTGTTCTGAAAGGTCTGTTGCCAGTCCCATTCTTCATTATTGGACACTGTTTAGTTTTTATATATATATATATATATATATGTCTAAACTAACACCAACTATTAAATGTAACTAACCAACCCGATCTCACGGCAATTCGTACATTTTTCACAAGGTGGCTTATTCGTACGAATTCGTACGACAACACTCGTACAAATTCATACGATTGTTGCCAAATCATACGTATTTTACGATTTGCACAATTCGTATGAATTTGTACGAATGACCTACACCTAACCCCGCCCCTAAACCTAACCGTCACTGGGGTCGTATAAAATCATACGAGTGAGGTCGTACAAATTCGTACGAATAATCCACCTCGTAAAATACGTATGAATTGGTCGTGAGATAGCGTTGAACTAACACCTTCAGTATTTTACAGTCCACATAAGGGGTCCTAAGCAGTTTTTGTTCTGAACATGATATATTCTTCTGTATGTACATAAGATTGCACTGTTGACAGAACAGCTTTATATTTTTATGAAATGTCAATAGTATTTATTTAGCTAGAGATATTTTATTTTGGTTTTATTTTGGATGGAAATTAAAAATTTAAGAGTGAATGAAAACGTTCCCTTATAAAAATAAGTTATTCTTTTAGTCTAATTTTGTGGTTAGAAATGAAATTCACTGTTTGGGGACGTTTTAATGTCTTGATTACTGTACTGTTATGCCTGTGCATGGATGCACACATAAGGATAACAGGATTGTTAAAACTCTTTCCCAATAAGTTTGATCTTGTTCAGTGTCACGTGCATTTTTACATTTTAACAATCAGGTTCAACATACTGTGTATTAAATGTCTAATAAATTGTGATATTTGTATAACGCGCAATAATACCTTGGTAAAAAGAATATAAACTCACCCAACTGAGACACCTAAAAAAATCTGCATTGAGTTTCACATCACTACATCATTTATTGTTTTTACTCTGTTTTTTGTTGTTGTTTTTTATACAGTATTCTTGAGTTTTAGGAGCACTTTATATAAAGTACACTCACTAGTGGTACAGTGGTGGAAGTTCATATATATCATTATTTCTAAAACCTTCAGATTTTTGGCAAGAATACACTGGTAATTGAATGTCCCTTCAGCACTTTCCATTAAATCGGTAACACTTTATAACAAGGTTCTTTAGTTAACATGAACTAAGCATGAACAACACTTCTACCGCATCTATTAATATCAGTTATGTTAATTTCAACATTTACAAATGCATTATTAAAATCAAAAGTTGTGCTTGTTAACAATAACAATGGACAATTGTATTTTCATTAACAAAGATTAATAGATGTTGTAATAAAAGTATTGTTCATTGTTAGTTCATGTTAGTTAATACATAAATGGAACCTTATTGTATAGTGTTACCATTATTAAATCTTCTATAAACCACTTCTGTGCCTTTGATATAGTTAGTCATTTAAGTATAGGTTAAAACATGAGAAATATTTTGTAACATTGTATGTATCTTTACTGTCAGTTTTCATTCATTTAAAGCATTTTTGCAAAGTAATTTTTTTATTTTATGTGAATAGAAGTGTACTGTGTATGTACTATGAAAATGGATTATTATGCATCTAAATTCTCTCTTACACAGTGATTTGAATAATACATGTAAACTGAATTTAATTATATATTTGTAATTACAATCATCTTTAATGTTTACTAAATATTTTATGTGATGGAACAAATGGAAAACCAGCAAGAACGCACCATAATAAGAATGATTTATGTTTATTTACAACAATATACTTAAGAAACAAAGTATAGGTTACACATAAAGGCACATCCACAACCATTGTTCATGGATATTCAATTTATAAATGTTCAACTTTTGACGTTAATGCAAAGAAAAGCATTTACAGCAAAAACAAATGTGCATACAAACATGTGCAATGAGAAATACAGCCAGCAGTCTTTGAAACCTCACATTGATGACATCATAAAAGATATTAAGTGACACATCCAGTCAACAGAATCTTCTCCGCTAGCTTGAATTGGCTGTTTAGTGCTCTCTTTGATGTGAACAATCTAGTAGTATTATCATTATGTGTTACGTTCTTCAATTGTTCAGCTGTCTAAATCTCTGAAGTCGTCGCCAGCGGATCTCTTCAGGAGTTGGGTTAGACTGGGTATATGTCCCATGAATAGGAATACCTACAAAACAAAAATAACAATGTTACACATTGTAAAATCTAGTACTGTAAAAAAATTAAAGGAACAGTTCTCCTGGAGTTGTGTGGATTACTTTTGGATTATTGTGATGTTTCTATCAGCTGTTTGGAGTCTTATTCTGACGGCACCCATTCACTGCAGAGGATCCATTGATGAGCAAGTGATGTAATGCCCCATTTCTCCAAATTTGTTCTCATGAAGAATCAAACTCATCTAAATCTTTGATAGGCCTGAGGGCGAGTACATTTTCACTAAATCTTCATTTGGATGAACTATTCCTTTAATCAGACTGCTCCTGCAGCCTCAGTTTCAGTAAGAACATGTGGGAATGAATTAGCTGTGTTGCATGTGGTCAGCAATCAAAGATTACTTTGATTACTTCTAACTCAAATATCTATTAAATATCTATTGCTGTTTTGCTCTATGTATGTAAAAATAAAACAAAAATATAATAATTTTCTTTACAAAATTGTTTGTGACAAAACCTTTTTTTTTTTTTATAAACTGGCCATTTTGAGCACCTAACCTCTGTCCTTCAGGCTGGCTCTGACAGCTGCTGCATACTGTTCCTCTTCTGACAGTCCTGCTGTATAGGGATGCTGGGATGGTGCAGAGGGCATTGCTGTGTCATATGGCTCCCTGTAGTGGGCGCCATACTGCCTGTGAATAAATGACTGCTGTTCATAATGGGGGTTCGGAGGATAAGGCATGCCATATCCACTGTATCCTGTGAACACAGACATACACATTATAGATCATGAGGATGTCGACAGACTGATGCTACAATGGTCTAGTTAACAGTCCCTAAATCACTCGATCTTTATTGGTTCTCAGAGCCACCTCTAGGACAGTAGAAATTTTAAATCAGGTTGCAGTCATTATAACTAAATTAATATTTCCATATAAAACAAAAAGAGCAAAACTGTTTACCTGATGAGTTAAAGTATGTTCGTTGCCCTCCATAATGTCCATTCGATGCCAAAAAGCCTGAAATGACAGAGTCATGGCTCTGGTTTATGTGGCTGGATGCATTCAATCCTGAATTAAAAGTTTATGTTTTTGAAAGTCTCTTATGCTTCTATTTTAATTTAAAAATGTATTCATTTGATACAAAGCTGAATTTTCAGCATCATTACTCCAGGCTTCTGTGTCACCAGTGTTGGGAAAGTTCACTTTCTACATGAACTAGTTCAAAGTTCAATTCACAAATTTTAAAATGAACTAGTTCAGTTCATAGTTCAAACTACAAAATTTTGAACTAAGTTCACTAAGTTCCAATAATGAACTAGTTCATAGTTCTTTTTTTCCATGTTGCTGTGAGCTATTATTTTTCAAAATTATTGCCACAGCCCATATAGAATCAGAGACAGCAATTATTTTATCAGTTTTAACAATGAAGCTATGCGTCAGATTTAATCTTCATATCCAATTTTGAATCCTTATCCAACCAGGGTTTACATTGGCATTGAGGGGACGGCATTGTTGCTTTAATACTTTGTCTCCCATTCTCACCGACCTTGTCATAAACATCATAAAATTATTTTAAATTATCATACGCCTTCTTGCTACATGCTGCTGTCGCCTCCATGTTTTATTGTTTTTTTTTTGATGACGCGTCACGCATGCGGCAGACGGCGGTGCGACACTGGTGGCTGGTGTTGCCAGATTGGGTGTTTTTCCGCTACATATTAAGACCCGTTTACGGTGTATTTTAGCCGGGTTTTCGCCTGGAAAGCTCTACAGAAATCTGGCACCCTATTGAACGAAGTTAACCTGAGAGAGCATGCCGTTCACAGACACCAGAATGAACGAGTTGACAGTAACATTTATCAGGCATTAATACAGCACGTTCAGTTCATGTTCGCCCAAAATATGAACAACTTCATGAACTATCGTTCAATGAACGCGTTCAGGCACAACACTGTGTCACTTGATACTTCAGAAATAATTTTAATATGCTGATTTTCTGCTCTAGAAACATATTTTTTATTCTATCAGTGTTGAAAACAGTTAATGTGTTTGTGCAAACCGTGACTCTGAAAGTTCAAAAGAACAACATTTATTTGAAATATAAATCTTTTGTAGCATTATAAATATCATTACTGTCACTTTCGATCAATTTAATGCATCCATGCTGAATAAAAGTGTATACTGTATAAGCATATTAACATAGTGAAGTTACAAAGAGGTCAAACACACTTATAATATAAATAGTGGTCAACCGATATATCGGCCGATATTTGACATTTAAAAAAATAATAATATCTGCTTTATATCGGCTATCGGCCCCCTGCTTTCCAAGATATCGGAAACGGCTATCAAAAAACACACGTCAGTCGACCACTAAAAATAAACACTGAAAATGTTGTGTATACCTGCACAGGTTTTCATGAGACTCTTTAGTGGTCCATTAGTGTAGAGCAGACCAACCAGAATCCCAGCCAGGTGTCCGACAAATGACGTCCTGCAAGAGATTTTCTGTTAATACAAGCTGTGAATCAGGTCTTAGGCCTACAACAAATAATACAAAAATAATAATAAAATTAAACTAGGATCTTTGAAATGTGTTTCATGCTTACCCAGGGTTCATGATATGGATGAGGACCAACTCTACCCAGCAGGCATAGCGATTAGCAATGAGTAGCCCCATGATGTATGTGGCCCCTCCTGGATGATAATGATTATTCACCACCTTCAGCCCAAACAGAACACCTGAAATGAATCAATGAATCAACAGCTCCAATGATTATTTCTTAGTAGACATATATGAATCAGTCCGCTCCATATTTTATTCTTACCACCAACTTTTATAATGTTACAATAGATTTCTATTTTAAATAAATGCTGTTCTTTCATCAAAGAATCAACAACTTGACAATAAAAATTTTTTTATTAGAATTAGAATGATTTCTGAGACTAATGATGCTGAAAATTCAGCTTTGCATCACAGGAATAAATTACATTTAAAAATATATTATAATTGAAAACAATAATTTTAAAGCATGTGCAATCCATCCTGATCCATCACACCCGAGAAGCCCACTGCACACTGTAAACTATATGATGAGTCTTCTGTCATGTGTGTCAGTCCTGTCTCCAGGAGCAGGTACACCAATCCGGTGAGCAGAGAGAAGACAGACAGCAGATACGCAAACCAGGCGCCTCCCAGTTTCCTCTCCAGCTGAATGCCCTTCCAAAGGAGAGAGGCCATGTTGAAGTATAAGTGCATGTCGTCAACATGGTGAAATGGTGACAGCAGCAGACGACTCCAGTCTCTGTGCCAGTATGCCTCTTGAACACTCAAACACGTCTGCAAAACAGAAACAGACAATCCAGAAAACCCTTTAAGAACTTTCTACAACTTGCCTTTACCTTGCCTTTGCTCAATTGACTCGATAGCAGATGTGACCCATTTTTGGTGTTGAAGTTTGTTATAATAACATGTACCTGTAGGAGGGGTTTGGCAGGAAGCAGGAACAAATAGACGTTCAGACCCAGCGCAGCAAGAGTGACAGGTGGGATGTTGTCGATTCCCAGCTGGAAAACCTGACAGGCCAGTAGGAGCAGGCCAAGATTGGATCCCCTTTGTCTATTACGCATCTAAAAAACACAGTAGAGTATTAGCATCTAAAATACACAATCACCATCATCTTCAAACACACACAGAGGCAGGGTTTTATCAAAAGTATTATAAAAGTTTGTTTACATTTCTTGACAGACTACTTGTCGCTCATAAATATTGTGGATTTAGTTAAGAATCATTCCAATGTTTCTCCAAATTTTAAGTGTATTTATTCAATTTGTCCAAAAATATTTTGGCAAATAGTTAGCACCAAAGCTAACATATAGACTAACGTTTTTTTCATAGGGTAATTAAATGCAGTTGTGTACAACATGTAAATTCCACATTGTCGGAATTGGGTCTTGCATCATAACAATAATTATTTTGTTTCATTTGGTAATAAAACTATCAAGCATGGACGGTAAGTAGTGCACACAATAGCCTTTAAGAAAAAAATTATCAAAACGAGAAATCTATCTCTTTCTTTATAAACAAAATAAATAAATAATGATATATTTTCCATACTAAACTGTCAATTAAAGAGAATTTTCTGGGTAACATCATGCATGCACTGTCAAACTCAATTCCACACATTGCTTGTAGTTTTCAAATAAGCCTGAAGGGACTTGATTAGCTGGATCAGGTGTGTTTAATTAGGGTTGAAAGGTAAACTCTGCAGGGCTGTGGCCGTCCGGGAACTCAGTTTGACGCCCCACCATTTAAGGCTCTTTATTTTGAAGTGTAACTTAATGTACTAATCTAGAAAAGCAAAATTACTGTGTGGGTTTTTATCACTTACCATAATATCTGAATAAAAGCTTCTGTTTGGAATCCTTGACGTTCCATGGATGTTGTAGTAGTGTGAGTAAAGGGAAAGTTCCCGAGTCCTATCAACAGGACACCCCAGATTTCACTTTCGCTTCTGGTTTCATGTTTAGTTTCGTCAGGTGGTTAACACGGAAGTGATGCAATGCGGGCTTCTGGTCGCGTGACCTCATCGCTGCTGACGTTTGTAGTTTTTTCGAGAAGTGAACCGTATGACCTTTCCATACATTTTAACTGGCTAATAATTCCACGAATACAGTCCACGTGATGACTAATGCATAAGAAATAGGCCCCATGTTATGTTGTGGAACCTATTATATATTTTGATAAAAGTATTATTTATCGTAAAAATAACCTATAATGTACCGTATGGTTATTTTAACACAACATTTATTATAACAGCAAATGCCAATTCCAAAGCTATGTGAGGAAAAGGAAAACAATCAATGTAATGTTTAAGCATAGGTTATACATAAAACAATAAACACTATATTGCAACCTATTCATAGAGATTGACTATTGCATTTCAGTTTCTGTAATGTTATTACAGCCGTAATTAAGCAGTAATGAATACAACACGTTTTACAAGTTAAAGTCGATTACAAAAAATAACTTCATGAACAAAAATACGTTTTCAACCTTGTATTTTGCCTGCAGGTGGCAGTATTGCTCAATGAATTCAACAGATTTTCATTGCGTTCTTAAAACAGAAAACTACAATTTGCAGGTTTATATCTTCAGATAGATACATGTCCTTACAGTGCCATTTGAATTACTTTGTAAGTGAGCATTTGTCTATATGGCAGTTCAGGATGAACTGAATTACAAATGCTAGCTACAATTTTCATTTAAAGCCTACTCTTTTTTACAAAATTAATTTAAATTAATTTTCAAAGATGTAATGTTATTGTCAGAGATATTATAGGGAATAAAACACAAGGAATGTGTAGAATACTATTACAGGATTTTGGATCCTACATACTTAAGTTTGGATACAACCTTAAAGGTTCTTAATCGGATCAAAGAAGAATCATATTTAAAAAATGCCTATTTACAGTAATATAATATAATATAATATATATATATATATATATATATATATATATATATATATATATATATATATATATATATATATATATATATATATAATATGAATTTCCTATGTACATTTATTTATTTAATATTTATCTATCTATCCTAATTTCATTTTATCATTTACATCAGTCATTTTAATTATTAAAATAGGTAGAAATAAATCTTTAAGGTAACAGTTGCATGTTACCATATTTTGAAATGTAGGATTCGTTTCAAATGATTATTGATGTTAATAAATATCTATATATTTTCTTGTTTTTGTTGTTGTTGTTGTTGAAAATAGGCTACCATTGGACAGTTCTGTGATCCAGACAGTTAACTTTCCGATTCTCCGCCAGCTGTAAAGAAATAATTCCACTTTTATTACACTGCATGTTACACGCATTATGTAACGTTAACTATAATTAATCCCCATAGTAATCATAACAATAACATTGTGTACTTCAAAGCACCTCCGCTATGCAATTACACCTGAAGTACATATTGTTATTTCGCTATATGTATCTTTGTAAATAGACAGTAACTTCAACAGTGTAAAGTATGACCGACTTTCTATTTGACAAGTTTGTGTTTTATAAATTACTCTCACATAGCGTCTTTTCATCACCGCCTCTAACTAAAACCATACAGTGGATGATTCATTTGAATGAATCTTTTAAGTAAACGAATCGTTCTCTTACTGGCATCCTCAAAGAGTATGCTTCCTGAAGCATCCTGCAGAAAAGTTCGCTGAAACAATCCGCGAAAATGAATCTTTTTAGTGAACTAATTCGAAAGAGTCGAGTCACTGTGAAGAATCCAAAACCCCACCAGTACGTTTGAATCACATGTCTCTCACAGCCCCCATGATGATTGACAGTAGATCTCTTCCAATCAAACGAGGTCAGTTCCAAAAGGGGCGGGATTCTTAGTTGTCTCGTAACATGCTAGGCTGCAACACCCCCCAGTCTGGACTCCTCCATACAAACATACACGAGTGGTGCCTTGTTTTGGTCTGTTAAGGTTTCGCAAAAAAAAGAAAACTCAGCGACTTTAGGAGGAACTTATGCAGCGGTTCAAATTGATTTGGTACGTTTCCGTTGTAAATAACGGTCAGATGCATACGTTGCGCTCGTGCTTTGTTTAATCGCACTTTTGGGATTTTTGCAGACAACGCTTTGATCTCCGGGGTAAACGGGGTCGTGTGCTGCTGACTGCGCTTGTTTTGATAATGCATTCGGATCTCCGGACTGAAAATGACGCTGTTTTGTCATTTTCACACTTTTGTATTTTTTTTACATCATAAACCTGGTGCTTTCCGGTACTTGCAATATTTTTGAGGATGTCCGATAGATTATTTAAACTTATTTGTAACAATGTAATGCTGCTGAAAAAAACAAAACAAACAAATCTAAGTCTACCACGGTGTCGATGAACTTTTATAATTGAAGCGCTTGACGGAGCGCATAAAAGTGACTTGTTTAAGTGCTGTTTTTCAATTTTCACTCAATGGAACCCTTTTTATCTCAGTGCTCACATTTGAAGAAGATTGTCGTTAAATGCATAACGCTTTGACTTTCAATCCTGCAATTTTTCTATAGTTTATTTTTTGTATACCATGGCAAGTCCGACCACGGAGCAAGGATGCTTTTCGGACGTGAAAAAGGTGGGTTATTTAAGGAAACCCAAAAGCATGCACAAAAGGTTTTTTGTACTGAGGGTGGCGAGCGCCTCCAGACCGTCCCGATTGGAGTACTACGAAAACGAGAAGAAGTGGAGACACAAGTCTGGAGCACCGAAAAAGTCCATTCCGCTGGAGAGCTGCTTTAACATCAACAAAAGAGCGGATTCTAAAAACAAACATCTCGTCGCTCTTTATACCAAGGATGAATATTTTGCCATTGCTGCTGACAGCGAGGTAGAGCAGGAGTCATGGTATCAAGCCCTGGTTGATCTTCATAACAGAGGTAAGGTCTACGAAACTGCTGCGAGCCATGGAGATGGCGAGGATAATTACAGCGAAGCCACGCCGGGACCTGCCTTCAAAGAGGTCTGGCAGGTTATTTTGAAACCAAAGGGTCTGGGTCACACTAAGAACTTGATAGGTGTTTACAGATTATGCCTCACCAATAAGACTATCAGTTTTGTGAAACTCAATTCTGATGCAGCCGCTGTGGTCCTGCAGTTAATGAACATTAGGAGATGTGGTCACTCTGAAAATTTCTTTTTCATTGAAGTTGGGAGATCTGCCGTTACCGGGCCTGGGGAGTTTTGGATGCAAGTGGATGACTCGGTTGTGGCTCAGAACATGCATGAAACCATATTAGAAGCCATGAAAGCCATGAGTGAGGAGTTCAGGCCACGCAGCAAAAGTCAATCATCTTCCAACTGCTCAAACCCTATCTCAGTGCCTGTCAGGAGGCATCATAACAACAATCCTCCCCCCAGTCAAGTTGGCTTAGGCAGACGCTCTCGGGCAGAGAGTGTGACGACCACTTCTCCTGTTAGACCTGGCAAACACAGCCATTCATTCAGAGTGAGAGCGTCCAGTGATGGGGAGGGCACCATGTCCAGACCGGCATCTGTTGATGGCAGTCCGAGCACAGCCCGACCTCAGTCGCAGCGACACAGGGGTGGATCCAGACTTCACCCGCCACTCAATCACAGCAGATCAATCCCTACGCCCACTTCACGGTGCTCCCCCTCAGCCATC
Source organism: Carassius auratus (assembly GCF_003368295.1). Lineage (NCBI taxonomy): Eukaryota > Metazoa > Chordata > Actinopteri > Cypriniformes > Cyprinidae > Carassius > Carassius auratus. Next base: position 301,829 of record NW_020525536.1, on the reverse strand, counting down.
AGCCCCATCAGCCTGTCATCCAGCAGCACCAGCGGCCACGGATCCACATCTGACTGCCTCTTTCCACGCCGCTCTAGTGCCTCCATATCTGGATCACCAAGTGATGGCGGTTTCATCTCCTCAGATGAATATGGATCTAGCCCCTGCGACTTTCGGAGCTCCTTCCGTAGCGTGACTCCAGACTCACTTGGCCACACGCCTCCTGCCAGGGAGGAGGAGATAAACAACTACATCTGCATGGCCAAGCCTGGTTCTCTTCCTGGCACTGGGAGCCAATTGCAAAGTCAATCCAGGGGAACGGCATCAAGACTGGAGGAGCCCGAGCTGGAGAAATGTTTCCGGAAGCGAACGCATTCTTCTGGTGCATCACCGCCAATGCCATGCCATCAAAAGAGTCCCTCACAATCATCTGCTACATCACTAGAGGAATATACTGTAATGATGCCCACATACCCAAGAAGCCACTCTGGATCATCATCGTCGTCAACCCACAGGCACTCCTTCATGCCTACACATTCATACCCAGAGGAAAGTATAGACACCTCACAAGCTAAAAACCACAGTAGACCAGATCTCAAAGATGACGGATACATGCCCATGTTGCCAGGCATTGTGCCTGCGACTACAACATTGAAAAGCAGTGACTACATGCCCATGAGTCCAAAAAGTGTGTCTGCACCACAACAAATTATCAACCCCCGGCAACACTCACATGTTGACTCTAATGGTTACATGATGATGTCACCAAGTGGCAGCTGCTCTCCAGATGGCACAACAAACTATGGCAAGATCTGGACTAATGGCATCAACCCTAAGCTCTCCATAGAGAGTATGGAAGGTAAAGTGTCATCTTGTGGAGACTACATAAACATGTCCTCAGCTAGTTGTTCAACGACCAGTACACCTCCAGACTGCTTTTTCAACCCTGTAGAAGATCCTCCCAGGCCAATGTACGCTTACTTCTCTTTGCCCCGTTCCTTCAAACATCCCAACAGAAAGCAGGACCAGAGCTCTCTTCGGATATCACTACGCTCGAGTCGATTGGCATATGCAGACTCTTCCTCGTCTTCAGCAAGCAGCGACAGCTTGGGTGGTCAAGGCAACTCGCAGCAGTCTGCTGTCAAACCCAAAAGGTTAGAGGGCAACGGGAGGCTGACACGTCCAACACGGCTGTCACTGGACACCAGCAAAGCAAGTACTCTTCCACGAACACGTGAGAGTCCCTTTCCCGCTGAGCCCAAAAGTCCTGGCGAGTATGTCAACATTGAATTCAATGACAAGGTGTTTTCGGCGAGCTTAGCATCGCTGTTCCCACCTGGGTTTTCTGGAAGTGATGCTGAGGCCTCATCAGACCTTTCATCATCCGAGTACATGAACATGCAGCTGGGGTTGCAGACAGGGCGTTTGTGCCCAGAAATGCAGATTTCCACTTCCTGTTCAGACTATGCCATAATCACTCCATCAAACTCTGTATCCTCCCCTCCACTGCCCTGTGAGAGTACATGTGACCATGACTACATTAGCATGCAGTTAGCATCCTGCACTAGCTTTCCTGATACTCAAATGATGCTGATGACCAAGGACTTGCCAGATGGAGATGATGCCCCTTCTTGTTCTGTATCACCCAATCATGATGTGACTGCGTTAAGTGGTGCCCCAGGGAGATCGTCTCTGATCGGCCCTTTGTCAGGGCTTAGTGCATTCACACGTGTAAACTCCAATTCTGGGCGAAACCAAGGGGCTAAAGTAATCCGGGCTGACCCACAGGGTCGACGGCGACACAGTTCAGAAACATTTGCTTCCACAACAACCAGAGGGTCAGCTGACACATTGGCCACCTGTCAGTCAGGTGAAGTAAAGCGCCACAGCTCAGCCTCTTTCGAGAACGTGTGGTTAAGACCTGGTGAGGCCTCTGCTACTTCTATCACTCCTCCTGCATCTACAGTAACCAATGGACGAAGGGAAACCTCTTCAGGCACAATTCCCACATTAACAAACCATGACCAGAACGGCCTGAACTACATTGATCTGGACCTAGTGCAGAATGGAGAGCAGCATGTTCCAGACTGGAATGCGTTCCAATCTCGCCCAGTGGAGCTGGGAGCTGTCGAAGGTATAGAAGAGCTCAGTGCCTACGCCAGTATAAACTTCCGGAAATCGGGTGAGAACAGAGGGAATCTCACAAGTAGAGAAGGTAAGACCAAGTGTTTGTTTAAGAATGGTTGAGTATTGGCATGTGTGAGCTATACATTTCTTAGTGTCTTTGTGTCATCAAGCCAACTGATAACATGCATATCATGTTATTAATGATAAAAAACAGCCCCCGTTTGTTTGTGTAGCTTGAGTCTTTGGTGGAAAATCCCTTACTGAAATCTTAGAAGAGAGGTGAGGGGGTTTAGATTTCCTCCCACTGATGACTGGGCCCTCTTTAGGCTGATAAATGGACATATTTGTGAATGGAGGCAGAAAGGGTTAGCATGTCTACACTTGTTCTCAATGCAACAAAAGGAAAAACAGCACATATATCTATTTGTGAGTCACTAAGCAGCTTCTAGGATGTCTTTTTCCTGAATGGAAGTTTACTTAGTATGTGAGTCAACTCTTCAGAGATGTCTTTGATTTTAAGCAAACGCTGTGAGAAGTCTACAGAGCTGCCACTTCTGTGCATTCTCCACTTTGCCCAAGGGTTTGTGTGTCATGCCTGGTTGACTGTGTATTACCGTTGTTTTAGTTTATTTACTTGCCTTTCAGCAAGTGTAGGGTTTCCACCCTTTCTTTTTTTTCCGAAATGTGAATTTATTTGTATTTTATTTGTATTTTTTTGTATCCCAATGATTGCATATCAGGTTTTAGCAGAGCAGTGTGGGTTTCCCATGATGCATTTAAACTTCTTGCCCGAGTGATGACAATGCTACTACTATTGATAGTAGTTTCTATTACCAGTTTCATTTAAGGGAACAAAACATTAATGTAATCAATTTCAGAAAAAATGTGTGCAAAGTGACAAACCTAGGTGGATACTAAAGTGCACATTTATTTATAGACGACAATGCCATTTTTTCATATTTATTAAGAATTTATAGCATATGGATAGATTTATAGACATTGTTCCTGTTGTTATGTGTCAACAGAAATGAAATAATTTCTAATAGCTTTTCTTATTTGCATCCATTCTTATTTGTCTTTGTTGTTTTAGCTCATAAAGATGTTGTTTTCACTAAAATGAATGAGGATATGGGTATGGATGGTTCATCCAAAAAAATCTGCCTGATTTATTTAGTTATTCTGTAAGAATACAGTTTTTGTACGTACAGTGTCAATGGGGTCTAAAAACACAGAGACATTTTCAGAGATGTTTTCTTTGTGTTGCACTGAACATAGAAAGTCATACAGGTTTGGAACAACATGAAGATAAGTAAGTGATGACAGAATTATCATTTCAGTCAGACTGTTTCTGCGCAACTGTTTAGTAAATTTGCCCTAGTGTGGTCTAAGGAGGCGTTTGTTTTGATGGGGTGAGAACCTGTACCCATATGCTTTCTTGGCTTGGATTGGTCGCTTTGTGTGAGGGTGTTTTTAGCTTGGCTTGAGATATTTAGGGGGGTGAGAGAGAGCACAGGGGCTTCAGTGTTGCGTAACAATTTTTTTTTTGACTCTGGGAAGCCCTGTGTGTGTGTGTGCGCGTGCCTTAGTAAAGCCCCCTGTGTTCCTCTGGAGATGAGCTTTGATGATGTCGACATCTGCAAAAACGGAAACACTTCCTCTTACTATCTATGCTTATTTTCACGTGTACTTGTGCATTTTGTGATGTAGTTCTTGATGCAGGGGTTATTTTTGGTGCATTTATTGCATGTGCTGTTGTCAGTTTTGGCATGATGTCTATCTAAAGCTCCAGTTCCTAATTTCATCTGTCTCCTCTGACACATGTTCTGCTCATGGCATGCTTCTGTGTGGCTCCGTGCCAGTGCCACCCATCTCTATGGTAATGCTATTGCCGCAGTGCTTTTTCCCCATGTCACAGTGAATTAAGGGGCCACAGACTGAGATGCCGGGGGCTTCAGAAAGCCACATTATGATTGGGCAGTGGTGGGGTGGGGCGGGGTGACAGAGTTCTTTGGTGGGTTTGGTCAGAGTGAGACGATTAGAAGCCCAGCCCACCTCAGGCCACCGTGATGGAGTCACCCTTCAGAGTGGCTTCTTGTCCCCTTCTCCCTCTCACTCCCTCCTTTTCCAATTCAACCACGTTTTCCTCTTTGTTGTCTTTCCCTCCCTTTCTTGCATCCTTTAGGAGATTTGAAGTGCCAAGTACTGTGCAGCAGCATGATCGGTTGGGGCGGAGCTTTGGGATCAGATAAGAAAGAAATCCTGGGTATCCGGGGTAGTACGAAAGCATCAGTTCAGGATATGTTTTGAGTTGAATTTAGGCTATTGTTTAATTGACATTGATTCATTTGAAGCCTATGAATGGCTAATTTAGGCCCCGACCACACGGAGACGGAGCTTACCCCAAGCCGATTTTTTTTTTCCTCGTCTCAAGAAATATCCGCGTCCACACGAAACCGCAAAATGATGTAGTATACATGCCAGACCAGTATGTGGCGCTGTAATTCTGCCACAGAGATACACTAAAAACAGAGAAGAAGACTTGGACTATGCTCATAAACATTGCGCGTGGTACACAAACGAACATGGAACTATACATTTATTAATCAGTGTTAATGTTAGTTAATAAAAAGACAATCGTTCTGTTTTTGTCATGTTTTTGTTGCTGTTACGTGACGTAGAGCTGTCTGACTAGGGGGGAGACGTGGGCTGATGACGTCATCATTTCAGAAAATATACGGATTAGCCGTCCAGACGAAAACGCAAAGACGGCGTTTTCAAATTTATCCACTTTGGGACCCGGTTTCAAAAAGTACCGGTTTCACCTTGCAAAAACGCCGGATCCGTGTGGACGAAACGCCTATCCGATAAAAAATTTGTGCGTATTCACAGAAACGTGTCTCCGTGTGGACGGGGCCTTAGTCACTTGTACCCCAAATTCTGTAATCTATATTAATGATCATTTCATGTTAACGTTTTTAAATCAATGCAAATGATATATTCACATTCAAAAGTTTAGGGCCTGTAAGATTTGTTTCATGTTTCCTATGCTCACCAAGGCTGCATTCACTTGATAAATAGAAAAATACAATAAGACAAGTAATGTTTTAAATTGCAATAACATTCCACAATAAGTTTTCTGTGTTAATATATTTCACCAATGTAAATGTCAATGTAATGTCATTTTACTGTCAAAAAATTGTAATGCTTTCTTGCTGAACAAACATAATAATTTCTTTCAAAACAAAATCTTACTGATCCCAAACTTTTGAATGGTAGTGTAAATGCATGTCTGAATATTTATTAACAGAGAAAATGCCAATATTATATATATTTCTGAACCTTTTTTGTTAAATTTTGTAACACCTATACATTTATAAAAAACGTAATTAGCAATCTTCAGAAAATACTTCAGAAAACACCAATAGTTTGAAATATTCTGAAAATCATCCCAAGGAATGTAAATCTTTTTTTTTTTTTTTTTTTTTTTTTTTTTTATAATTTCTGTTTTAAAATAATCACCATGTATTATATCCTTGACCAGGCAAACATATTAATTATTAATGTATAGTTAAAAGTAAAGTAAAAGCACACTTTTTCTCAATAAATGACACATTTTGAGCTGTTGTTATTTATGTTTATAGTACAAATGATGCAGTTATGCATCTTTTTTATCTTTTTTTGTACTTTTAAATCTTTTCTAATGCCTCAATATGATCAGCATTAATAGTGCATTTTCTGTATTTATGCATTGATCATTAACTTATATTACAACTGAATATAGAAATTCATGAAAATCTCTAGTTGATACATGAGCAAAGAGAGTTCAGGCAGGATGCATGTTCATAAAAATGGCTAAATTAGAGATCGCTGTCAAGGTCATCAGTAGTGGGATGAGGTTGGCAGGTCTGGTGCTCTGTTCTTTGATGAGATTCTTGGAATGCGTGTGAACGGGAAAATGAGAGGTGTGTGTGTGTGTGTGTGTGTGTGTGTGTGTGTGAGGGAGAGGAAGAGAGAGAGAGAGTAGCTCCACAGTTGGAATGTAACCGCAGCTTTTGGGCCTGTTTTACAGAGCCGCTTGTTAAAGTAGACACAGGCAGAGATATGTAGCGATGGAGAGGAAGTAAAGCGAGAGGTAGAAAGGGGCACACAGCAGGAAAAGGAGAGAGAAATATGGAGGGTTTAAGAGATTAACTGATCAAGGCTGTGTATAAGAGGAACCAGAATTTCTCCAATCAGTGTTTCATGTAGAACAACCCTATCATCTATATCCATACAACACAAAGAAATAGTTTTTGCTTTGAAGTGTTTTAAGACAGCAAGTAAAATGTTTGCTTAATAGGGTTAACCTGCCCCTTTCAGCCATACAAATTGTTAACAGTACCCAAGGTCAAATATTGGCAGATGCTTAGAGCACAAATGCCAACGAAATGAGAAATATTTGAGTAATGTGAAATGCATGGATTCCTCTATTTGAAGTATTCTATTATAGTTCTGTCTAGTTTCATACTGTTTTTGTCTTTAGACTTAATAGTTCTGTATTTGATATCGCGTGTAACTATAATTAAGAATGTGTATTGAATAATGTCTTCAAATGGAAAAGTTATTCAAAATTCAAACATATATAATTTTGTTCCATGAAAGAAAGACAAAAGTAGAAATTAAGATGTACAAAGTACATATACGTTACAAAAATCAGATTGTAGTGTGAGTGTGTGCAGTTTATGTTGTACAACAAAATGTCCAAATATGTTTACCACAGGCCTTATTTCACTCATGAATTGAAAAACACATAGGAAAATCTCAAGGGAACTGATTTAGACTTCCAGGGTTTGATGTCAGCAGCAGCACTCGTTGAATGTAAGCTTCGAAATTGTGAAATATTCTTCACACAAAGATATCATTTGGCTTCATTCAGTTTGATATGCACCGTACGTTAAGTTTTTATAGGTCTTGAATTATGCATTTTTGTCCTATTTGGAGCTTTTTCCTATTTACTTTCACTGTAAAGGAGCTTAGCAGAGATTCTTCAGAATTTTTTTTTCCCTTCTTTTTGTTTTTCTGTATTCATCTGAAGAACGTTGTACAAGTTTTGGGTGAGAAAGTAATGACAGGATTTGAATTTGGAGTGAATTATTCATTTCAATTGAAATAAATGGAGAAAAAAATGTTTTTGCCTTCTTAGAAATGTCGACAAAAGTAACAATATATCTCCGTTTCTGTCTAGTGTTGTGTAGTCCAATATCCTTGTGATTACTCTTCTTGCTTATCTCATTAATGTTGAATTTCATGTGGTTATTGTATCATTTCCACATCAGAGCTTTGCGTTCAGCTTTATCCGCCAGATATAGAACCACATAAACTCCCACATCCCGTTTTGTTCTTCAAAGTCATTCTAAGTGTGTCAGTAATTTCACACAGAGTACTCACACTGCTAATGTGCTGCTGACTATTTAGGGTGAGGGTCAGAATGGAAGGATGTGGTGAGCTTGGCCAGGTATCAGAGTGTTCAAGCCCCCACCAACGAGACTTGGCATCGAACAGGTGGACGTAAGCCATGGGTTTGTAAGGGAATGATCTGTGCCGCTATTCCACCGATGCTTGACAGGCATTTGAACTGACTGAATGAAAGTGGAGTGTTTTGCATTGTCATGCACTGATAGGTGCCAGCCGCAAGTTGAAACGGTATGGTCTCTTGAACGGGACAAATGGGTCTGTTTAGGAGATCACAATGTCTGGACTGATGAGGTAAAAGTGGAACCTGTTCTATCTGTAGCTTTAATAAAACTTTGTTCTTTGACAATGCTAGATGTGCTCGCTCCTCAGATGCCGTCAAGACATGTTAGGATGTCAAATGCTTCAATGCTTTAAAGAAATACTCCACCCCAAAATGAAAATTTTTTCATTAATCACCTATCCCAATGTCGTTCCTAACCTGTAAATACTTCGTTGATCTTCGGAACACAATTTAAGACATTTTGGATGAAAACCGGGAGGCTTGTGACCGTCCCATTAACTGCCAAGTAAATTACACTGTCAAGGTCCAGAAAAGTATAAAACCTGTATGATTTAGTGATTGCTTTAATTGTTGTTTATAGTTTTGGTTGCATTGACTACTGACATTTTAGTATATTGACATCCCTAGTACGTGTTTCTATGTGTCTTTCATATTTCTGTGTAGTTCTGTTGGGCAAAAGTGCTGAGTCTTTGTTTGTAAGTTGGATCTGTTTTTTAGCCCGTGTGTGTGTGTGTGTTTGAGAGAGAAGCAGTACTGTTCTTCCACTCCGCCCAGCTCCGTTGGTCTGGACGAGTTCCTCATGGCCCAGTTGGATCCTTCAGCTTCATGTCCTCACTTCACCCCAGCCACACACACTCGTTCTCTCACTCATTTTTATTTCTTTCTCTCTCTCTCTGGTCAGGGTTGGGGCAAGGCCAATGCAAGAACAGAGAGTTCATAAAGATATGACAGGAGAAGTGGTCAGTGTGAGCGAGAGCACTTGTTTTAGGTGATGTGCGATATTTACGACTCTGAATTCTTCTTTACGGCGGTATATTTGCTTTTAGAGGGTGGCAGTAAATCATTTCTCCTCTCAGTTCTCCCCACAACAACATAGTAGACGCCATCCAAATGAAGCTGTGGCAAACTCACAGACTGAAATTTGTTTTTGCTTGTGTTGCATTTCTGGCGGTAAATATGACCTTGGCATGAAGCCGAAAGATGTTCTGGGATGTTTCACAGAGAGGCTTACATACTGCATGAGTGCTTATAGGTCGTCTCTGTCAGTTTGACATTTGTTGTGAAGTTGTCTCTCTCTCTCTCTCTCTCTCTCTCTCTCTCTCTCTCTCTCTCTCTGTGTGTGTGTGTGAGGTCAGAGGTCTGACCTTTTCGCTGAGGTCAGAGCGTCCGTGGAAAGTTTATCAAGTGAGTCCACTCAGGCATGCCTGCGCCTCAAGCAGGCTACCTTTTATTTTAATCTTTCTCTTTTATTCACCCCCTTTTTCTGTGTAACATGGTTTTAGAGTCGTGTGTTCAATCTCGTTGTTATCCATTGCCTTTTGTTTAAGGGCACATCATGCGAAAGCTGAAATAAAACCGATTATTATTTTTTTTTAAATGTATTATATTTGACATATTTGAAATCATTTGACAGTGGATTACAAATAAATTTGTAAAATAAACAATAAATATTGAATAAAAATAGAATAAATATTGAATAAATATAGAATAAATATTGAATAAAAATATAATTAAAAAGGAAGTAAACACGGTAACCAACAGGGCGCTCAGTATTCTGGGAATTTTGTGTGCATTGGAAATCATATTTTTCAAATAAAGCCAGGGTAACTCTCATTTTACTTACAGCACACAGTGATGACATGAATATGACAGGGGACGAATGCATAAAGCGCAGCATAATTTGAAATCACGAGTTTAACGTTTAAAGCATTCAATTAACATGGACCGACCGTCATACAGACAACACACGATCATGCTGGATAAAAATGCACACTTCACAAGATTTCACAGCTAGAGGCAAGGTTTGTGATATTAAATGTTCATTAGTCATACAAAGAGTGAGCGAACGAGGGAGAATGTACTGTTCTCAGCGTATTCAAAATAAAAGTCAGGCACGCCGTCAAATAAAAGTCAGGCCTCGAACACATTGGCCAAGCAGAAAAATTTATTGGCCGATGCTGATATTTGCAAAATGCCAAATATTGGCCGATATATCGTCCAACCACTAAATATTACAGGCAAGATCTCTAAAAGAATGACGCTAAGTAACAAATATTCTGTGGTAAAGTAATCCATATGAAAACAACGCAATGTCCGTTTTTCATGTCTCCCTTCATTATCTTCTGATGCGACCACGCTGAACACACTATTCAGATTATAATGTTTCACTGAAGCGCGCGGCTAGAACACGCCCACACAACTGAAGACAATGCAGCGAGACTGTTCTTCTAGTTTTTTTTTTATTTTACTGTTTGCTTCGCGATGAAAGGAATAAGACATAATTCACCCCAAAAGATGTGGATTACCGCAGGATTTGAGATTTGGATATCCTCAGAAAAAAAGAATGAAGCGCTTTATTCAGCAGTGATCATAAACATGAGTAAGTCACTTTTTATTTATTTATATACTTGTATTAGGTTTCACATAACGTGTAAACATTTTACTAGTTAGACTTTTTCCAAACTATAATTCCTGACTAAATGTATAATCAAGTGAAACATTATGAAGTTTCAATAACAACATGCACTACTATACCATTCAAAAGCTTGATATAAATAATATAAATGTAACAAATAAATGTACATTTTTTTGTAGAAAATCAGATTGTTAAAAGGATTTCTGAAGGATTGTGTGACTGGAGTAATGATGCAAAAAATTCAGTTTCACAGTCAGCTTTGATTGTTCCTAAACTGTTTAACTGCTCTCGCAAGTGAATATAAATATAATTAAATTATGTTGTGGGATAATTAAATATATTCTAAATAAACTACAAACATAAAATTATATACATTTATTTTGTCCTTTCTTTCTTGTAACTGTTCCCTCTCAGTCACACACCTGACTGAAAGTCTCATTATGCAGCTCATTATGCGGGCCTTTGTCTTCTCAGATGTAAATCACAATGATATTCATGATAGTTGACGCCTACTCGCATATGAATTTTACAAAAAAAAAGTGTCTTTGAAAATTTAAATCAATATATTGTTTTCTGTGAGTGAGTAAACAAGATGATTTTCACATAATTTAGAAAAAACCACTCTAGGCTTCAAGCTCCAGTTCTCAAAAGTCCCGGGAACCAATGTTCTGTATGTGTTTTATGGCCTTATTCAACTGATTTAACATATTTTTAGTTTTTCATTAACCACACATAACTCAATATGTGTTTTTCTCAATTTCTGCTGCACACATATTATTCTAGCCCAGTTTGTGCTAATTACAGTGAGATTTGACTTTAGCCATTTAGATGTTTATAAGCAACTGAAAAAAGCACAAATGTCAGGGCATGACAAAACTTCTCCAGGCCCAAAAAATACCCTTAGACCTCAGAGGGTTAATGAATAGAAATTTCAAAAGAGCAGCATATAATATATATATATATATATATATATATATATATATATATATATATATATATATATATATATATATAAAATAAAAATCTTCTCTTATCTCTGCCGTCCCTATTGATCAGTTTCATGTATCTTTAAAAAGTAACAGTATTAATTTAATGTAAGGAAGTGTCATAACCATATTAATTTACTCATTCACAGGGTATTTTAAGAATTATAATTCCATGTATGCCAAACTTCAACGAATCCTGTATATATTTACTGTTATGGTATTAAGCATAATATGGTATTTACGTGGTACTTTTTGTATCAGTCTCAAGACTTTATTTCTTTAGAACATCAGCTACCACTTTCAAAGTCTTTTCTCACAAAAACATTCTGTGGCATTGAACGATAATATCCTTGTATGTTAATATATTCCTTAGTATTTCATCATGGTAATGCCTTAAAAACATTGTATATTGTGTCCAAAAACATGAACGTATCAAATATTACCTTGATATATAACTTAACTTACTACTTTAACTGTATATATATTTGCTGGATTCATTATATTCAATATTTCGATGTTTCTTGGACACAGTATCATGGTAATACAGTGGCAAGTAGCTTGGATACCATATCCAAAAGAACTTTATTTTACCATGTTTTTTTGTGAAGGTCATAAGTCATATCTTTTCTCCCCCTCAAAAATTCTTCTATCAAAACATGTAACCATGTTCAAAGTGTGACCGAACCAAAGAGAGCCTTTGTGAGCCGTGTGAAGTGGGTCTCCATAAACCTCCTCTGATAAGTTCTTTGAAGATCTGCCGTTTCTCACGTCCGGGAAAATGCATGGAGTCCGAGACAACGAACAGCAACTGCCACTTTCACCTCACATCCATATCAAAAGAGGCCAGCGGTTGATGGCCATCTTGGGCAGAGGGAAAATCTGCTGTGAGTCTTGTAGTTTACAGCTCCTAGGATGAGTGCGGCGGTGAGGGGAGGAGAAACCCAATGTGTGTGTGTGTGTGTCTCAACTTGCTGAAGTAGGCAAAACATCTGGTGTGTGTGTGTGTGGGAGATGGAAGTTTTTCCTTTGCTAAAGGGAATGGTATTTGGCACAGACTGTCTCTTCCACATCACACACACAGAGCTGATACAGCCGCTTTGTTTTTCTCTGGCCCCTAAAGAGGCTGCACCATTTTGTTTGCTTGTCACAAACACCAACATTTTAATCCCCATTTTGTTTCGGAATGTTTTCAACCTTTTTTTTTTTTTTTTTTTATCAGTCGTTTTCTCTGATAATCAAACTGCATCTAAATTCTGCATTGGTGTGTTGCTTCATGGTGTGTTGTGGAAACCTCTGATGTGGTTTTGTGTGTGGTGTCTCCCCCAGTGCTGTGGGAACGTGAAGTTCCCCAATCGTGAGGTAGCCGGGAAGTTCCTAGTCATCGTTTTGTTACTGTATGAGTGGGGGGTTGTCAATGTGTTTTGGTTTTTAAAGAGTTTACCCAAAAATGAATATTCTGCCATTTACTTACCCTTGTGTTGATCCAAACCCATAAAGTTAATCTTCAAAACACAAATTAAGATATTTTTTTATGAAACCTGAGAGGTTTCTGTTCCTCCAATGAAAGTCCAGGTAACCAAAACTTAGAAGCTCCAAAAAGGTTATAAACACGTCGTAAAATCAATCCATATGTTTCGAGTGATTTAATCCAAGTCTTGTAAAGAGATATGATTTCATTATATGATTCAATATTACATTAGGTTATTATTTACATCTGCACAATGATTGACGCATACATTCTTACACATATGGGCTGCATTCAAAATCACATTCTCTTTGAGTGGGCAAGGGTACTACTTTTGAACAAGTAATTACTAAAAATATATGTTCTATATAGCATGAATTTAATCCAGATTTACTGTATTCGCTATGTTTTCATTGTCATTGACCTACCAGGCGTCTCCCTTGGCCTCATGGGATAGTAAAGTGTCCATTGGATGTGCATTTCAGTAAAAAAAAGAAAATGTCTTGAATGGGTTCAGCGATCTGTCATGCCACATTTAAGAGCATCAAAATGGCATTTTTTGTTTGAATTTGTGATAAAGATTTACATAATTTTAGAGCACATATTTTGTTTCTTATCACTGTAACAAAGCACAAAGCTTTTTATGACTATTGGATGGGAGTTGTGCTGTAAATAATGTTCAGTGAAGAGAAAAAACACTGACCTGGAAGCCTTGGCTTGAATTATGGGTGATTCATAGGGTCAAATTGAACCTGCATTAACTGAGCTATTTATTTAACATTTGACAGCCCTAAATTCTACACAAGGTCTTCTTCACACAAAAGTTACATTCAGACTCGTTTCTCTGCCCCTTTAGATTTACAGGATATAATCGTCCCTGATCTAAGGCTGTGCAAAAAATCGAATGCGTTTTTTTTTTTTTTATATTATATATATATTTTTTAAATGCACATCTCGCCAATGAATCGCATTCGATTTTTAAACACAATATTGCGTAGCTTGTCAATGAACTACGGCTCTGTGTGTAAATGCCGCTCCATCTGAAAGCAGGTTCTGGAGATCTACCACCAATCACAGAACTGACTTTACTGATGAGATGCGCATGACAATCCCATTTGATTATTTGCACAGCCCTACCCTGATCCTCAGCTTTTTTAAACAATTAGCCAATTGCAATAGTTTGGTTAATTGCTTTTATCGACCGATATCGTTTGTGGGCCTATGTATTGGTGAATCCCCATTTATAACCTTTTTGAATCTTTTACATTTTGGTTACCAGGACTTTCTCAGGTTTCACTAAAAACTGCTTTAGTTTAACGATTAACTAAAGTTTTATGAGTTTGGAAGGGTGAGTAAATGACAATTAGTATTTTTTTTATGTGAACTATCTCTTTAAGTAAGCACTTCTCACTTCAGAAGTCTGGGATTCAACAAGAGCCTGTGGTGTGTGTGTGTGTGTGTGTGTGTGTGTGTGTGTTGGCATCAGCGTTGAATGATCTCGCTCAGCGAATACGACCTGTGTACTGACGTCAGCTGAGTCGAATCACCGCAAACACTGTGGCACACATCTGTAACAGTATCCCTCGCAGCGCGTGGGGATGGATGTGTGTGGAAGTTTCAGCGGGCTAAAAATGTCTCCACTCTCCCAGGTCCTGGCACAGCATGCCTGTGTGTGTGTGTGTGTTACAAGGCTGAATGACGTTAGTTCATTGAGCTCATGGTGGATGAGCACCACCCCTCACTCGTGGCCTTATAAGGTTCTCTGCAGAGCTTCTTCAGACGCTGTACGAGTATGCAGATAACTTACTGTAGTGTGGGGTGTGTGTGATGTTACAGTACGCTGTAATGCGGGCTTCTATTACATGTGCTTATTTTAACTCATGCATGTGATGCATGTTATATGTTGGCGGCATTGAAAAAGGCACACGTCCCAGCTTTGGGAAAGATATCATGAGATATCAGTCGTCATTAGCAGACCCAAATGGAAATGGTCTGTTTAAGTCCTCCAGTTGGGCCAGATATAATTTGAGCTTAGACAATGGTGTGAGATTTGGTTTGGGATAACCTGTTTGGAAACATCATTTTTGTAATTCACTTGTGGTAGAGAAATTACACACTTTACCTTTTTGAAAAGGTGTTTTCCAGGTACTTTATTAATAGATATTTTTATTTAGTATAACTACACTCGAAAGTTTGGAGTAGAGAAGTTTTTACTGTTTTGAAAGAAGCAAAAACAGTAATCTTTTTGAAATACTATTACAATTTTAAGATAACTTTTTCTGTTGAAATATATTTTAAAATGTAATTTATTCTGGTAAACAGCATTTATTGGACAAAGACATCTTTTGTAACATCAAACATGTCATTACAGTCACTTTTGGTCAATTTAATGTATCCTTGTTGAATTAATTTATAACACGTTCCTTATCTGCAGTTTTGTCCATTTCGTTCATATGTGATGCAACATACACTGGAATAAAGTTCATAGATGAATGGCTATATAGTTCTGTAGTCTTGTCTTTTTTGACATCATAAAGATGATTTTGTGATTGACACATCATGCATGCTGTGGTGCACTAATTCCTGGTACAGAATTTTAGAATCTGACTTCTGGAAATGCAGAATACTACCAGTAGTTCCTGCCCCTCATTCCGGGATGCTGTGACATCCGGTAGCGGCATTTCTGAGTGGTGCTCCCTCTCTTTTTTTCCCACGCTACGTCTTTGCACAGTCCGGCAGCTTATAATTTCACCCTCTGCAATTTTCTCCATCTCTCTGGTTTTCTAAGTAAAGAGAAAGGAGGCCCTAAAAATGTCTGCACTATAAAAACGCTTGACGTCGGGTTTGCTGCAGAGATGTAAGGGGGCTTTCATGTTCTCAGCGCTGCACTATTAGACCTGCGGCTCTCGGCTCTGCTGCTGCACAGTGCTGTATTTATAGCTGAGGTTTGTCTCAAGCCACTGCCTCTTCAGCTCTGAGCTCAGCCCTGGTCCTTCCCGTACATTTAAACTGGGGCCTAATCATGACCATGAACTCCGTGCTGGGGCCTACTTCTCCTCGGCTCCATCACAGGGCCTACTGTCATGCTTTCTGTGTGCAATTAAAATAAGTAATGGAAAAGTACCCCAGAACTGGTTTCAGAGGTTAAGTGGGGAATTAAATCTGTATTTGTTTTGAATGTAAATAACAAATCAGGTCAGTCGTTCCGTGTTGTAATGGCTAGTTCTCTTTCATGTATGACATCATGACCACTGTGTCCAAAGCAACGACAGCTTCAGGTAAAAGGTTTGGGCACATAATCAGACCAGTCTAAACAAATAAGCTCACTCTGATACAGGCAAGGTTGTGTATTCCAGGGTCCAGCTGGTGTCAAAATAATGTCAGCTGGATGGAAAGAGGGCAGCGGTTTGTACAGGAACACATGTACACGGATATAAACACTTGTAAACTTAATAAAAGTGAACGTCACAGTTGACCTTATTTACTTTCTGTACTTCTTTCTTTCTGCTGTGATGCATAAATAAAAAGATGAGGGAGGAGAGCATACAAGATGCAAATGCACTATCAAAGTAGGCTTTACAGCATGTGTGGCTCACTCTTTTCAGTTGGATCTTTTTAATGAATCTTTTGATTCACTTCACAAAAACTGAATGATTCGGTTAACAAATTAAACTGAGTCTGGTCTTGAATTCCACTCACTGAGTCCATGATCTGGTACGGCTGCAAAATCTCACAGAGCAACAGTTAAAGTGACCGCACAATTTTGGTTATCAAATATCCAGTTTCACATCACATTAGAAATGCGCATGTCTTTTCATGTTGACTTTAAACCCGTGTCTGAAGTCACGACCAATCATAAGCCCAGAATTACAGCACATATGAGTGACGTCTTAATGCCGTCACTTTGTTTTCAGAGTTGATGGTGAACAGGTGTGTGTGCACTAATGCTTACTGTCTACATTCTGATCTTTTAATCACAGACAGTGAGAGTGTTATATAATGAGAAGAGCTTGTAGTTGTTTGTGTGCGTCTGAGCGGATTAGACGTGCGATTGAACAGGGCAGGAGTCAGGAGCGCCACTTTCGGATGAGGCTCACATACGCTTGTGAATGGATAAAGAGAGGCAAACAGAAAGAGAGCAGATTGTCTGCATCAGGTCTTGTGCTCTCTCTTTCTTTCTCTCTCTGTGTTTGTGCCACGCAATGATGTCATAAACTTCTGGCTCCTCTCAAGCTGTTCAAATTTGTGTTGAGTGTTTCCAGGGAAACAATGATGCTTGTTTATCAACCGTTGTCAAGGTCAGTTACTCCTCAGGCCGAAAGAAGGATCCAAGAAAGAGAGGTGTTTTCAAGTAAACGAAGAAAGGGAGGATTTCTTTGTTTTTGTGTGTGAGAGGACGCTATAGACGAGCGTGTTCCTAAAAAAGCAGATTAACAGTGTGTTTCTACTCTAAATAGTGCTTTTCGGGTTTATTTTGTGTTGTCTGTAGCTTTTGATCGTCTGACTAACGTTCGTTTCTCCTTTTTTCCACCAGAATGAAGAGTATAAAGCCGCCGCATCTTCAAGCGTCAAGACTCAACATCTCTCCCTGTTCACCAAAAGCCGGACCTATGATCTCGATAAACTCACTAACCTTCCAGACCCACATTATCACCCAGACGCTACCAAAACCATATGGACAATCAGACCTCATAGCATCATGTATCCGGATCCCGCAAATGCTGGATTCCACTAACCATAAATCTCTCTCAAGCGGACTTTCACTGTGCTCCCCTCTTCAGACATTACCAGACTTTACTGTTCAACTGTTACAGACTCGGTACAAATCAATTTCTACCATCAAACATGGTAAAACAGCACCTTTTGAGATAAAGGCCAATGGTACTGCAGTAGTGTAGTCTCTCAAGCAATGTCCCATTAATAATATTTATGTAAATGATGTTACTTCACTAGTAGCCAGTGTACGACAATTTTTTTTTTTGGTACAAAGCAGTTTACGAAGCAGCCATATTGTGTTGGGTTTGTACGACAGTACCCAACAGTGTTGATTGTACCTGTTTCTGTCAGTTCTGCCAGATATTTCCATTCCATCTGGAATTACATGTTGTGATACAGCTCTCAGTTAGACACGTTCATACACCCAGTACAGAGAACCTCAAACACCCCCCGACTTCACCTCAGGATTTTACAAGAGTTTACACACACACACACACACACACACACACACACACACACACTGTGTTTCAGCACTGTGAGCAGTGAATGACCCTCATGCTGCCAAACACACACTGTGATGTCTGTCAAACCCATGTTTCATTTCATACTTAGTCATATTATATCCCGTGGTGTTTATTTTGGCCTCCAGAACTTCACCCCCATTTTTTTTTTATTATTATTTTAAATCATTTTATTTCTATTTTTATTTTATTATTAAAAACTTTTTTTTTCGCACAAAAATCAATAAACGATTTTTAATAATGAATGTATATCTCATATAGAGTATATATGGCTTCCAAACAGAACTATGAATCATCTTGGTACTATTCATTTTTTTAATTATTTCATTTCTTTTAAAAAAAAAATTATTATATATTTAAAACCTTTTTTTAATTTGTTTATTGTTTCCATGCTAATGTAATTAAAGCATATCTCATAGATATTTTTTGGCTTGCAAACAGAACCCATCCACAGAAATATATACATTTTGGTACAAATTTTCTTTCACTTAATTTTTAGTTTTCAATGATATATGCACAGGTATGGTTACCATAATTTTAATTTTTTCATTAAATTATTACCTGATGAACAATACAGAGATTTTGTGAATGATGAGGGGCAGACTTTTACTTATTTATTCTATCATTATCGTCACAAATGAGGCCTTACAGTCCTGGTTGGGCTCAATAAAGAGCTTCACATTCATGGGTGTGTAAATCCCAGGACTGAACTAACATTTCTGATCAGATTGTATTAAACTGAACAAGTGCAGTAAGAGTTCACGTAAACATCTAAACCTTGTGGTGTAAGTCGATTTTACAGGCAGCAGTGCAGTTTTTTTTTTTTTTTTTTTAAGCATTCTGCTGTTAAACTTTGGAAGCCAGTCAAAGTTACTATTTTAAAGTTTTATTTCATTGCAGATTTATCTTTTATTTCATAAGATTTATTTTTGCTTAAAATAACTCTTGCTGGGGCGATGGTAAGTTCACAGTAACCGGTTTAAAAAAAAGTAAAAAAAAAATAAACTCAATGTCTCATGTTTGCTGCTGAAATTAAATATATGATGAACAATCTGTAAATTATTGAATGAATAGAAATGTTGGTTGTCTTTAAACAGTTAAAGTATTTAACATTTCAAGGTTGGTGTTTCAATTTTTATAATTTTTTTGCCTGTATAATCTCAACATATTTTTAAAATGTGTCCACTGTTCTTCTGCTCAATCTTTTTGTGGGGAATATTTGCTTTTATAGTAAAATGTGTAATCCAACCTTTTTAAGAGAATGGTACGCTTCTGTAGAATTTCCTTAATTTTTTAAAAGATGCTTATTAATGTATCATGCACATCAGGGAGTTCTGTTTTTCCCCCACTAACTCCGGATGGAATTGCATTTGGAAACCTGTTACACTTGTGTTTTCCTTAGTTCTGATTGGCTGTAAAAGTGGTGTTCCTGAAACCTGATAGGCCGTTCTAAAGGTTACCTTTCATTCGATAGGTTGCAGTTGTCGATTTAGCACCCCGCGGTTGTATTGCGATACAGGGTGTGGGGCATCACTCTTCCCACGATTATGTGGCCAAACCTTCAACATCTCAACCAAACTTGTTCTCCTTTGTAAATACTGTAGAAATGAAAACCAATGATTGGTGGATATTGGACTGACCAGTGATGTTTGGTTTTATGCATACTCAAAGCAAGCAGATGATTGGTCTTCTTGAATGAATGAATGAATGAATGAATTGAAACATGTAAACAGTATGAGTGTTTATACAGATGAATGGATGTATGCACCTGTAAACAAATATGTTCGTTTTAATTGAATGAAATTACCAGCAGTAAGGAGAGGGCTGTGTAAACCCCTCCCCGCCCCCTATTTAGAAGAATGGTATCTTCTGGAACCTTGAAGTGTAATAAAGTAGAAGCGCTTATCTTTTCTGAACCTGTTGTTTCCTGTGCTCTTTATAACACAATGCATGCAACACAAGAGGCTTTATTGTAAACTGATGCAGCCCATTCCATCATCGTCATATTCACAATGTAGTATGGCTTTTAGTGTATGTACATATATATATATATATATATATATATATATATATATATGTGTGTGTGTGTGTGTGTGTGTGTGTGTGTGTGTGTGTGTATATATATATATATATATATATATATATATATATATATATATATATATATATACTATTAATTGATAATGCATTTTTATTTATTTATTTATATGTGCTATTTGCACAGATTTGATTTAATTTACCATATATCTTTTTCTCCTGTGGCCTTATGGGATAAATATCTCAACTTTAGAAAATGGGTGCTGCTTGTCATTAAGGTATTGTTCATTGTATTCTAAGTATTTGGTTTTGCTTTTTTGGACATAAGCTTCAATGCCATTTAAAATTTTAAGTCTGAGAAATTTTGCTTTTTAGAAAGTAATTAATGCTTTAATTCAGTAAGAATGCATTAAACTGATGAAAAGTAGCAGTCAAGACATTTATAATGTGGCAAAAGATTTAAATCTCAAATAAATGCTTTGAGATTTCAATTTATCAAAGAATCCAGAAAAATATAATTTCTTAAGCAGCAAATTTAGCATATTAAAGTGATTTCTGAAGAATCCTGACACTTGAGTAATGATGCTGAAAATTCAGTTTTGCATTTCAAGAATAAGTTATATTTTAAAATCTATTAAAATGGAAAACGGTTATTTTAAAGTTAAATATTTTGACAATATTACTGTTCTACTGGTTTTTTTGATCCAAGAAATGGAGCCTTGATAAGCATTATCAGAAACATAAAAAAAGAAAAATAAATAATAATCTTAAAGATGACTTTTAAATGGTGGTGGCATAATGATTTTGCCTATATGTCTGTCATCTAGTTGAATTTTACTACATCTTGGCTTTTGTTTCCATATTCAGGTACTCAACGGGAGAGTCTGGATTTGTGGCATGTAGACTGGACTCTAGAGGCCTGCAGCATATGGAAAGTCTTTCAGAATGTGGAGAAGCAAAGAAGGACATGAGGTCGTACCTCATCAATGGAGTTCTCCACAGACATTCCTTCAGCAGGAGCTCTGAGACAGGCCAGCAGCAGACAAAAGGATCTCCTTACTCTGGGTGTGTGTGTGTGTTTGGGGTCAATTAACCTGCTAGCTGCTGGGATTTTACCCTGATTGTATTTAGTATTTAATGAGATTTGTTACATGCTGCCTGGCAAAAAGTCCCGCATGAGAAAGCAGTGTCCTTGCTTTCACTGGCCCAGATTGTGAGTGCTCTCACTTATGATGGTGTCCTCAGATACCCCACTTTAACTCAGTTAGCCTCAGTAAACTCGCTTTTCTCTGTTTCAGATTAGTGATGCACAGGTTTTGACATATTAAAACAACTATGAATAGAAGCGAAACTGATGCAATTCAGACTAATTGATAACTGTTGTTAAATGGCTTGGTTAATGTTTGATATTCGCTTATACTACACTTGCTAGGGTGTTGTGGGTGGTTGCCATGGTCTCACTTTTTGCTAGTGGCTTACAGAGTGGATTTTGTTGATGGGATGGTTTTAGTGAGTTACTATGCAGTTGCTAGGTTGTATTTTGTATGTGTTGCTATGCAGTTGTTTAAAGCCCATTCCCACATTTTCCAGTTTAAGTGTTTTGTCATCATTAAATTGCGATATTATTTATCTTTGTTGCACAAATGGCACAGGACGGTTAATGGCTAAATTTTTTTAAATGCATCCGACAAAGGACAATGAGCAATATTGAAACATTGAAGCTGGCATGCAGTAACAAAGAAAGCTTTTAAAATCTTTAAACCCCCCTCCTCCTCACGGACACATACACACCTGGTTTATAAAGTGTTTATAGGTAACCAGGTAGCTGACTGACAGGAATGCCAGACATGTAGTCATGGTCTCTCATTAGGCAGAGAGAATGGCTGAGGTCCAATACCAGAACATGCAGACAGACAATGGCTTTTTTTTTAAAGCGCATGTTCTCAGTGTTGTCTATGTTGTAGGGTGCTATAAGTGAATCTTTCAGCTTTGCTGTGGTAACGTTTCATCTCCATCACAGGAGTTCACACTTATTCTGCCGAATCCAGTTTTAAAGTATCAGAGAGCAGAGGGTCCCAACTGTTTAACTAAACACAGTCAAAAATCATCTTTCTGTTTTCATCTCTCTCTCTCTCTCTCTCTCTCTCTCTCTCTATCTCTCTCTCATATATTGCATCACCACCAGTACAGTGTCTCTTGAAAGAGTTGGAGGTGGTTGTCAGGGTGGGTCAAACTCATGTTTGGGTGGGCCAGGTCTATCCTGGGCCTGGAGGCAAGAGATATGAATGAAGGATAAAAAGTAAGCAGAGAAAAGGTATCAAACTATCAAAAGACCTGATAAGCCAAAAATAAGGCTAAAAAGAGACAAAGGAGCAGATTAAAGTAGAGCAGTGCACTGGAAGCAAAAAAAAAACAAATGGAGAGAGCAAAGACTGGAAGTGTGGAAGAAAACCACAAGGAGGTGTATCCATGTGTCCATGCACGTGTGTGTGCAGTATGTGAGGGGTTGATGTATAAAGGGGCCCCATGGCAGTCTGGGGGATAATACTCAGCAGATGTGTCCTTATCTGACTCTGAGAAGGGTAGCACTGAACTCAGACGGAGAGGAGAACGTTTATACTATATGCTTGCACGCGCACGTCTGTCTATGAGCGACTGACCGTTTCAGGGTCAGGCTTCACATAATAGTACATCAGACCGAAATTCCAAAGAATTCCCAATGTGCTAATTGCTAATTAAATGTGAAAGGGTGGGGGGGGGGGCAGTTCCAGTAAGTCGGTGGGTCACCTCAGAGGCTCGACACCAAACGCATCATTAATTCAGCCAAGTATCTGGCCTCTTAAAACGCTTTTCAAGCCTGAAGGCACAACAAGTGGTCTGACAAAGTCTGTTGTGCAGCTTCTTTGACTGCCAAGTCCTACATTTTAGCTTTTTTTGGGTAAAATTATCAAAGCCCAGGGAGTCGGGTGCTTTTATCAGAGGCCAAGAGGAGATGACAAGGCTCTTGAGGTGGTAGGCCACCCTTTCATTAACAGTAAGGCCGAAACCACTGATAAACAGTCATTAAGCTTTGAGCAAGCGGTGTCTGTAGGCCCGATCTCTGCACTGACAGCTAGCTTCCTAGCTAGCTTTAAGAATCAAAACGTTTGGAGCGATCGGTTTGCAGCCACATCAATCTTCGGAATTATCAGACGTATTTGCAGGCAGGCCTCCGCTAGTTTCAAAGTACACTTCAATAGTGGGCACAAAAACAATTTTGGTTGGAAGCTGAGCCCACCATGTCAAGTGTTTTAAATCATTTTGATACATCCAGTTGAAACAGCTGCGCACACGCCAATAATTTCCCTGCTGCTTTTCTCTGAATGGACGTTAGATGTGGTTTTAGAAGAGGAGGGGTTGGTCGCGAAGTTTCTTTCGCTCACTGTTGTTTTCCCCTCAACCCCATACGGGATCTTTGACTCAAGCTCCCTTTTCTGTGTGTTTGTCTCTAAATATAGCTCAGTAAACTCGGATCCTAATCAGGCACGTTTTGGGTACAAACTTTCCAGAAATACTGCAGCGGTCACGCGGCGCTCATCTGAAGCAGGACGCGGGACGTTTCGGGGGTAATTCAGTTTCAGCGTGTGTGACTCGGATTAGGTATGGGATACGCTGTAGAATGCGAGCATTCAGCTCAAGTCGTAAACACTGGATTAGTGCGTAGTCTGAAAAGGTAATATGTATTGCACTGAGGACAGGGTTTGAAAAGACGCTTATTCATTAGAGACGGGATGTTCTTTCACCTTTCAGGGTCAGAGAAACAAAATGATCCAGCTTAATCCAAGATATCCTGTGTGAAGCTGGAGACTCATCTGACCTCAAACCCCTGCTGCATGACATATTAGACAAATTAATTCATCACGAGGGATGAAAAGGCAACCGCACACAGAGGTCATTCAAGTTTTGAAAGAAAGAATTGGTGTACAGCACAATATAAACTTTGAAGTTTTGTACATGACTTGCACCTCATACATTTTGTCTACATTTTTAATGCACTTTTGAATAAAATGTTGTTGGCTATCTCATGGTAGTCCAATGAACAAATAATAATTTTATTACTTCCACTTGATGAATATTATTAATAATATTAATATTTTACATTTTAAAGGAGAACAGAATTGAGAAAGGACCATAAACAGGACTTATGGTTCATTTAACCTCTTAAGCTCTAGTGCGTTTTTGTGCATTTTAGCCTAAATTCAAATGTTTACCCTACAACACGTACAACACGTTCATTGTATAGAAAGCCCTTTGAACTACAGAATATGATTGTAATTCTTCATAAATAATATTAGATGTTTTAAATATTATAGTAAACACATAAAAAAGCAGGGCTGGTATGTGTCCTTTTAGTTGGTTTAGGGTCATTGAAGGAACATTGTACTACTGCTAATACCCAAGACCTTCTGTCCACACAGGACTTCCTCTCTGAGGTCTGTAATGTCAAAGGATTCCTCGGCAGTTGTGAGCTATTGAGATTTACCGGGCACACAGGGTGCCGAGTCAGTTTAGGCCATGTGCACAATAAATCATCTGTGTGAATGTGTTTGTGCTGCAGTACAAATGCCAGTGATGTCCTCGATGGTAACGGCTCCATTACCGTTAAGAATAAGATGTAAACACCATGTGAAATACTTTTAGGCAAGAGATTTTTTTTTGTATCATCCTCTATAATCAGTGATCTATGGTGTCTACACTGAATGCAACATGGCACAACAAGCAACTGAATCCCAAGACACAATAAAACACAATTGCTTACAGAATAGGAGGGCGAGAGAAAGAGATCGTCAGTAATAGTTAGAGCTAAAACCAAAATCTGCACGTTCACAGCTGTTTATGTTTGATGCATGTGTCTGTTATGTAACTTGGATAATGACGTTGGATTGAACCATAAGCTAGTTTTGTTTATATTATAATATACACAGGCATAAGTAACCACTGTTAAAAGTTACAAAACCACAAGTGAGGCTGTTGTTGCCTTTCGAGTTATGACGCAATAGAACCATTGACCTGTGCCCTAGTGATGTCATCAAGATTCCTTTACTAAGCTAGGCATGAGATTGAAATCACAGTGTACGCATTTGAGTGTATCTGCAAGCATGCATGCTGTTATTATTGGCACTATGGTTGCTGTATATCGTTAGCTAAATATTACTTTAACATTTAGTCTGAGCTTACACAAACAAACATATACACACGCACAGTGACATTTGGGATACTTTACACTGCCTTTGACATTTCATGAACTAATCTACATGCATGCTCTGATAAACACGTTGCCTGTGTGTTGTATAACGGCTCTGAAGTGTGATGTGATCTACTGACCTTTGCGTTTTCTGGGTCATGATGTTAGAAAGTAAAGAAATATGAGTGAACACATACAGCACTGTATTGTGTGTTGTTAAGGGAGAGTGTAAAGTCTTTGATCTGATCACAAGCCACATTCCACACCTCAGTATGTATGTATGTGTGTGTGTGTGTGTGTGTGTGTGAGTGAGAGAGAGAGAGACAGAGAGAAAGAAAGAGATGGGAATTTTAGTATAAGCATGTGGGTGTATTTGATTGATGGTTGTGGTCAAACGGCATGAGGGTAATTTGAGTCACTGATGGG
This sequence comes from Carassius auratus, assembly GCF_003368295.1. Lineage (NCBI taxonomy): Eukaryota > Metazoa > Chordata > Actinopteri > Cypriniformes > Cyprinidae > Carassius > Carassius auratus. Next base: position 276,198 of record NW_020525536.1, on the reverse strand, counting down.
TAAGCCAGGCCAGCAGAAGCTATGCTTTTATATATCACACGCTTGCAAAACACTTCAGCAAGATTTTGTTTCATACACTGGATAGGTTTAGTTTCATGAGATAAATCAATATATAAATAGCATGAAAATTGTAGATTGATTTTTTAGATTAGTTTTCAGATTACAGTATATGCAGTACTGTTCAAAAGTTTACAGTAGGATTTAAATTAATTAATACTTTTATTCAGCAAGGATGCATAAAATTGATTAAAAGTGACAGTGAAGACTGTATATTCCATACTGATGTTTTGAATGTCCTTTTCATCAAATAATCCTGAAAAAAAAGTAGCATGGTTTCCACAAAAATATTAAGCAGCACAACTAGTTTCAACATTGATAATAATAAAAAAAAAATGTTTCTTGAGCAGCAAATCAGCATATTAGAATGACTTCTAAAGGATTATGTCACGCTGAAATCTGGAGTAATGATTCTGAAAATTCAACTTTGCATCACAGGAATAAATTACATTTTATGATTTATTAAAATAGAAAACTGTCAAGTGTATTGAACTGTATTTTTTATCAAAATGCAGCCTTGGTGAGCACCATGAGCACATACAGTACCAGCACACAGATATGATATTTAATTTATTATTGACAAGAGCGGCTTCCAAATCTTCTATACTTATCTTGCTGGACCTGTCTGCTGCTTTTGATATGTGGAACCACCAGATTCTCCTGTGAACCACATCTCAGGAACCGCACACCAGTGATTTGAGTCTTACCCCTCAGATAGGTCCTTCAAAGTATCTTGGAGAGGTGAGATGTCCAAGTCACTACATCTAACTACTGGGGTACCTCAGGGCTCAGTTCTTGGACCACTTCTCGTCTCAATTTACATGGCATCATTAGGTTAGGTCATTCAAAATCATGGCTTTTCTTATCACTCCTATGCTGATGACACTCAACTCTACTTCTCATTCCATCCTGATGATCCGACGATAGCTGCTTGCATCTCAGCATGTCTAACAGACATTTCTTGTTGGATGACGGACCATCAACTTCAACTCAACCTGACTAAGACAAAACTGCTTGTGGTTACATCAAACCCAAGACTTTATCAAATTTTCACTATGTAATAAGGCTCATCAACCATAACTCCTTCAAAAACAGCTAGAAACCTTTGAGTTGTGATTGACGATGAGCTGAATTTCTCAGATGACACTGCCCAGTCCTGCAGATTTGCTTCATACAACATTAAGAAGATCAGGCCCTTTCTTTCAGACCATGCTTGTTCAAGCTCTTGTTCCGTCCAGGTTGGACTATTGCAATGCTCTCTTGGCAGGTCTTCCAGCCACTTCTATTAAACCTTTCCAAGTAATTCAAAATGCTGCTGCAAGATTAATCTTTAATGAGTCGCAAAGAACGCATGTCACACCTCTGTTCATCAGTTTGCACTGAACCAGCAGCTGCTCACATAGAATTTAAGCCATTAATGTTTGCCTACAAAACCATCATTGGCTCTGCACCCATTTACCTAAAATCATTAATTCAGAGTTATGTCCCTCTAGAAGCTTGTACTCTGCAAATGAATGATGCATTATTGTGCCATCTCAAAAAGGCACAGTCACTTTCACAGACTTTTTCATTAAGTGTTCCCTCCTGGTGGAATGACCCGGCAAACTCAATCTGAGCAGTCCTTAGCCATTTTCAAGAAATGACTAAAAACACATCTGTTCCATCTTTATTTGACCCTCTAACTCTAGCACTTTTTAATTCTAAGCACTGTGTATGTGTGTGTGTATAAATAAATAATTAAATAAAAAAATAAAAAATATATATATAAACCTTGCTATGTGTACTGCATTAGGCTAACCGAGACTTGTCATTTGCACTTACATATTGTTGCTACTTTGTTAGTTTTATTGTTTCTGTTGTCCTTCTGTTGTAAGTCGCTTTGTTAAATTACTAAAAGTAAAGATATATGTAAATGTAATTTTCTTTCCTGTATTGATGTATTTCCTATTAAAACAGAAAGTTTGGGGTGAGCTTTATCAGTAAAAAGCATGTCCTTGCTAATGCTAGTGTTCTAGAGAACACTCCACTGGAAAATATTTGTACACTTCTGTATTCAACAATTATCAATATTTTGGTCCATTTTTCTTGGAAGACAAAAACTATCAATTTTACATGCGTATATTCTGTAGCGTATGAATTTTTATTTTAACAACCTTTTAAGACTACACTAGTTTGACCTCCAAACTAACAGAAGAGGTCTAAAAGTCACAGAAAACAAGGTCTAAACACAACACAACAAAAACATTTTTGATTTCATGGAGTTTAAGTCTTTAGCAATAAGAATCATGCTTATTCTACATTCTCCTTCATGCAGTGCATGTCAATAGCAATTCTCAGTTCAAGCTCTTCTGCTTATGACAGGTAAAAAAGTGTCATGAGAACAAGAAAGACATGGAAACACTTAATGGTGCCCTCAGGGAAAGGAGGAGCTAGTACAAAGAATAGAGCAAACGACAATGTTGCCGGAGTAATGCAGCTCACTTGAACATGGTGAATGTTTTATAGCTGTATGTAAATATATTACGATTATTCTTTTGTTTCAGTATCTTTGTACGTTTTTTTTATATTTGTTTTCTATTTACCTGTTTTTGGATGCCATTTTTATAATTAATCATAATTGCAATCTGTATAATTGCCATTCTGTGGTATGAGGAAAATTCATTTGGTGTGATATTCGGAATAATGATCAACATATGTTCAAGATTTCAATAGAAATCTTAAATCTTTACGGGAATATAATAGAAATGTTTGCATATTTTCCAAATCAAAAGAAAAATAAAATCCAGTCTTTTGATAAATATGCGATAAAGTTTGCAAACATATCTCTTCTTACAGTGTATGATCATTTGCCTTTGTAAAAATAAAAAATAAAAGAGAGATTGGAGTTCAAATTTTAATAGAAAATCTGATATTTCATACAATATGTTTTCTGGGTTTCATCTAGAAAATGCAGTGAAATGTGGATTTGTTTTCATGTTTGCTCAACATCTGCAATAGTCTATACAAACACAAACAGCAAAGCACATAACATAAATCACTGGTTTGTTTTTAATAATTCCCTATCTTTTCCTAGATATGTTTGCATGGTTTGGATTTGTTATGGGATTGTTTTGGGATTGTTTTTGGACTCTTATTCGACATGATTAATTTCGACTGTGGACTGTCTCATTTTTTCTGTGCTGGGAAAATCTGTGGAATTACAAACAATTAAAGCAGGACGTTTAAAACCTAAATTAGCCAAACTTTTTAATACACAAATAAGTAGAAGCAAGGTAATTACTAACTTAATCAAAAAAAAAAAAAAAAAAAAAAAAAAAAACTTCTGCATATGTTTTAACTTTGTAAGTAATCTCTATTTATTTATTTTCAAGAAAGGTATATTGAAAAGTACAAAAGGAAATACTAAATATACATTATTTCCTAAACTGTAAGTGTATATGTGTTATGAATGCAATATCAATGAGTATGTGTGTTTAAGTCCTTCGGGATGGTGGGACGAATTCCAGGACGACCGCCAGGCATGTGTTACCCCTGGCCTGCGCACTTCAGTAACACACACACACACACACACACACACACACACGCACACAAACGGCTGCTCTGAGTTCGGCCCCACCAGGGACAGCGGGTCTCAACATTCCACTCCTGTTACCACGACAACCTCCATGCCAACAACACAGTCCGGCTCTTTAACCCTTTAACACGTTCCTGGTGGAGACACTTTCTCCAGCATACCCTCACACACACACACATACAAACAAATACACAGTTAGAATTCAATAAATGGACTAATGCATGCAGGACCGCAACCCTTGGAGGGACACGGTCAGCAAGTTACTAAAACACAATGATTTCACTATGTTTCTTTACTCAAGCAGTTGCATAAAAACTGTTAAGTACTGTTAATAAATTTTGGTGTTTGCTATCATGATTTATTAGTATATAGGCCCACACAAGTGCTTGTGTGCTTTTTTTTTTACTCCTTTTTCTATTAAGTACATTTAAACATTGATATATTTCTTGAAGCTTGTATTAAATAACCCCCCCTTAAATGTTTAAAGGAATAGTTTATGCAGAAAATGAAAAGTTGACATGAAAAACTAAACAAATCCAACTTTAAGGCATTTTTAACTTCAAATCATTGCTTCCAGCTAAAATATGAATCCATGATCCAAAATAACACTTCCTCCAGTGTAAACCTCCATCCCTTGTTATCCTCTCACATCACAATCCACCAACATGTTTTCTTAGAACTGTTTTACACTGTTTCAGCTTGTAAAGAGTGCTTGGTCTGTGCATATTTCTCTCCTGATTCAGATGAAACTTTTTCACTGGAGAAAGCAATAGATAAGCATGTAGTTTTAATAATTGATGTACTTGCGTCATTACTTGTGGATTATTGTGATGTTTTTATCAGATGTTCGGACTCTCATTCTGACGGCACCCATTCACTGCAGAGGATCCATAGGTGACCAAGTGATGAAATGCTAAATTTCTCCAAATGTGTTGAAGAATGAAGAAACAAACTCAAACAAACCTTAAGGTTAGTATAGTTTCTGCAATATTTCAGTTTTTCCCTTAGAAATGTAAATGTTTGAATTTTTGTTTAAATTGTGTTTTTTTCTTTCTTTCTATCTTTTTTTTTTTTTTTTTTTTTTTTTTTTTACATTTACTGCTTTTTATACTGTCTGGAACATGTGTGTCTGAGAAAACATGTGCACTTTAGATATGTATTACTGCAAATTCAATAATGAGTACATATTTGTTATGTTTTCTTGTGCAATTCCACTGCCACTAATAGCACTGAAACTTCATACATCATCTTAAAATCATTAAAAGAATAAAAAAATAAATAAACAAACAAGCACCTGAAAACAGGGCAGCGTTAGACTGCTGCCAGTTATATGAAACTGTTTATTAAGTGATTTTCTTCCACAATGAAAAGAATGTGTTTGTGTGTGTGTGTGTGTGTGTGTGTGTGAGTTTCCTTTGTGTTTTCATATGGTGTTTCAAATAGAAACACTAATCAAAGACCTGCCGTGCCCCATCACCTATGACCTCTGAACCCTGACCCTAATTCTGACATTCATTTTCATGCGTTTTGCTTCAAAGTAGCCATGCACACATACATATATATGCGCAAACACACACAACAACCTTCATTACAGGTTCTTACTAATAAATACACATAAACCTTAACATGCATGCGGGTATGACTGCTTGTCGTCTGTGCGTCAGGGCGTAATCACCAATCGAGGCCTAAAAGCAAACATTACTCTTTCAGTGGTAAAACAAGAAATGCTGTACTGTTTACTGAACGTATGAATGTGCAGCAGACATGAGCAAGTCTGTTTGGAGAGCTGTTTGTGTGTGGCCGCTTAGCTTGGGATGATGTAATGCCCAATACAGACAGAACAGCAGGACTCATTACACAGTCTGACGCCGTGTGGAGACGGGCTACAACTGACCTACATACACACACATGCTCTTACATAACACACTACTTTAGAGCATCCAATGGGTGGGGGTGTGTATGTGTGACCGATACAGAAAGTCCAGGAACAAGTAATTTATGTGTGTTTGTGAAGGTGTGTCTGTGTTTTCTAATATCTGTAATTCAACACATGAATCACAGAGCTTTTGAGGACAAATGTGACCACGGACCACAAAACCAGTCTTAAGAGTCCATTTTTTTTTAATTGAGATGTAAATCATCTGAAAGCTGAGTAAATAATATTTCCATTGATGTATGGTTTATTAGGATCGGACGATATTTGGCCGAGATATAACTATTTGAAAATCTTATATCTGAGGATACAAAACATTTTAAATACTGAGAAAATCACCTTTGAAATTGTCCAAATGAATTCTTAGCAATGCATACTACTAATCAAAAATTACGTTTTGATATATTTATGGTAGGGAATTTAAAAAATATCTTAATGGAACATGATCTTTACTTAAAATTCTAATGATTTTTGGCATAAAAGAAAAATAGATAGTTTTGAGTGTTTTTTCTGGCTATTGCTAAAAATATACCCAGCGTAAGAAGTAAGAAGATTTTGACCATGGTAAAAGCTGCAGTATAGAGATTAAAGGGACAATGTTGAAATAGTAGATTCTTCTTGTTGAACAAAAGAAGGTCACAAAGAAAGGGATGGAAAAAGTCCCAGAGAAAAGTTGACATCTCATTGTTTCTCTGTGAAAGCAGTTGCTGAAGTCTCCTGCTTAGATCTTTCTCCTGGGAGAAAGTGTCTTTTCTGGAAAAACTGCAGTTTTCATAAGTCAAAGAGAAGAGAAACATGAAGTATTCATGGACATATACAGTACTATTTGTATAGCGGCTTTTCATTATACACATTGTTGCAAAGCAACTTCATTGAAATTTCAAGTTTATATATACAATTTAGGAGTTTATCAGTGGTGGCTATGCCAAGAAATGGAATTTGGCAGAAATGTAATCGATCAGTATTAGTTTCCCCAATATTGTTCAATATTCCTGCTTTTTAGAGTAATATTTTTAAGTTTTTAATTTATTGTATTTGTCAGAATTAGTATTTTTATAAGTATTGGTAGTAGTCAATATAACTCTTTTTTAAAATGATCATATTTGTCAGTATTTGTCTTTTTAAATTATTTATCACTCTATCATTTAGTGTTTTTTTTTATAATAATTGTTACTGGTCAGCATTTGTGTGTTTTATATTTTAATAATATTAGCAGTGTTTTTAATGAATGTATTTGTCAGTATTCCTGCTTTTCACAACTATTGGTATTTTTGCTTTTTAAATAGCATATGGGTCAGTATTTATGTTATGTTTATGCCAATATTAGTGCTTTTTAAAATTATTGATGTTAAATTTCATTTTGGTCAAAATATCAGTTTTTATTAAAGAATTTTTGTGGTCAGTTTTAGTGCTTTTTAAAAATAACTGGTATTGGACCAAATGAGGGCTTTTGCATTTGGTCAATATTAATGTATTTAAATATTGAATTGGTCAAAATAAGCATTTTTAAATCATGGTATTGGTCAGTATTAGTGTTTTAAAATAATCAAATTGATTAGTCTTTACCTTTTTCATCAGTATTAATATATATTTTTTTTAGTTATTGCCTATATTGTTAGCAACATTTATTGTTATTTTTATTATTATTGGTATTGATCAATATGAGTTGATTTAAAAAACATATTGCTTTAAATTATTGTAGCTAGTTTTTTAATCTAATAATAATAATCTAAATAATATTGGTTACTTTGTTTCAGTAACTGACAGTCATCCATTTTTTTTCTACATTGTGTTTTCATTCCTGATTTCACTGAAAGCATAGACAATTCTAGATTGCAGCTTTAGTATGAAGGTAAAAACATATACCTAGAGCATCCAATGATGAGATGCTCAGTGTCTGGAAGTGTTTGACTAGTTTCCTCATCACGGCCTGCAGCCTCTTCTACAGGGAGTCAGTTCCATGTTTTGGAAGTCGAAATGTGTGGATGTGGTAGGGCTGACCCCATTGTCCCGTATGACCCCGCTGATGTGAGTGTGTGTGGATGGGACGGAGGGGTGCCCTTCCTGGAGGGAACTCTCTGTGGTCATTACTTCCACCCATAACCCTGGACAAGTGGCACTGACAGCCTAACAGATCAAAGCGCAGGCAGACCATTCAACAGTGTGTGTGTGGTGTGTGTGAGGGGGGTCAGTTTTGTCTAATAAAATGTGATGTTGTGGCAGGGAGCTCGCCAACAGATGACAGACAGGACTTACAAAGGACAGAGTTCTCTGGCTGGCAATGCTGAGTGCTTTTGTTTTTAAGTGTCCGTCTGTGTTTATGAGCGACAGAGAGACTTGTTTGAGTGGAAGTAAAACCTTTAGTGTTTGCTTCAATCGTTTTACTCATGCACACATGCTCATTGTCTCACTGACTTTTGTCCAGAGTTGATTTGTTTTATAGCCCTTCCTCAGCTAGCCGTTCACACCAGTGGCTACAGTGGGTTAAGAAGCACTTAGACACTTAAGACACTTAAAATTTAATTTTGTTGCAAACCAGGTAGTCCCAGGGTAAATTGTTGTCCCTGTTTGAAGTTCAAATTTCCTTTAGTGAGGTTGAAACAACTGCATTTTGTGGTTGGGATTAAAGTTAATCGTTACAAGAAATGTAAAATAAACTTAACAGTTTTTTTCATTATATAAAAATAAAATGTCTTTTGTATATTACATTATATTCGAAAAAAGCAAACTCATGCATTTGATGAGGTTACAGTTCAACACTGTAGGGTTTATACTTACAACAAATCTTACAAACTGAATGAGAATATTAAGAAAGGAACCAACTCAAAGACAAAGTGCATTATGAAAATGATAAAATTAGAAATTGTATCTAAATTGTTATATCTAAATTATTTATCTTTGATAGCAATATCATTGAATTGAAACATGAAACACTTAAGAAACTTAAAATGTATGAATGTTGTTGCTAATCATACCATATTTTCAGTTACTTTTTTGAGTCATCTTTGCAATTCCTTTTAACCAAAGGTCAGTTTTAGTGGATGTTTAAAGTCCAGATTTACTGTGAAATAAATGTAGCCTGTTAATGGTTATGATGTGAGTTACTGTAGTATTATTCGTTATAATAAAAAAGTAAACAAATAAATATGAAATAAAACAATAAATATCAATAATATTAACAATTCAAGATATTTGCAATTATACAAATAAATAATAAATTGAAAAAAATAATTTAATTAAAAACATCATATTAATTACATAAACAAAAACATTTTACTAAAACAAAACATTTACTACAAACACCACTCATCTCAGTTATATATATATATTATATATTATATAATTATTATATTATATATATACAATTTCTCTTTGACAGCAATGACATTAAATAGAGATATTTTGACTCATCAGGACAAAATTCACTATATTAGGTACTCAAATCACTTATATCTCTCTGAAAAAAACTCAGTAATATCTTATGCAATTTTGCATTCAAGTTAAATTTAGCTTTTTATAAATATTTGTTTTTTTTCTTGGAAAACAAATGTGAGGTTGTATCCATGCAGTACAGATAGTTTTCATAATGTGTCTGTTCTGTAAGACAGCCAGAATTCTACAATTCTCAGTGAATAAGCCATGTCTTTGTTCTATAGTCTCACTCATACAGGAGTCTACGGCTCATTTGGAGGTCCCGTGCTCTGTTTTAGGGAGATGTCGTGTCTTTTCCTGTGTCCTTTGTGTGGCGCTCTGAGTTTCGAGGGGAAGACAAACACACAAATGCATCCACACACACTCACAGGGGTGGTAGTGAGGTGATCTCATGGGGGTGGAATGATTAGCTATGCCTCTATAAATGCCTGGATTAGTCCGCCGGGTGTGTGTGTGTGTGGGTGTAGTGTGAGGAGGTCAGTGGGTTCAGGAGTAGAACTGAAATTTGAGGGGGCAAACGGTCCCTTGCCTCACGTTGCCCCAAACTCTATCACTTTTTATCACTCACATCACATGGGGTTTCTGGGTTCCTTTTGGGGACTTGGAAGGGGGAGTAAAAGTAAAAAATGGGGAGAGTGATGAATGAAAGAGAGATGAATAATAAAAGAAAGGGACAGAAACAGACTTGCTGTGAATATATAATGAGAGGTCATAAGCAAAAGAAAGGAAGCGAGGATGAGAAAGAGAGGTAACATATGGAAGAATGTATGATAGGTTCTCCTGCTGGAGGTGTAAGCGATGGAATGCTCTTATAAAGTGAATAACAGGCTTTTGCCCTGAGGTAGCGGCCGTCACACACACTCTTTAAGCACTTTTGATGGGACAGCGCACACACCTTCTGCACTTACAGTGGAAACAGTCGGTCTGTGGAGGGAAATAAGCGTGTGCTGTTAACGTGCATGCTGGTATGTGATTGCTGACAGGATATTTTCCATGTAACCTACACCTGATGGTCGTATCTGCACTGGATTGCACGCACGAACGCTCACTAGCGCACACATCGCCCTTAACGTGCATCTTTCTGTTCTAAGGCGATATTGAGAATAACAGCTTGCCGTTTAAAGTACAGTGCCATCTTGTGTTCCATTTTGGCAGTGTTGATGCCCTAAAACATTATACAAAAGAAAACTCATGCATACATTGAAAGTAAATGGGTAGCCTACGTGCCTTCATCGGTTAAAAGCTAAATACATTACATAAATTACTCCTTTAAAATGTGTACTGAGCAGTAACATTGTTTAAATGCACGCTCCTGGTGGTTAAACTGATATAATAATTTATATAGGCTATAAATCATATAGGTCTAAAATATGTTTTTACATAATTTAAAACATTTCTATAATAATGCATTATGTGTTTGTGACATAAAGCTGGGCTTATCATCATTGCTATTCAATCAGGCATTTCATTTAATGTGACTTGAATCAGACTAACTAGCAGGCTGATCGTTAAGAGTATGCTAACAGGCTAATTAGCAAGATTATCACAACCTAATTCTAAAAGGATGGTTGTAATTTTACTGGGTAAGACTACACATCTGCATAAGTAAAATTGTTGGCTTTCTGTTGAATAAAGTTTAGTCAGCGAGTGGGATCTCAGCGGATTTGGCACACCTGCTCTATATGGTTATGACTGGAGATGAAATATGGAATAATTCTTGCCCAGACAAGGTTAGTAGATTCTCACATATTTCTGTTGTTAACATGTATACATTTTAAGATTTGGAAATATACTTTAAAACAGTGTGTAGGCCTGGTTTCCATATAGAAGTTTAATAAAGATAAAAATTGTGACTTAAAATGATTCTTTTTTTTTTTTTGGCATCAGGTTATAGAACCCTTGTAGACTCCAATATGAAACTTTTAAGAGTGTGCTTGTTGATATTGATATTATGTTAATCATTTTAGAATGTCATGAAGTTGGGCTAAATATAGTTTTGATAGATTTTTTTTTGTCTAAAAAAGAACAACTTAAGTGTGGAGCAGATAAAGTCGTGGTTCATTGGGAGTGTGAAGCTATGATGTATGTTTTGTTGCCAGTAAGATTTTTCTTTTTTTTTTTTATTCAGCAAGGATGCATTATATTGATCAAAACCAACGTTAAAGAAATGTATAATGTTACAAAATATATTTACAATGTTGTTCTTTTAAACTTTTTTATTTATCAAAGTATCCCGGGGGAAAAAAACACTTTAAAAAAATTTTAATGACCAGACATACAACAGTCATATGCAAAAACATATGTATTTATTTCTGTCATACCCTGTAAATAATTAAAAAGAAAAACAGTGATACAATAAGCAGTCTTTTCATTTTTTTTTTTTTTTTTTTTTGACATTCTAAAATAAAAATACTAGAAAAGGTAAAGACTGCAACACTGAGTGCAAAAGACACACACACGCACACACACACACACTTGGACACCAATGTGCTTATGTTACACTCCCATAGTGCAACAAATGCGTCCACTGATTAAACTAGAGAATATTTACACACTGCAAAAACCCAAAACTGCAAAGAGACTGTGTGTGAATGAGAGTGTGTGTGTGTCAGCCATTATTTTACATATTTATATATATATATTTGAAAAGTTATTTTATTTCATTCTTTTGAATTATGATGTAAACATACGGATCCATTTTATTTATTTATTTTTTTTAATCCAACATCTAGGAAACTAAACATTTCATATATCAGAAGATCGCCTTTGTATGGGTAAAATATAAGTGCACTGTAGAATTACTGCAAACGACTCTGGAGGAACAATAATTGTCTCTTTCAGTGAAGGTGGTAAAAGTATGCCACGAAAACCCATATTCTAGAACATTTCATATTTTACAAGGTTTCATATTAGAATCAGAATGCTTCAAAGAACATTTGCATCAAAAGTGTTCTAGAACCTGTCTGGCTTCATTTCAGGTTCCATGAACTTGACTCTGGGAAATAACTATGTTGATTAATATACATCTGGTACTGAAATCTCTAACTGTTCTAAACTCGCAATACACAGATCTAAATGGTTTCAGATTATGCCAGAAACCTGAATATTCCCATTTTGGCTTTTCTGCTTTATAGCCTATAAACTATAAAGTCACATGGTTAGATTCACTATAACATAACACCAGGACTGAGTTCTGGTTTGTTTGTCTGCATCCTAATCTGTATACTATGCATTATACAAATTTGACAAGAAGAGAAAATTTGTGCATCCCAAATTATGTTCCGTTGAAAATAGAAAGCACAATTGGTTAAAATAATACATCCATAGATGTTCTTTAGTTTTTCAAAAAAATTACCAAAATCCCAATACTTTTTGCTGAATATTATCACACTATTCTTACACTTTTTGCTTTTCAAGTTTAAAGTTTTAAACTAAATTATGAATTTAGCTAAACGTTAAAAGAAAAGTTCATCCACAAATTTGAATTTGCTGATAATTTATTTATCCTCAGGTAAATTCAAGGTTTAGATGAGTTTGTTTCTTCATGGGAACAGATTTGTAGAAATGTATCATTTCATCACTTGCTCACCAATGGATCCTCTGCAGTGAAGGGTGCCTTCAGAATGAGAGTCCAAACACCTGAGAAAATCATCACAATAATCCACAAGTATTCCACACCACTCCAGTCCATCAGTAAATGTCTTTTGAAGTTAAAAGCTGCATTTTATAATAAACAATGTTTTGTTTCTTACAAAAATGCAGCTTTTCACATCACAAGATTTTAATTGATGGACTGGATAATTGTGATTTCTCCAAATCTGTTCTGGTGAAGAAACAATCTCATCTACATCTTGGACTGCCTGAGGTTGAGTAAATATTCATTTTTGGGTGACCTGTTCTCTTAATGTTACTTTATTAGACATTATGTTAATGAAATGCACTCAAAAGTATGTTACCTTCTCCGTTCAAATGCATTTGTAGCACACAATTTTTAGTATGCAAACTGGAATGCAGTACATATGAAGAACACTACACTGTTACTGTCATCTACTGGTATATTATGGTACTGCATCTGGTGGGTCCACAGAAAGGAGCACCCCATGTGTTTTTGGTCTGTAACCCATACCCCCCCAATGTCAATGTAGAGACTAGTTGTGTTTATTAGTAGGATTATTTATCTTTTATTAAATTGTAAACCTTTATCATTCTACTGACCCTCCCTAAAGTCTTTTTTTTTTAAGTCACAGTGAATCCAGGTCTCCAAGGCAATGCTTTTTACTTGGATGCCAGCTTTGATCATGTGTATGAGTGCCGATACATTTTTTTAAAAGTGCATGCATGTGAACGTGGTTTACATTGAAGAGTGTCTCTGTGGTGCTTTAATATGTGTTAAATAAGCTGGTTGAGATGTGCGATTGTACGATGGGGATGGATGTGAGGGGAGGGGCTCCAAACAACCGGCCCCATCTTTAGGGGTGTGGCTTGATCACAGCTGAGCAGACATTAATCAGAACTTCAGCATGACATCACAGTCCCGCCCACAGCAGTGCAAAGAACTAAAGAGCACAGTGTCTCCATGGCAAACACTGTACAGTATAGCATAAAACCGAGTTTGTGTTGCCATTTTTAATTGCCAGTTAAACATCTGCATTGGTCCCTTACTGACGGCAAAGCCAGACAAATGCTAAATGACACCATTGCTCATTGGCTATTCCACATCGTCATCATTTAGTGATAAATGAACACTTAAAAGAGCACTGTGAACCCTGTCTTTCTCTTAAGCCATCCACATTCGGTTTTCTCGACCCTCCAGTGACTAAAGGGATAGTTCAGCAAAAAACATGCATTTCTATGTCTATGTCTACATGCATTTAGTTTGTTTCTTGCCCCAAATTGTTTCATCTGATTCCAGACGGACACAAAGAAAGGCATTTACTCTCCTGCCATGTTAAGACCGTGCTTGGCTTTCTATTGGGCAAACTCTTATGATAACTAGTTCACATAATGCACCAGCATGGCTTTTTTGATTGCTTGGTAAAGCTATGGATGTAGTCTTGATGCACAGCATCTAAGCAGACTCGATGTGTGCCTGGTCTTTTCTTTCTTAGCCTTCTCAGTACCATATTTCCTGCCCCGACTCGTGTCGCAGTGGTATATGAGCATGTAAACTGACAATATGTCTGCATAGTGCTTCATAAAAGGACAGTGTCTGTATTCAAGATGTTTTCTGTTAGAGGACCAGATTAATGAATTTCCATCATCCAGTCCCTGATCATTTGCAAACCTATTGAATATATATATGTGAACCGCCAATGCAGATGTCATGTAGCTGTTAAGACTGAACATTCAAGAAAGTTGTTGAACAGCACCAAATGTTATTCCATAAAGCAGCTGATATCAGTGTGTGTTTGTGAGTTTACAGTGCTCACAATTGAATGCACCAGCTGACCTCACTAAACAGAACATGCCCTCAGTTTATCTGACTCTATGCTCAATATCTGACCAACTGCCCAATCTCCAACCCAATGATCTCATAATCTACTTCGACTAATCAAACCCAACTAATATCTCAAAATCCAGCCGATCACCTTCAAGTGCAGCCCAGAAGAAAAATAAATAATAATTAAAAAAAAAACGCCTGACACCTCACGATCCAACATTTAAAATACAGACACCAAAAAATATATTAATTTCAAATAAACTCTCCATATGAAAAACAGACAATGAACAAAAGCGCCGTTCATGCCGTCTAACCAAATGCATAGGCATCAAAATCAACGTGTTTTCTCAATGGACTCACTGCACATATTTCACCACACATTAAAGATTATTTCCCCAGACACACGGATGAGTGCCTAATATAGAAACACCCCCCAAAAAAGATAGAAAATAAATAGAAATACCATTTCCAAGAGAACAAATATCATCTCATGTGTATTCTTCACTCTTAGATCCCATTTGGACGATTCCTCTTTATAAAACCGCTAATTATATTTAATATTAAGACAGTTATCTCCAATATAAAAATATCAAATATAAACAGTTATAGGAAACCAGGGAGATTTGATAATCCTTCTCTTTGTATTTTGCATGGTCCTTCTTCCTTCTAGCTGTCAACCAATATTTGTCTCCATGGCTGTAGATCGCTGGTCACCATTTATATAGCAGTGTCCCAGAAGACAGTGGTTTGGGTGGAATACGGAGGGGGCCCGAATTTCTTGCCCCCGTTGGTCTTCTTCCAGCTGGGCAGGATGGGCATGCTGTCCTGTTTGCACAGAGCTTTGTCTGAAGGTCTCTGTCTGGCTTTTATCTCCTTGCACAGATGACGTTTCTTCTCGATCGTCTCCATCATGGTGCTGTCCCCACATGCCCAGGGCATTGGGGGCATCTAATGGGTGGCAAGGGTGAGATAATGTTGGTGTTTGCAGAGCTGTCTTTAATTTTGAAAGCCTTATAGTTTTATGGGTGAAGGCGTTCAGTGTTCTTTTAATAATAAAGGATGTGTTTAATAATTAATGTCTTATGCAAGTCAGAGCAGTCAGAATGTATTGCTGTTCAGTTTAATGACCTCTCTCTCTCTCTCACACACACACACACACAAACACACACACAGTTAAATTGTGTACACACATATAAAACTGTCCATGCACCTGTACAAACACAAAATAAAACACTTCTATAAACAAAACACAATTGCATGAGCAACCATAGCTCTGTTTCAATACCTAGGGAGCTGCCTTCTAAGAGAGCACTCTAAATGTCATGTAAATAATAAGTGAGTGATTTGGATACATATGGGCAGCAACTCTGTGTCATACTAAGAAGAACTTATTTTAGTTAAATAAAACTAAAACCATAAAAAACTTTTCATTACTTGGAGAGAGAAAAATATATATATATTTATAATGCAGGTTTTCTCATATTCATTTAGTTTAATTTTAATGTAGTAAAGTAACTTAAACTGAAATAAAAACAACATAGACATATACATTTTTTTGAAAACAGTGAAAATGCACTAATTCAAAATAATAATATAAATATTTTTTTAATAAATATTATGACAGTGTTTGATGTTAATATAAGCTAAAAAAGATATTTTTAATTACTATTTGAGGCTCTGTTGTTATTGTTAACGAATTATTAAAAAACATTTTTAGTAACTGAAGTAAAGCTGAAATAAAATAAATAACATTAAAACTTTACACAAAAATTACACTTGCTTTGGCAATTAACTGACAGTTGAAATTAAAATGACTAAAACTAAAACTGAAATAAAAATCAATTAATGCTTTTTATATAAATAAAATGAAAAAATGAAAATCTTAAAATAAAAAATATATTTCAAAATAATAATACTATATTTGTTTATAAATAATATTAAATTATCATAGTTTTGAGGTTATTTATAATAGCGATACATGCAATACTGCGTTCAATTTTGGGCAATACAATGTTTTTAGGAGGCGTTAATAGAGTTAATGAAAATAAAATGAGGTTTTAGGCTTTGTAACAGAGCATATTCAGTACTTCAGACACGCACACACACACACACACACACAGACAGACACACACACACACACACATACACGTACAGTACACGTTTGTGCTTTTGAAGAAAGAAGCAGCAGACAGACAGAAAGTACAGTGGACGCGGAGAAGGAGAAGACATTATTTTGACAAGGTTTTATTTTATGTCTTGTTGGGGTTAGTTTTATCTCTCTCTTTTTAGATTTATTTGGGTTAGTTCAATCACAGTCACTAACAATTAAACATAACTGGGGAGTGAGAGTAGATCAGACAACATACTAAATGTGTTTTATTTATGTTATAATATTCTGAGTGAAACTGTATGGCTATATGGTATATTGTGTGATTTGTGTATAATATATCTGTTTTGTATGGTATATTACTGTTCCTATAAAAGAGTGTGTTTCTTTTTTTTTTCAGCAGCTTTCATCAGTTGTACTATAAAAGTGTGTTTTGGTTTACCGATGCCCCAGTCTCTGTGAAAGTGAATTTATGTGGTGGAAAACATAATAATTATTACATGATTTTTGTACATAATACAATAGCTCTTAAAACTTGTTCAAATAAGGCCACACAGAAAAACAGGAGAGAGAATTTGACATGTGACACTGATATAAATACAATGTCTGGATACATATGTACACACATCAAACAGCTGTTTGTTTAAATTTAACCACTGAATAGAAACTGCTGCACTTTTTTATTAACAGTGGCACCTTACTCATGGCTCTTTCTTTTAAAGCAAGTAAAGCTTGTAAAGTAAACAATAAAACTAAAAATTCAATTAAACTACCTTTCAAAAAAATTTAGAAAAGATTTTTAAATGAATTAAATAATACTTTTATTCGACGAAGATGCATTAAATTGATCAAAAGTGACAGTAAAGACAAGATTTCTACTTCAAATAAATACTGTTCTTGTGAACATTCTATACATCACAGAAAAAAATGTATCAGTATTTCTGCAAAAATATTAAACTGCACAACTGTTTTCAACATTAATCATAGTAAGAAATGTTTTTGAGGACCAAATCAGCATATTAGAATAATTTTGGAAGAATCACATGACACTGAAAAACTGCTGAAAATTCAGCTTTGCCATCACAGAAATAACATGTAATAAAAGAGAAAGCAGTTATTTTAATTTGAAATAATATTTCACAATATCTTGTATACTGTATTTTTGATCAAATAAATGCAGTCTTAGTGAGTATAAGGTTATGCATACCTTTAGTGTATGATCTCCTTTTTTTCAAGCTCAACAGAATAAAATAAATGCAATTGAATAATTGAATAATTTGACAGCTTAAATGTAATTATATGTATATACTGAATTTACTGTGCTTGTTTATGGCCGTTTAGTCCGTTCTATGAGTGATTTTCAAGCAGTGTCGTAGGTCCTAGGGTATTTTTGAGGAAAATGTGAATGAAATTGTCAACACTTCATTCAATTTTGTAAATAAGTCATAATAATGTCTATGCTTTGGTTTTGGCTATTAAGAATTAGTTTGACCCACTTCATGGCATAACCAGCTGTGTTTGATGTCTGTACATCTGAGGAACCCAACCATATCGTCTGAATCATTGTGATAGAGACTGAACAGACTAATGATGCTGATGGTCGAGAGTAAAGCTGTCCGCATGAGCTCTGAAGAGGCTCTCATTCAGATTCAGATCAGTTGAACCTTCTCTCAAGTGCTTAAACGGTCTGATAAATAAAACCCTGATTGTGGATCTCTTGGCATAAACTCACAGAGCACAAATTAAATGTGAGAGCCTCTTCAAAGCATGATGGGAAGGCAGCCCTAATCTGGACTAAACACAAATAACACACACACATACTCATCTACATAGACAGACGATGAATGCCGTGAGCCAAAGGAAACAGAGCAGCAGACAGAATAGGATGTACATGAAGCTGTTGGGTCAAAGGTCAAAGACATGAAGGCATTGCCAACAGACACGGAGACAGGAACCGAACTCCACACGCATGCCATTGCTCGCTCATTCTGAGGAATAAGGGGGTTGTACCTGGAACGGAGTCCCGCACGGATGGGCGGAGGCATCGGGGGCATGTCTCTGAGGCGTTCCCACAGGGGATGGGACTCCTGATGTAGATGCAGAGCGACCAAGTTTACACCCGGCTTTTGTTTCTAAAATGTAAGAGAATATGTTGAAGAATTAATCTATGTTAACTAAATTAACATCCTTATTCGTTTTTTTATGGATAGGACGGACCTCCAAGCATGGTGGTCGGGCTAATGGAGGAGCGGCCAAAGTGACTGGGCGTGGCTGTGGGCGTGGCTGATTGTCCTGTGGGCGTTTCCCAATCCTGTGATTTCGGAGAAGAGCTGCGATGGGCTCTATCCCTGCTGTCACTTCTGACTTTACTTTCACCTTGAAGAGAAAAAAGGAGGTAGAGATTTCAGTGTGCTGTATAAGTCTTCAGTTGTCTGTTTTTATGAGAATGATTTTGCAGATTCACTTATGAGTGCTTGAATTTATAATAATGCTGCAGTACATATATATTACCTCTAGGTGTCACAAAAGAGACAAAACAACTTATCATCTCATCTCTATTTCTGCAGTATGCAGTATGTATATGTGTGCAGAATTTTGAGATGACTAAATTACAGATGTTTTACACATTTACCTATGCCCAAACAACATTTCTTTGTTATTATCCTCCATTTTTTCATCTTTCATGCAGTCAATCCCTTTATCTTTGTATTTTTTTCCATTCCTTTCCTCTCCTAATCTCTCTTCCCTCACAGGGGATCCATTAGCAGTCACATTTATCACGTCTTTCTCTGGTTCTGGAGACATTATGGAAATTGCTTTACTAACAGATGAAAGCTTTTCTATTATTTCAGCTGGCAAGTGTATCTGAATGCGTGTCTGTATCGCCCATATAGACGTGTGCTTAGCTATATTGTCTGACACTTATGGGTGTATGAATTGAAAGTGACATCAGTGTTGTATCAGTGTGTGTGTGTGTGTGTGTGTGTGTGTGTGTGTATGTGTAGCGACTGAAGCCTTATGCTTATAAAAGGCATGAGCTACTTGCATCTATGCAAAACAGAATTGTTCCATGCTCATAGCGATTGCATCTTAAATTCATTTTAGCACCTAATTCAGTCTTTTCTACATGCACACAGTGCCTGTTTTTTAGATGTGTGAACCGTGTTTTTTTATTTTTTTTTTTAAAGAAAATACACATTTTCATGAAAGAAATTGAGTGTTTCTTATAGTCCTCTGCTGATGCTGAGAATGTTATCTTATTTTGTATTTTAGTCTCAGGTTAGCTACTCAAAAACCTTATTTATTGTACTCTATATTTCTGTAAACACACACACACTCGCACACAGTAGTATCTGGCCACGTCTGTTGAAATCCCGTTAATCTGTGGTGTCCTGCTCCATTAGTCTACATTTAATTAACGTTGGGCGCTAATGCTAAGACTGCAACAAATTTATCATATTTCCTTGTTAACATGTTCACCAATAATACCTGGATATACTGTAGTGTGTGAGTGAGTGTGTGTGTGTGATGGTGAGAGAGAGAGAGAGAGAGAGAGAGAATGTGAGTGCATTAGCAGAGGGAATTTTAGGTGTGTGTGTGTGTGTGTGTGTGTGTGTGTGTGTGCTGGCAGGACTGTGTTCTTGTTAGTGTTCACAGGGTCAGATTGTTCTACAAAGCTTCTCGGCTAACAGCAGCCAACATAGGAACATGTTCTCCTCATCCAGTTAGAGTGAAATGCCATGCCAAATACCTTTTGAAATGGACACAAACAACACCACTGAAACAAGACTAGGCACAACAGGAGCCAAACAAGAAACAAGTTGTAGTTTGTCTGCAGGTCAATTCTTGTTTCGGGATCTAAAGGTCAGCAGCCGATTGCACAAAAACCTCCTGCTTAACATTTAGCTATAATTTGTTTATAATTACAGCTAATGGATTTCTTAGCTTAATGGATTTGTTGCAATCAAGTCCAAAGGTGTGGAGAAACAGATGAGTATTTTTTTCAGTCTCAGAGTAAAAAATACAACAAGCTAATTTGTATTAGTGAAGTTTAAAGCTTCATTGCTGAATAAAAAAGTCACACCGTGAGATATAAACTCGCAATTATGAGAAAACAAAGTAGCAATTGTGACATAAAGTTACACCTGGGAGGAAAAAAGTTTTGAAGTTTGTGAAGTTGCAATTACCCTTTATTTAGTTCGTTAGTTTTTACAGTGAGGTAAAAAAAAAAAAGGCTTCTATAGATGTGAATGAAACTGCTACCAGGACGAGTTACTGTGGAAGTTATAGAAAGTTGTGGAGGTATTGAATTAAAATAAATAGAAAATCTGCAAAAGCTCATGCACAACTATGCATAATTATGCTTTACACATGCATAAGCCTTCCTAGAACTTCTTCAGCATGTATTATATCAACATAGAGTGGCTTGGATTAAAACAACAAGCTTGCTTGGATTAAAACTTGACAGAAAGGCACATTAGAAGTAACAGAAAACAGTGATGTCATGAGCTTTGAAGCTGCCCGAATGAAATTATGTCATAATGGAAAGTGTAATACTGGAAGTAGTTTGTCTCTGTTTAATGACACATTCTTGGAAGATCTTGATAAGAATTTCTTTTCAGTCATATTCTCTGTTTTCAGCCTGACAGCTAACTGATCTGCCATTATGTTCATGTTACTCAGATCAGCTCTCTATGTCACAGCAGGGCATAACATAAGCTCTTCTGTGCCTCTAAATTATGCTAATTTATGCCAACCTCAGAGCCATATATTAAATGTGTTGGATCATTATTAGCATATGCTAATGTAATTTTAGAGTATGTGAAGTTACTCAGACACATAATTTTAGAAACTATTAAGCTATTTGATGCTTCGGGAAAAGCACTATTACATTTAAATACAGCTGCATAGATTAAGGCATAACAGGAGACTGCTGTCTGTTAATATAACTATTTATGGGCACTGTAGGGCATAATAAAAACAAACTCATATCACATTTAAATTAGATCGTTCCTTAAAACAGATTATTGCACAAACTTCATTGCGTGCCACTTGACACTGGCACATGTTCAGACTCTGTATGTCTTTCTGGCGCCGAATGGAGTTGGATTTGGACAGGATTTGGACCAGGATAACTGCCCTGAACAGGAAGAGCTCAGTCACTGATCGTTTTATCCCTTAATGGGTAGATCTGAAAATATCTATTTACAGCGTTAAGTTGAAGTAAGACTGACTTGGAAACTTTCAATAAAGGATCTGTAGAGAAGGAAGAAGGTTTATTCAATCAATAATAATCTAATTATTTGAATACTAAACAGGCACTGCCATAGACATTTTGTCATATTTCATCAATAATTGTTTTTATATTATGACTGATAGCTGATACAATGATCATCAAAATATTATTAATCTTTATAATTAAAAAAATGCAGATAATAAATGATTATGCATAAAATTTATATATATATAAATTTTATGCATAATCATTTATTAAAAAGAAAGAAATACTTTTATTCAGTGAATACACATTAAAATGATTAAAAGTGAAAGTAAATACATTTATGATATAACAAATTGTAAAATTATTTTAAAAAATGTTTTATAAAAATATACAAATATTATTTTAAATAGCTGTTTCCAAAACATGATGTTCTATTGAACTTCCAATTCATAGTATAATACTGAAATGTATTTCTTTTTTTATTTAAAACTTTTTTTACACTAATAAGAAATGTTTCTCGGTGAACATATCACTAGAATGATTTCAGAAAAAATGTTACTCTAAAGACTCTAATGGCTGCTGAAAATGCATTTTTTTCATCACAAGAAAAAAAATAGCATGTTAAAAAAACTGTAATATTTTATATATTCACAACTATGTGTGTGTGTGTTTATATATATATATATATATATATATAGATATATATATAGATAGATAGATAGATAGATAGATAGATAGATAGATAGATAGATAGTTTAGAGCTAAAATATCTGCAAGGTTTTTAATTCAATTATTAGATTAAATCTTAATATAGATGAGTGCTTTCTGATCATAATCTCACATGTGGCCACAGCCGTGAATCTTAGTAAACTGATGTTGAGCTGTAAACGAGAATGAGATTCTGGTGTGTTTTGGATCACTGTGACAGATTCTTCACTATCTCTGGCTTTTCTCTCTGTGTGTCAGAGAAACACACACACACACACACACAAACAAACACACACAAACACACACACACACACACACACACTAATGCAGACTGCCTGTTAATCTCACACACCTCTACACTCTGTCAGGCACCAAGCCCAAATCACAGATCCGTAGAAGACCTACTGACAGGAGCAGTCTGTGTGTTTGTGTGTCTCTGCTTGACTGGGTAGCATAAAATTGACTGTGATAGACAGACTGACCTGCTTCAGTCTGTGTGTGTGTGTGTACCTGTGTAGTGTATATGCCTTATTATATTAAGGTGAATTTAAGTTTGGCTTCTTATGAAGCTAAGGAAAATAATAACAAATGTGTGCGTTTTGTGTGCATAGACGGTTTAACAGGATAGCCTTGACTTGCTAATCTGAAGTATTTCAGAATTAATCCATTACAATTTAAAAAAAAAAAATCAAGATTTGAAAGGCTCTGAGAAAGGCATTCAACAACTCTTTGCAAAACAATCTGGCAACCTTTACGTTAAACAGTGGTTTTGATATAAATAGGCTCTGTTTGGGGTGGGAGAATCTGGGTCATTGTCTTGCTCTCTCTGCCCCATACATTATGAGTATGTTTCACAGTCTGTGTGTGGCTTGATCGTTCAATTTTTAATCTGTGAAAGGGCTCAAACACACGCTTGCACACAGACACACCTGGAGTGATGGAAGTGGACTGTGGAAAAAGGACATGAAAGCAATCTCTTCTCCACCCACGGGAAAAATAACAGCTGCAGCTCTCAAGACGATTACACACACTCTTTAAACCCAATCAGGCTTTGCTCTATGAGACAACATTCCTCACTTTGAAGTTGTAAATGAGACGGCTACCAATCGCCCCCAGATATCTCACAGTTAACCCCTCAGTTCCAGTGTTTGCCAGGATTAACTTTTGTGCATCTAATTAATTAAAAGGCATAGAATTCTAGTTTGCTTATTTTCTACTTGCACTGATATTAATAGGCTGACAAGTATTTTCACATATAACAGTTAAATGGCTGAAATCTATGGAACATTTCCGACATATTCAAGACAGTATTTGTAGTTTAAAATAACACAGTTTAACACAAATCATTTTGAGTAGGTATTCCTTTTCTTAAAAAAAAAAAAAAAAAATCTAAGTTTCATTGAGACACAAAGCTTAAAATTTATTATTATAATATTCTTCCGTCAAAAACCTGTGTTATTTGAGCTGTAATGGTTTTATCCTCATTTTAGAGTATTTTAGGGTTTATGGTTTTGAGTTGATCAAATGTACAACTTCATTGCCATGACAAATTTAAATAGAAAGGTTAGTAAGGTTTTTGTGTTTGTTTGTTTGTTTTTTCACACACACACACACACACACAAATCATGTTAACTTGCATATTGGAATTGCTATTCTTTTGAAACTGCGGGCATTTGAACATTAATATTGTGGCCTCATTCACTTCCATTGTAAATGTCTCACTGTAGGCCAGAATTTTTTTATTTTATTTTTTTTACATGAGACAATGACGGTTTTCTTCATTATGGGAAAGGTGAACAATATGTAAACAATGGGAGAAATGCACAACAATTTTTTTTATTATACTGAACCCATTATTAACCAATGCATATAGTTGTAAAAAAAAAAAAAAAATCTTGATAATTTTATGGCAATTTAAAGACTTCTAAAACCTGTCAAGTTCTTGATCAACAGTTTGGGGTCAGAAGTATTTTTTTTTTTTTAAGAAAATACATTTATAATGTTACAAAAGAGTTATATTTACTATACATTTGAATCTAATTGAATACAATCTTTTGAATAAATAAAATCAAATAATTTATTAAATCAGCATATTAGAATGATTTCTGAAGGATCATGTGACATACTGCAGAAATAGCTGCTCAAAAATTCAGCTTTGTCATCACAGGAATATATTACATTTTAAAATATATTAAAATAGAAAATAGTTACTTTGAATGTTAATAATATTGACCAATATTACTAACAGTATTTTTGATAAAATAAATGCAGCTTGGATGACAATATAAGACTTACCGACCCCAAACGTAGTTTTTGGTAGCACGTTTAGATCAATTATAACATTTTCACTCACCATCTGCGGACTCCTTACTCTTGCGGTTTCCAGAACCTTTCTTCAACATGTTACGTCCGGAAGAGAACAAGTTGCTGAGTTCATCCAAAGGACTGGTCGGTGTACGACTGCCTCGACCTCCCGACCCTGAGCTTGAACCCGAAGCAGTGGAGACGTTTTGCATGGACCCTCCATACACACTGGAGGAATTCGAGAGCCGTCCACTTTCACGTGATCCATATGGAACCCCAGATGCGCTGCGAGGAATTGTCCCGGTCATGAGAGCGTCGTACGGCGGGGGGCGCTTCAAGGTGAGTGGCGTTAATGCACGACCCATACTGACAGGGGACGGGCAGGCGGAGTGGCTCCTTGGGTAACCGTGTGCCGCGGATGACCCGCCACTTTTATAAAGCGCAGATGGCAGAGGAGGAGCAGATGATCGTCCTGATGCTGTGATTGTATGCTGCTCCTTAGTCTCTGCAGACTTCTTATGATGATGATGATGATGGTGGTGGTGGTGGTGGTGTTTAGCAGACACCTGCTGCACCTCCAGCTGTGGTCCAGGCTCGGCACTAGTTGGGGATGCACCAGGTTTCCCATACCCGACCTTGTCCAACATGGGCAGTTTGGTGACATCTAATGGAGTAAGAGGGGATTCGTCAGAGTTGGGGGAACACTGGGCTGGTGCAGGTGGAAATACTAATAGAGGAGGTCGATGGGAAAGCAGATTCGGGAATGGGGCGGGAATGTCACACAGTGAACCACGTGGAGTGGTGGGTCGTGTTAGTTCGACTTCCGGCACCAAAGCAGTGGGACATTGCTCCCATCGTGACTGTAAGTGGTCTAAAGATGAAGATAAATCGTCGAAGGCAGGATATTTCATCTCCTCATACACACTTTCACCTTGGTCATCCTCCTCATCGCCATTAGCGGCGGCAATTCGACTAAAGTCTCGTAAGATGTTCCCCACCATTTCTATATAAACCGGCTCCGCCTCATCATCAGTGTCGGGGGCAGGGCTTTGATTCTGAGATGCCGACTTCTTTTTGTGTTGACGCGGGAGAGAGGCTGACTTAGCTTTGCTGCCATGTTTTTGAATGTAAGACTCGTCAAAGGATGTGCTGAGCTGGGTGTTGGGGTTGCGTTTGGGTTTGGGTGGAGGCATGCGACGGTACTCCTCACTGCAGGATTTCGATGCTGTTGGTGAGAGATCGGAAATGTTTAGGAATTCAACAGTGCAACTAATTTAAAGTAGATAGCATAGCAGGAAAGTATTACATTATGGAAAGGTGTTATCAGAGTTTCAAAACATATAGTACCATAGCACTGCTAAGTCTTAGCAGAAGGGTAGCCCAGTCAGCATGTGTTATTTTTAATGTCATTGCTTACCCACAAAGGCATATGGGGCTGCACAGGGACATTAATTGTCTATTGTGCATGTGATCGTCTTTGATGCTTCACGTTTTGTTCGTTGTGCTCGCATCACTTCACACCACTGCCCTCTCAGTACAGTCACTAATCCTGAATGTGTGCGGTTATGAAGTGAGTTAATAGGCTTCTCTAAGGACTTTTTAATGAGAATAGAGTTTAACACTCTGCTTGAGACAGGATTAATTATACACAGTTGAGCTAACAGTGCTGAGAAACGAGAAAAGCAGGCTACGCTCGGTGTGTTCTCATTTACTGATCTCATCTCTCATTGCACTGAGTAGGGCTTACCTGAAGAAGTTGACTTTATTTTGTTTGTGTGTGTGGGGGGAGGGGGTATAATAGGATATATATATATATATATATATATACACACACACACACACACACAGGTGCACCTCAATAAATTAGAATGTGAATTGGTGGGTTTTTGTTAAATGTGTGCCAAAATCATCACAATTAAAAGAACCAAAGACTTAAACTACTTCAGTCTGTGTGCATTTAATTTATTTAATACATGAGTTTCACAATTTGAGTTGAATTACTGAAATAAATAAACTTTTCCATGACATTCTAATTTATTGAGATGCACCTGTATGTATGTGTGTGTGTGTATACTGTATATATTTAAAATTAATAAATATAAATAAATGTATTGTCATTTACATATTTTTGTATTAAATTATAACAGACATACTGGCCTATTATTGCCAGTAACTGGTGATGTCAGCTAGAGGTGCTAGGCTTTGCTTTCTGAATGTGTTGGGAAGAGTTCATGGAATAATCAAACAGGCACAAACGCGTGGTTTTCTACACACACTAGAGGGCGGAGAGAAAGATCTAGAGTGGAGAAAACTAGGTCATTTTAACTTCATGAGCGAATTTCATCCTGACTAATCATTTCAGCGGAAAGCGACTGTTTCAATTTCTTTTCTGCCCTCCCCCTCGTGTTTACTCACTCGCTCATTCTCCATCTTTATGTCATTTGTCAGCTGAGCTCAGTGAAGGGCAACTTGACTGACCCGTTTCTTCCAGCAATGGCAGGGCGATGTGTGCGTGTGTATTTGTGTCTATTAGCGTGTCTCTTGCCAGCAGCAAGATCAAGTAATAGTTAATGGGACAGCATGGAATGTAGGCTAATTTTTAATCTCCTTTAAAGCTGGCTGAAGCTATAATTACGTCATTCTCTAGAGACTCTAGGTCCCTTTGTGTGTGTGTGTGTGTGTGCATGGATGGGTTTTTGTTATGTAAAGGACATGACAGGGATTTATATCAGCTTTGTGGGGGAGCTTTGTGATTCACAGATGAAAAATCATCAAGAATGACAATATAATTTCACTTATAATTCAGAAAAAGTCTCAGAGAGAGATCACAGCACCTCACCCAAGTGACGGAATGAGGACAATTTTACACACATACACACAAACTTGTAAACCTTGTAAGAATCTCTTATATACTTCTATTATTTTTACATTTAGTTGATTATAATTACTGCACCCCAACACTACATAGGTGTTCACACTGAAGAATCAAATACAAAGACTGACAAATAAAATAAGATAAAATGAAATAAAATACAGTTTTGTAAATGGAAAATACTTTGGTATGTTTGGTACTCAAAATTATTTAAAAAAAATTATTACAAGATGCTTTTATTAAGAGGCCAAAGAACTGCAGCATGCTCAGTGCATAGACAAGTATCATAAGATTTTAATAATAATAATAATAATAATTATTACTATTATTATATATATTTTCACACTGACAGCCATTTACAAAGTCAAAGTGATAATCCAGAACTTCACAGAACTTTCACAAAAGTGGTACTGCTATAGTTTAGCAAATTGTTAGGCCTCTTCATGGTTGGCACAAGTGCCCCCTGCTTCAAAAGCAGAATCATGCAGG
Source organism: Carassius auratus (assembly GCF_003368295.1). Lineage (NCBI taxonomy): Eukaryota > Metazoa > Chordata > Actinopteri > Cypriniformes > Cyprinidae > Carassius > Carassius auratus. The sequence continues at coordinate 248,061 of NW_020525536.1, read as the reverse complement.
AAACGCTGGAGTGTGGACAAATGTCTGTGTGTGTGTGTGTGTGCGCGTGTGTGTGTGTGTGTGTGTGTGTGAGAGAGAGAGAGAGTGTGTGTGTGTGTGTTGTATGTGAATTTGATGACAGTGACACAGGAAAATATAGGGCACTGTGTTCCAGAGGACAGCAGGTGCATGATGTACCTTCCACTCACAGCACAGCACATCCATCTCTCTCTCTCCCTCTCTCTCTCTCTCTGTCTCTCAATCTCTCTGTCTCTGTCCCTCACTCTCTCTTTAAAGCAGAAAGAGTCTTGTGATGTTGTTTCCCATAGAAGATATAATTTAATACAGATATTTATCTGTGTTTGTAAGTGTACGATAATGCATTTATATTGATCTCCCTCTAAATTAGAGGTGAAATATACCCCACAAATGAGATATACAACACAGATATACGCCTAGGGACACCACATGCCACATTTCATGAAAACACAGCTCATGATTTATGATGATGAGGTTTTGCATGTGTATCAGTAGCTCTCTCTCTCTCTATATACACGAAATACGTGTTCTCTTGACAGTAGGCCACACAAAGGATAACACACACACTAACATACACAAACAAACTGTCACACATATGCTTAGAAAGATCATAGGGATCAGATGGAGGAACAAAGAGGTTTGTAATATTTTTTAAATATGGTGCTACAGCATTTCCATGTTTTTTTTTTTTTGGAAATGAACCATAGTAATTCCATGGTCTTGATAGTTTTGAAGTACCATGTAAATATAAACATATTAATCATATGCTATATATCAAAGTACCATGGTTTTACCATCTGATACTATCACTATACAATGGTACCATAGTATTTTTGTTAGAGGAATCATATGGAGGAAATGTATTTAAAGAACCATGGTTTTGTACATGTACCATGGCTATTCCATGTTTCTTTTTGCACATTTACCATAGTAATTAAGCTGTATTCTTTGAAATACCTACATATCATTGTATGTGAGCATAGTAGTCAATCAGTACTATGGTAAATATCAAAGTACCATAGTACTAGTAAAAATAAACAGTAAAAGCAGAAAGTAAAGAATAAAGAAAAGTTGGAGAACAAATTTTCTATAATGTTTTCTGGACATATGCAGTTGTAATCCCGTGGTTTTGGTTATAGGTTGAGGATCCTATATGATTTGAAATAATATATACTCAGGGTATGATCTGAAAGCAGAAAAGAGAACAGATTGGCAGAAAGAGGTTTATATGTGACCCTGGACCACAGAACCAGTGTAAATTTTCCAAAATTGAGATGTATACGTCATCTGAAAGTTGAATAAATAAGCTTTCCATTAATGTATGGTTTATTAGGATCGGACCATATTTGGCCGAGATACAACTATTTGAAAATCTGGAAACTGAGGAGCAAAAAAATCTAAATGCTGAAAAGAATTGCCTTTGAAATTGTCCAAATGAATTCTTAGCTATGTATATTACTAATCAAAAATGATACTAAATATCTTCATGGAACATGATATTTGCTTAATATCCTAATGATTTTTGCATAAAAGAAAAATCTATAATTTTGACACATACAGTGTTTTTTTTTTTGGGGGCTATTGCTAATAATATACCCCGGCGACTTAAGACTGGTTTTGTGGTCCAGGGTCACATATGTGTTTGAATTGGTAGGGTGTTCCATTTCCTATAACTTTAATCCGTTTTGGATAAAGCATTACAAAATGAATTTGTGTGCGTGTGTGTATGAATATATTCTAGAACACCTAAATTATTTATGTATTTATGTTTTAAGAAATGTATACTTTTATTCAGCAAGGATGCATTCAATTAATCAAAAGTGACACATAATGTTAAAACTGTCTATTTCAGTAGTGCTCTAACTTTATATTTATCATATAATCCTGTAAAATATGTATCACAATTTCCACAAAAATATTAAGCTGCACAACTGTTTTAAACGCTGATAAAAATAAGAAATGTTTCTTGAACATCAAATTAGCATATTATAGTGATTTCTGAAGGATCATGTGACACTGAAGACTGGAGTAATGATGCTGAAAATTCAGCTTTTCCATGACAGGAATTAATTACATTTTAAAATATTTATGTTTGATATATATTTCAAATTCAGCTTTGGTGAGAATAATGCTCTTTAAAAATGAATAGAAAATGGGGTTGTATATTGTATGTGTTGGAAGTTGAATACAATAAAAGGATTGATTTGCTGGATATAGTACAGTGAGGTTGGCTGCATTTCAAATTTCACTGCAAAGAGCCCGTTGATGTTTTTAGGGTTAATGTACTTAAATGAGGTTGCAACATTGTAAAATGAGGTCAAGTGTTGGAGTGGGATTAGATATGTTGCAATGTGTGCTTCTGCTTTGGATTTGAAAGAAAAAGCACTTTAAATGAGCTCAGCTCTCCGCGTGAGATAAGTAAAGATCAAGTTAAGGGTTAAAGTAAGACTAATGCGAGTGGAAGTGTGTGTATGTGTGTGTGTGTGTGGAATATTAAAGGACTCTGAGGCATTTGTTCACTGTATAATATTTAACAGCCTAGACCAACACACTTGTTTTAAGTTTGTATTAGAAATATGTAATATGCAAGGTATAAAAAGCTAAAAGGTGCATCTCATTTCCCCCTAAGGTGTACATATTGAAAGGCATCCGCCCAGCAGAAATGTTGTTCCTTTTTTCTGAGACTGTATACATGATTTGCTCTGACTTTAATTCAAAGTGGAACAGGTTTTACATATTTATGTGCATGTTGTGAATGCAATGCACAACTCAAGTTTCCTGCTTGTTGACCTTGTAGCTGTGAACTTGTTTATTAAGAGTCATCTTCGTGGTTTAGTTGATTCTGTCTAATGCTGTAACTGCTGGTAAAACACTTAGGCTAGACAATGGCAACGGTTGCCCCATTCATAAAGACTGCAGCTAGCGGGTGACCAATGAGAGTGTTTTTGCTGGCTCAGGGTGACCAGTCAGAGGAGGATGAAGAATTGATGTCACCTGTTCCTAGAAAGATACTTGCGTATATTTACAGGCGTCTGTAAAAGTGAATATATGTGTGGTGACCTTTTATCTGTGAGGCATTTTCCATTATGTACAAAGACTGCACTGTCTGACACTGACTCGTTACAAGTGTACAAGTGTGCAATGTTGCTGTTAAGTGTGTATCAGGGCCTTCTCAAAGCAAGTCAGTCCACTCGATAGCCACCTAGGTAATGCTATTGCTTGCCTCAGACAGAACCATAACTGTCAAACTGTCATAGACACTAAGTGGGTGCACTTTAATCCAAATATTCAGAAATTAATAACAGCAAATATTCAGATCAGTTCTTAATTAATATGGAGCATTTTTATAGCATTTATCTGTATGTTTACATTAACCTAATGACATCTACCTTTCAATTTGTTTGTTTTTTATTTCAGCTCTAGGTGAATGCACATTTTTCAATATCTGTTTCAAGTGTTTTTTATTAATATGCATGCAATGTTAACCCGATTATTGGTGATTTTACATTTGTGATATAGAAATAATATTTATTTGTGTGTGTGTGTGTGTGTGTGTGTTTAGCTCAAAGGAAGTGTTGCATGTGTAATGATCCATGTGAACGAGGCATGCATGAAAGGGATGGCAGAAAAGAGGAGATTTGTATACAACAGTGATGTAGAGGGAAAGAATAAGAGATGCCATTTTTTAGAGGCTTGTGACGTACGTGTGTCTGACGTACGTGTGTGTGTGTGTGTGTGTTTATTTTAATAGAAGAAATGCATGTTGTTTTATTATTTCACAATAGTAAAAATTCAAATTCTGTCAGGACCACTTTTGTCAAAGATGATTGACAATTAGCATACAGTTTGGATTGGCGGTATGGCAATGTTCTGGGCAAGAACTACCTGCACATTCATGCAGCCTAACATGGATAAGAGCAGGGAAAGCAATGATAACCCCCCTAGGGCAAACAGAAAAGAACCAACACAAATGTAATGCAGATATTATTAATGTTCAATAATTTAATGTACACATTTTTGAAATTATTCTGATTCAAAGGGGAATCAGAAGGCCGAATCCTGCCTGGAGGAGAGGAGGAGCTGGGGATGGAGGAGGGTAATTCATTAATTAAGTCCAATACAACTAGATAGAACAAGCGGTTCCGATACTCGAACAAAATAAACGCTGAACTGATTTCAAATGAACAACGACTGTTTACCATTTTCTCTTCGCAGCAGAAATGATTATTTTTGCACCATGTCTACTGTAGTGCCCTAATATTAATCAAAGGCCCTTAAAGTCCCAGTTGCTATAGAAACATTCAGCATTCTGAGAGGCACGCTTAGGACTGTGCATGAAAAATAAGCTTTTTTTATGTTATTTGAGCAAAAGAAACAGCATTTATGAGCCAGTTGTTGTCAGATTTCATTGGTGATTTCTAATATGAAATTTAATCATAAGCTTGGGGAAACAATTTTTAATTTGAATGTTTTTCCATTCAAAGTTGCACTTGAATGCCCGAAATGCTCGATCACTTATACTGATCATTGATTGGCTCTTTTTTTGCCCATCAGTTCAACAATATTACTGCTGTAGTGTATTTGTCAAACACATTTTGCCCCTTCCTCTCCCTCAGTGGAGAAAAATCACTTTCAACATAAAGGTGTGTGATGCTGTAATCCAAGCGATGGTAGTCGTAGACGTAATAAGACATGTGGGATGACCCTTTTATGAAGTGAATTATTTCTTTATTTTACAGTGTTTTATTCAATGTATTAATTATCATGGGCTATAACAAAAAAATAGGCCTATACTAATACTAACAGTAAATTAATTTGGTTTGAATATATTTTATTAGGCTATAAAAACATGGCTATGTTAAAGCTCCCCCTTGAAGCACTTGTTTTATTCTCCATTTTCATCTCTCCAATATTATTCATACTTTTTTTTCTTGAGCACCAAATCAGCATAATAGAATGATTTCTAAAGGATAATGTGATATAATGTGCTAAAATCTCAGCTTTACTCTCATAGGAGTAAATAACATATATTGAAAAAGAAAATGTTAAATGTATTTTATATATTTTAAGCTTTTTTATCTAATTTCTTAAAGCTGACTATTCAAGTTATCATGCTAATATTATTAAATATCATTGTAAAATATTACAATTTAAAACTGCCCTTTTCTATTTTAATATATCTTACAGAAAGATATATTTTGTGATTATTATCATTTAAAATACTGCAACAGTTTTCTGTTAATATATAATATATAATCATAATGATATTTCAGAAAAATAAAATAAAAAAATGTATTAAAATAGAAAACAGCTATTCTATATTGTAGTATTTCCCAGTATTACTGTGGTTTATAGGGTCAGTAATGGTCACTTATATGATCAACTGAGAGTGAAAGAGCAGGAGAGGAGAGTAATCACCTCACTAACAAAAATATAGCAAAAGTATCTTTTGGGGGGGGGGGTACAGTACCATGGTATTACCATGTTTTTTGAGTCATACTTGCATTGCATTCTGAATTATGTTCTGACACATTTCACACACAAAATCAAGCCTGCATACAGTAGCTAAAAGCATTAGTGTATTGCGTATTGCGTGCACACACATATTTACCGTCACACTTCTCTGTTTCGGTCCCGCTCTTCCCAGTGCTGAGCACAGTGTTGACGGTCTCAGAGGAGGTGCTGAGTTTGGTGTTGGGGTCTCGTCTGGGTTTAGGCGGGGGCTGTTTTCTCGAGGTGGGACTCCCTTCCTCCTCCTCTCCCCCTCCCACCGAGTGCAGAGACTGTGAGCGTACGGTGAATCCTGGCCCACAGGAAGAAGGAACACGGTCCTGAGGGACCGGCATCGTCATGAAGCCCATACGAAAGTGTTTGCCTGCGTAACCCCCTCCTTCTGTCACACGGGCCACATCCTCGCCAATCCTGAAGATTTCACAAAGTATTACACTCGCACCTGTCTATGAACCCCATATACTGTTGGAGGAAAACTAATCATACTAAAGGACAGACAGGATTTACTCACATTGGTTTTAAGTAACCATTCATTCACTCACAAAACACACACATATATTGTGTGTATGTAATCAGAGCAGAGGGTGTGGTGCTGTGGTGCTTAATAAAGAATGATTGAGAGTCTGTCTCGCTGCACCAGCATCCCTCATCTCTCCACACGGCTCTCTGCTTCTCTCCTTGCATCCTTTCATCCATGTGTTTTGTCATCCGTCTTGTCTTTCTTGTATTGTCTGCAGTTTTTCCTTCCCTCTCACACTTCACACTGTCTTGAGTGACCAGCCATTGTCTTTTCTTTCCTTTCTCTTTTCACTCTGACATTTTTGGAGGAAAATAATATTACCAAATGGCCAATCAGTCACTCATTTTACTTTTTCGTATGCTGATTAATGTGATGAAACAATTAAAACTTTAATGTCCAAGACAGAAAATCCAGTTGAGGCTTCAGATGAAAGACTAAATCACCAGCAAATGTTGAAAAAAAAGCCATAAAATGTCTTAAAGGATGGCGTTTTACCTATGTCTTCTAAATTTTACTTTGCCCATGTCCTACCGTTCAAAAGATTAAAAAGTGTATTATTTTATTGAATTAAGAATTCGTTAAATTGATCAAAGGTGACAGATAATCTGATAATCATGAGAAATGTTTTTTTTTTTGAGCAGAAAATCAGGATATTACAATGGTTTCTGTATAGGATTAAGTGACACTGAAGTAATGATGTTGAAAATCCAGCTTTGTATCATAGGAATAAATTACATTTGAAAATATATTTATCAAGAAAACTGTTCATTTAAATTCTCACTGTTTTTACTGTATTTTTGATCAAATAAATGCAGCCTTGTTGACCATGAGAGATTTCTATAACATTTATAAAATCTTACAGACCCCGGTGTAAACCTGTCACTATTTTGTATTTCAGAAAGACTGAACAAAAAAAAACCCTCCCTGTCTTAAAAGCCTCCACATCCCTCCTTTTTCCCCCCTGGACTGTAATGTGTCATCATTTCATTAAGAGACTAGATCATTATGGTGACTCAATCACTTAACTGATGGATGTTCACATTAGCATAGAAGTGTAGTGCTTACTATTCCTGCTGACAAGACCTGCTTAGTCCAGCATAGCCTAGTTTATGCTGACTAGTTTGGCGACTGTGTGTGTGCGTGTGTGTGTCAGGTTTCGCCTGCGTTATGTGTAGCAAATGTCCCACTTAAAGGTAGTAAATCCTGAAATCACTTAAATTGTGGGAACAGCTAATGGCCCACACAAGGATAATATTTTAATAAACATAATAAATAATGTCTAAATGAAAAATGCTGAAAGGTTTGTGTGAGGGTTTAATGGTTAGGAGATATAAAATATCATTAGCTCAATATAAGTGAATAGATGGATTTATATGAAAAGTCTCTTCCTTGATAGAAAAGGTCATGAGAATAGCGGTCAGTAGGGCAAAGCTTGGGTCTCCAAAGCTAAAGGATCTAAAGGAATAGTTCACCCAAAAAAGGACATTTTGCTGAAAATGTACTCACCTTTTGAACATTGTAGAGTTTGTTTCTTCTTTAGAACACATTTGGAGAAATTTAGCATTACACCACTTACTCACCAATGGATCCTCTGCAGTGAATGGGTGGCGTAAGATAATAATCCACACGACTCCAGTCAATCAGTTAACATCTTGTGAATTGAAAAGATGTCTATTTCTAATAAACAAATCCTTCAAGTCATTTTAACTTTAAACCGTCGCTTCTGGCATACGAGTCCATAATCCATAATAACGCTTCCTCCAGTCCTGTTGATCTCTCATATCAGAATCCAACGACATATTTGTTTATAACAGTTTAAAAAAAATAACTTTTTTTTTTTTACTGGAGAAACCAAATTATGAATAGAGGACTCTCTATCCATAATGGTTTGCATCCATCTTAGTGATAGATTTGTTTCTTACAAACACACATTTTTGTGTCACAAGATGTTAAATTATGAATTACTTGAGGATTATTGTGGTGTTTTTATCAGATATTTGGACTCTCATTCTCATGACAGCCATTCACTGCAGATGATCCATTGGTGAGCAAGTGATGGCAATGTTAAATTTCTACAAACGTTTGGATGAACAGACTCATCTGCATCTTCGATGGCCTGAGAGTGATATTTTCAGAAAATGTATATGTTTGGGTGAACTATTTCTAAAAGTGGCTAGCTTTCATCCTTGTCTCCAATCTTCATCCTGTAATGTTTTTTCCATGCATGCTTTGAATCATTTTTAAATATTTTTGTCAGTCTCTGTCTACCTTTTCAACCCTTGCACCTTTTTTTCTCTGTGTTTTCTTGAGTTTTCACCCAGAGATAACTTTCTGGATTCATGTGACTGAATCAGTTTAACACATGCACTCTTTCCACCATGGTAATGCACTAATCAAAGTGGCCTTTCCTTGACCTTCACTTATATGTCAAAGCCCTAAACACCGCCTTTCTGTAGCATTTCCCTTTGGTTTTGTTGTTGATGTTCACATCAGGTCATAGTGGCTGATGTCAGCATATAGACGATACAATTGACTGCAGTTTGCATTAAACACCAAATTGCTTTCAGGGCTTCTGGCTGCTGCTATCGCAACCATGTCAAGACTATTTCCAGGCAATTTATTGAATATGAATTGTCATTAATATCTGAAAGCTGCGTTAGACATTTCACTTCCTCTTTCTCCTATACAGTTGTGAGGCACCATGTACACAAACACACACTACTAGAATAAATCTAACTGACACGAAATGTGCAGGTTATTTTTTTTTTATCCCAATATTAAAAGTTAAATAATTAATAAATCAATCAATGGATTGATTGTATTTACCACAATGAAAATGAAGCTTATTTTTAGAACCAGTGAGACATTGCATTTTGAATATTTTCATGACAAGACCCTTTAAGCAAGACCCTCTTTCACAGCTGTCATTAGCCTAATGTTATGTGAAAAATTAATGTTTTATTACTGTAATGCAAAACGTGTAGAATGCAAAAGTAATGGTACAACAGTTAAACTTTAAATTGAACAAAAGTTTTTTTTTCTTTGCATTTTATGATATTTAATATTATTTGTATTTTTTGTATTATTCATTTATTTTTATGAGTTTACAAAAATGAAAAAGCATCTTGACAGAAAGATTTTCATTACTGTATTACAGTAATGACATGAAAATTGTTATGTTAGTGTTCTAAAAACAATGCTGCATTGAAGAAAATGCTTAATGGTCTTAAAAGATACTTTATTTTGTTTATGCAAAATAAAATGTCTTATTATTTTTAGATCATTTTTATAGTGAATTCTATTCTGTACATTTCATTATGACATTATTTTCATGACAGTTGAGCATATTCACCCCTCCCCCGATTCTCACTAGCCTACTGTTATGTGTAACAAAGACCATTCTCATTGAATGTGAATAGTGTTCTGATCATTTTTTTCATAGTTGTCAAGTTAATGTTTTAGCATTATTTTGTATTTTATAGTATTTGTTATTGTTTTTTATATATAAAAAAATATATTTAATATTTTATTATTATTTATTTATTTATTTATTTTATAAGACATAAGAATTGTACAGGCATAAACATTGTTGTGCTAATGTTCTAAAAAATAATAATACAAAAAAAAAAGAACAGTCCTAGTAGAATATAATCTATTATCATTTTCAAATTATTTTCAGGGTAAAATATAACCTGCACATTTCTTAGTGAGATTCACCAACCTGTTTTACCAACACAACATAGAAAGTTTGTTTGCCTTAATTGAAGTATGTTATAAAACAACTTATAAAACCTACTTATATCTCTGTGTATTATATTTCTGTATACAGAGCAACAAATATTGGTGTATTATAGAATATTTGTGATTTTTAATTTCATATTCATTTCCCAATCCAATCATATTCAAATTCATTTTAAACCTCATCGACATGTATACACACTCATACATGAGCGTGAGGTGTGTTACAACAGGATTTATTGTATCATGTAGGCCCTTTAAGGTCATCAGGTCCAGATTTTCCATTGGTCAGGCTTCTCTAGTGTGTGTATCTATGTGTGTGATAACAACTGAGTGACACATCCAAACCTGCCTTTTGTCGTGTGTGTTTTAAGGGAGTGTATGCATGCGTCCTCAGGGGCTAACAGTCTAAATTTAGAGACGAGAGGGAGAGGGCCAAGCCCACTGTTGCCATAGAAACTCACCCCTCTGTCTCCATGGTGACAGACCATGTGTTTTTTCCATCTCCAGGCTGAGGAGATATGACTTTAGGCCCTCCTACTGTCACTGTTTATAAGTGTGTGTGTTTTGATCCTCTTTCATGAGTTATATTAATGACATTTCATCTGCATTCTGTAATCTGAATCCTGACTGAAATACATCTTTACTGAAGTAAAATGGGTTTTATACAGCATTTCTGTTCCAAATTTAGCTACACACAGAAGTCAAAATAACAAGAAAGGAAATACAAATGCACTAGAATATTATTACGCACACCTCGCACACATCGGACTACTGTTAGATTAATCAAAGCATCCCTTATTGTCTGTCTGTTCTGTCTTTTATTAGACTGGCGGAACTGTCTGTTCTAAATTACTCTCTGTCACTCACACACACATTTAGCTTAATGCCAAAGGTTTTCATTGACTCTGTGTTTGTCTCTCTAATATTCAGCCTCATTGAATTTTATAGCTCAGGACCAGTGACCTTTATCTCGCTGGCTTTCTCTCGCACTCTTTGCACATAAATGCATGCCTAACATCCCAAATGTTAAAGATCATAGCATACTAAATAAATGAAACAGTCTAGTTAATATATCTGTGCTTTTAACATCTGGTATGAGTACAATATGACAGTAACTACACTTCACATTTTTTAAGAGCTTGTCCAAATAGGAGGCCTTAGGATTACTTAAAAGTACTTAAACTATTTCTACACATATTAACAAGATGTGAACTAAGATCATTATTTTTTATATTCCCTCAATAACTATGGTCTTTATTTAAGAACACACAGTTCACACAATTAATGAACCATGTTTTTGTACCTTTTTTCTTAGAGTGTAAATCCTTCAGTGTTCATGTATGGGATATTTTTGTCTATTTTATTGTCTACCAGGTGAAAAATATAAGTCTGATTAGAAGGTAAAACAGTGCAGGACAAGCACTGTTTACTTAGATATAGAAATTTGGGTTGCACTTTATTTTACAGTACGTGTACTAACATGTACTTATAGTGAACTTACAGTGTATCTATCTAAGAAAGTTCTGGTAATACAAGGTAACTACATGGGGTAGGGTTAGGTTTAGGGGTAGGTTTAGGGTTAGTACCTAGTTATTACATAGTTATTGTAATTACTATAATAAGTACATAGTATGTACATGAGAAACAGGACTGTAAAATAAAGTGCTACCGAAATTTGTATGAACAATAGTAATAGCCAATATCATTATTATGTGCAGTATTTTCATTTAAATAAGTGTGTGTGTGTGTGTGTGTGTGTGTGTCTGTGTCTGTGTCTGTGTCTGTGTGTGTGTGTGTGTGTGTGTGTGTGTGTGTACCTCTTGATAGCTTCTTCCTGCCGTCTCTTCTTCTGGTTTTTCTCCTGGAGGTATGTCCACTGTGTGTGGTTGCGGACGCGATCGCTCTCCCTAGCGATGTCAGAGGCGTTCTGGATAACCAGCTCGTCATACGCCCTCAGACCACTGTCCTCCACGTACTGCAGGAAATGGGTGCACTCGTCTTCCCCTAAATCCATCCTTCAGCACAGCAGAGAGACTGCCTGGAAGACGGACAGAGAGAGAGTGAGAAAGAAAGACTTTAGTCTCACACACAATGTCCTTGCATCCCTCTTGAGAGCTTGCTCTTTATTAAAAAACAATGAACTTTGGAGGTACAGGTGGGACGTATGCACACACACACACACACTAAATATGAATATGTTATCCTTTAACACTGAAGAGCATGTTTCACTGCTGGGAAAAGGCAAGAGCTGGCACATTTACATAGCTACTTAAAATGATGATGAGGAACACAAAAATATATTATTACAGGTATCTGTCTATATATCTGTTTGGCTGTCTGTCTGTCTATCTATCTAACTTCTAGGGACAATTTTGTCCACCAAGTATATAGATTGAGACTAGTAAGATCAGTCAGTTTCTTAGCATAACATGCAAACAGTGGTAACATCTGGCCCAACATTACAGTATGTGCCAATCACAGCTCTTATTCCATCCTACTGATTTTTTTCCAACATGCTTTCAAACACTGTACACTGTACGTAGTTGTATGCAGCGTTGGGGGTAACGAGTTACAAAGTAACGGATTACAGTAACGATATTACTTTTTGGGGTAACGAAGTAAAATGTACACAGAAAAATTTTAAAACAGATTTTATAGGGCCCTAAAAAAGAAAAGTAATAAGTAGTGAAGGTACTTTTTAAATGCAGTAACTAGTAAAGTAATCTCATTACAATTTACAGAAGTAACTAGTAACTAATTACATTTTTGAGTAACTACCCCAACACTGGTTGTATGTGCATGGGTTAGGGTGCCTTCCCTTCCTTAGTCACAATCCCACCTACACATCTGCTTTTCCTCCATTTCCCATCTCTCACACACTTTTGTGCACACCCATGTGAGCATGCACACACACACACCTGTCCATACAGTAGATGCCCCCACAATCTTACATCCACAGGGACACACAGCTGTATTCTATAAACGTTTGGAGCGTGAGGAGAAGGAACTCTAGGTTTCCAGGCAACAGTATTCTAGTATGCTGACATAATGCAGGATGCTGAGAGCCCAGTTCTGTGCTGAAGATGCATTAGTTCTGCTTTACAATGGCAGGCATGATATCCCCACCATGTGTGTGTTTGTTTGTGTGTGTGTGTGTGTGTCTCATATAATGCCGAAAGCATGAAACATGATAATCGTCTCCTCTACTCTGTAGACGGTTGCTACAGATGGATCATATTTCACAATTATGTTTTATCACCATTTGCGCATGTATTTTAATAAAACATCACTAAATCTCTTTGTCAGAGTAATGATGAGGTGGCAAGATGCCACATTTCCAATTTGCTGGTGCTCTCTCTCTCTCTCACACACACACACACACACACACACACATAAAATAGGTCAACGAGACCACAGCACCACATCAATGGATCCCGGTGAGTGGAGCTTTGCTTTCTTATTAATTCCATTACTCTGTAATTCACGGTTTCCTCTGCACCACACTACATTGATAGTACCAATTCATAACTGAGGAAAAGAAATAGCCTTTTAAAACAGCACAACACACCCAACGTGAGTAGATGCAGAATCATTGAAACACAAGATAATCACTAGAATACACCAAGAACCAATTGGATGTAGGGATTGTCACACAGCACACACTCATTAAAAGGGATAGTTCACCCAAAAAATGGAAATGCTGTGTCATTTACTCATCCTCATGTCATTCCAAACCTGACTAACTTTTATTAAGAAAAGAAGATATTCTGAAGAACACTGAGGTTCTAACAACATTGAACCCCATTGACTTTCACTGTATGGACCAGAAATACATTTTTTATTTATGTTCTACAGAAAAAAAGACATGAACATTCCAAATTGTGTAAAGATGTATGCCATTCTGTACAAATGTAAAAAAAAAAAGAGGCTAAATCATGAATGAATCTGAAGCTGGGGATTGTGGGTAATATTCTGTTTTGGATCCCATATGATCCACTGATGCTCAGTTTAACTCTTGCTGTCATACAGATGATGAAGAACTAATAAGGAAAAGGATGAGATGGAAATGAGACAAAGCAAAACATCTGGATGGACACACATACACATAATTATACTCACAGTCTCAGTGAATCTGTTCTCCCGGAACAGCTGAACTCCAGCTGTGTTCAGTGTGTGCGTTTCTCAACACCACACGATACTGAATCCCCCTGCAGCTGACAGACAAGCCAGGCGACAGCAACGCAGCATGGAGGAAACACACACTGGCTTGAGGAAGAGAAGGATTAAGGACATGTCCATCTTTGGCATTTCCAGAGCTCTGAAGTAAACCGAAGGTGGTTATGGTGGTGGTGGCAGTCGGCGGTTCAACCCTTCCCCACCTACGACAACTCCTGCTGGGCTACGACCATCAAGGCTGTCCTTTCCCCGTACCAAACACTTCTGGAAGTATCCACACCTCCCTTTGGTGGTTGCCTCATCTGCGCTGTCCCCACACACGCATGGGGGGTGGGCTGCATATAGTATAAGCGTGTTCTTGTTTAGCTGGCTGTGGTGTGTGTGCAGAGAAGTTAGGCAGCTAAATGCATGGTGTCCTACAACCTCTTTGATCCATCCTCCCTCTACTGCTGCTGCCGCTGCGGCTGCTGTCACAAGCACACACACACACACCCCCGTGCACGTCACACACACACATTCAGAGATGAACCCAGCTTGGGTGTCAGTTGGCAAAAAGAACAGCTATAACATCTGTCTTTTCTTCTAGTTCCTCTTTCCTTCTTTTTTTCTCTCTGTCTCTCTACATTCTTTTTTGCTGTCTGATCTCCTTCCCTCCAGCCCTCACTGCTTGCTTACTCCGTCCCCTGGTGATCTCTTCTCTCTCTCTTGCTCTATCGCACCCTCTCTCTTTCTATGCATCCCTCATGTCTCTCAACCAATCGTGATGCTCGCTTAGAGCTGTCCATGGTTCTGAAAGAGAGAGAGAGAGAGAGAGAGAGAAAGGTTGTGTGTGTGTCAATCCTCTCCCGAGGGCATGACCGCTGCTTGTACAATCTTATCATTAGTATAAAATGGCTGATGCAAAAACACCCAAGAGGCAGTCAGATGTGTGTATGCAGTTTGGTGTTTAAAGGTGAAATGTTATTTCTTCACTAAAAATAATGTACGTTAAGTCTATAAAGATTTGGAATATATAGACTATTGTTCAAATGTTTTGGGTAGGTATGATTTATTAATGTTTTTGAAAAAAGTAGAAACTCCTATGCACACCAAGGCTGAATTTATTTTATCGGAAAATGCATAACAAAAAATAAAACCATTTTAAATAGCTATTTTCTATTTTAATATATTTTAAAATACTATTTATTCCTTGGATGGTAAAGCTGATTTTTCACCAGACATTACTCCAGTCTTCAGTGTCACATGATCCTTATCTTATTAGAATTATTCTAATATGCTGCTATGGTGCTCTAGAAACATTTCTTTAATAATTATCAATTTTGAAAACAGTATTTTTGTACAAACCGTTATGCAAATTTTTAAGGATAAAAAAAAGTAATAGCACTGCATTTATCTGAAATATTAATCTTTTGTAACATTATAAATGTCTTTGTCAATGTTGATTTAATGCACCCTAACTGAATAAATATGTTAACTTTGAAAAAATTAATGATTCCAGGCCATTTTCCAACAATTTCTATTTTCCAGCATAAGTCGTACTGCTCTTACCCAGGCTTTCTTACATTTACAAAAAGTAGCAGAGATATATGGGTGTGTTTGATAATATTTTTCCTCTCCCCACTTCATTAACTGTTACTGACTTACACACTTGTTCACTGAAAACAACATTACTAGAATATGCCCTTATAGACATTGTACTATAGAATAGTTTGTGTACATGCGTAAGGATGCTTTGTATGCTTTGCTTGTCTCTCCACTTCTCATTGTCACATTTTTCTGTCTCCTCTGTTCTATCTTCCTGTCCTTTCTTGTCTCTAAGACTATATCTCTCTCTCTCTGTGTGTGTGTGTGTGTGTTTCTTTCTGTTTATGGGATGAATGTCCATCTGGGGGATTTCGTCCATCATTCACTTGTCCTATGACATCACTTGAACTGCATGCAATGTACACATACACACACATAAACAGAGGTCAGGATATGCTGATGCCTGTATTCACATACACACACACATGCATACGGGTCTCTTTTGTGTTCAGAACTCACTGACATTAAGAGCTGAATAGAGATAACAGATCACATTCTTTAGCTTCTGGAGTAAAGGAAGGAGACAAAGACCGCACATGGATAAATGGAGGAGCGAGACACCCACGTTGAGTATTCATGCACACACTTCTTGCTGGTGAATTCTTCAATAGAAATGTTAAAGGAGCACATTCCACAGTTTTGAACTCTACGTCAGCTCTTTTGAATTTTTAAGCACAGCTCCTGTACATTTTGCACAAGAATACTTTGTAGAGACTTGCTGAAGAGGCACAGGCACACACAGAAACATATACAAAATCCAAACCAAACCACTTACTTGTATATGAGTCACACGAAACGAAGAAAATGATCAACCAACAAATGATCTAAATCCAGGTCTATCAAATAAGTCACTAATTCCCAAACATTTTTTGTCTTATGTTATGTACCCATCATTGCAGCTCAAGTGCATCTCCAATGACACAGCATGTGGCCAGAAATCTGTTCCTTTTAAATTTCAACTCTGTTTAGTATTCAGCATTATCAACAAAATTATTACAATGTTTCTTTGTTTAAAATAATTATATATATATATAAATAGCTATAGCTCTTAGATTTTTTTTTTTTTTCATTATGAAAGAATGGTTCTCTGTACATACACTGCACAAAATTATAAACCCATTTTTCATGAGCTGAACTCAAAGTTTTAAGACTTTTTCTATGTACACAAAAGACCTGTTTTTCTCAAATATTGTTCACAGATCTGTTTAAATCTGTGTTGGTGAGCACATCTCCTTGGCTGAGATAATCCATCCACCTCACAGGTGTGGCATATCAAGACGCTGATTAGACAGCATGATTATTGCACAGGTGTGCCTTAGGCTGCCCACAATAAAAGGCCACTCTAAAATGTGCAGTTTTTTTCACACAGCACAATGCCACAGATTTCAGCCAGCCGTATGAGACCAACCACCCGGACAGCTGCTGCAACAAACAGTTTGCATAACCAAATTTTTTCTGCACAAATGGTCAGGGAAGCTCATCTGCATGTTCGTCATCCTCATCGGGGTCTCGACCTGACTGAGTGGGCAAATGCTCATATTTGATGGTGTCTGGCACTTTGGAGAGGTGTTCTCTTCATGGATGAATCCTGGTTTTCACAGGGCATATGGCAGACAGCGTGTATGGCGTCGTGTGTGCGAGCGGTCCATGGTAGCGGTGGCGTTATGGTATGGGCAGACGTATGTTATGGACAATGAACACAGGTGCATTGTATTGATGTAGTCTATTTGTAGTGCTCACTAACACAGATTTGGACAGATTTGTGAACAATATTTGAGAGAAATAGGGCTTTTGTGTACATAGAAAAAGCCTTAGATCTTTGAATTCTGCTCATGAAAAATGGGATAAAAACAAAAGTGTTGTGTTTATAGATTTGTTCAGTGTATCAAGAAATTAACAAAATGGATCGTGCTGCCTCTTGTGGCTATTCACTGAACTGTGCCATTCTCTAAACTGTGACAACAGCCACTAGTCACTGGTTTTACAGTTATATCCTTCTATTATAGTTACAGTACACTGAAAGAGGGACCTGAGAAATATTTAGGAAATTAAATATCACAACACTATTGCAACCACTATAGAACACTAAGAACCCAGAAACACTCACAGACCAGCACTCATTATTAAGTCAACATGTCATTCCAAACCCTTATATGCTGTCATTTTTTTCAATTGAACACACACACACACACATATATATATATTAGTATGTATATTATAAAATACATTTTTGTGTGTGTTCCATGACAAAAACAATATAATATTGGTTTGGAATAACATGAATCCGTAATAATGACTCACCATTTTCTTGAACTATTGCTTTAATGGAATTGGATTTCAGATTCAAAGTCTTTGAATCCATCGCACGCACACATTGGTGCTGTACATTCTGTGCCGATAGCGTGATTCAGAGTTGATTTTTTGAGGTAAGACTGAGCCAATTATAACTCTGTTGAATTATTAAATCTCTTTTTCTCTAGCATACATACACATCTCTTTCTCTCGCACAAAAGTACATAATGCTCCAAGGTAACAAAATTGTCCAAATACTTATAGAGTCATTGAACACATACACTCATACCCTCTCAATGGTCACAATTATGCATAATTCAGTCTGTCACATACCTCGGCGGATGTCATGCCAGGCTTAGACATTGAGCCTCCCGCAGGGGTTTAAGAAGCTGCCGCATGCATTTGGTTCTGGATTGCTGCTTCTTCAAATGAACATCCATAACTTAACAGCCTAAACACAGACAACACACCAAACAGTTTAGTTTAGAATATGGAGTGAAACAGCATACACATCCAGTCACATACAAAAACACCCACACATACAGAGATACTAAAGATCATTTTCCTGAAATACATACATCGGTCAAAAGTTAGTTAAAATAATTAGGATTTTTTAAATGTTTTCGAAAGAAGTCTTTTTACTTATCAAGGCTGTATTTATTTATTCAATTATACAGTAAAAACAGTAATATTGTATAATATTACTACAATTTATTATATTTTAAAATATAACTTATTCTATAAAGACAAGCTGAATTTTTTTGCATCATAACTCCAGTATTCAGTGTCATTTGATCCTTCATAAATCATTATAATATGCTGATTTGCTGCTCAAATAACTATTTCTTATTATTATTCAAAATAATAAGAAATATTATAATTTAATTTTTTAATCTTCCAAATTTTGAATGGTGCAGTTCCACAAAATATTAAGCAGCACAAATGTTTTCAATATTAATAAATAAGAAGAAGAAATGTTTCTTGAGCAGAAAAACGGCATGGTGATTTGTGAAGGATCATGTGACACTGAAGATTGGAGTAATGATGCTGAAAATTCAGCTTCGCCGTCAAAAGGAGTAAATAATATTTTTTAAATATGTTTTAATAGAAAACACTTATTTATAATTTTACAAATATTTCACGGTATTATTGTTTTTCTGTATTTTTGCTCAAATAAACGCAGCGTTGGTGAACATAAGAAACGTTTCAAAAACATTTTAAAATCCTAATTATTCCAAACTTTTGACCGGTAGTGTACAGATATTTACAGTTACAAATCATGCTGTTGTACTGAATATCTGAATATGATATGATCACTCTCATGTGGTATTAATTGTAATAAAATGTTTGTCTTTATACACTTTAAAGGAGATTCCCAACACATGTGCTGACAAATGGATGGACGGATGGTTGGAACAAATGAAAAATTAGACACATGAATCAAAGAACCTGAAATCCCAACATACTAATATTATAAAAATTGGACATCACACCCCTCTTCTTCCATATTCATGGCTGCACGTTTCTCAGCTCTTGTGTTTACACTACTGAAGGAATGAGTATGAATCTCACAAATAATTTAGCTCTTGAAATTGCCAGTGAGTGTTAATCCCTTCTGCAGGGAGGATGTGTTGGTTTGTCCTTTGTCTGATACAGCAGGCGAAGGAGTGAAGCTCCAGGACGGAGAGCGATTAGGCTATTTTCGGATCTTATCGACATACTTTAAATCTTTCTGCTCTGATCGGGCCAGAGAAAATAATTAAAGGTTTTATATAGAAACTGCACACTAGTCTTTCACAGGGTCATTTCTGTGCATGCAACATACACATAAGTGGTTCATTGCATTTGCTACTCACGTAATATTGTGTCACATTGGAGAGCTTCTTAAGGTCACAGTCTGATTATAGAAGCTTAATTTTAAAGTGTATTACACAAAGACACACATGGATGAAACATACACATACGGGTCTATTGCAAAACATCCCACAAAGATGACCTCATCCTTTGTCATCCATCATTCATCTTGCTCTCATTTGAACTGTGTCTTGGTCTGGGTAGATATCTGTTCCTCAGCCGGCTTCCCCTCGTAATGAATTGTTTATGGTCAGTGCACTCTCACTGCTGCAGCGTGGATCATCCTAAGAGAGAGAGAGAGAAAGAGAGAGAGAGAGAGAGAGAGAGAGAGAGAGAGAGAGAGATAGAGATAGAGATAGAGAGAGAATTCCCCCATTGATTTTGTTCTATTTTTTTCTAGACAGTACCTCAAACTGATTCAGTACAGTAATGGCATTACACAGCTCACATATTAAGAGGATAAAATCATAGGCCTATGACCTTAACTCACCCATAGCACTGTAGAATATAGACTGTGACAGGATTGTGCATAGATCATATATTTTTAGCTTTGTGAAAGCCAATTCCAGAACTTTAGCTGAACTTCACTTGGAGGGAACCACAGGAGGGATCACTTTGATAATTCATGAGTGTGAAGATTGTTCTCTGATAACACTCACACTGCTGTTAAATCTCAGAAGATAATAGCCACTTGGGAATATTAGAAAATGTAGGAATGAGAAGAGCAGCTGTGGACTCAAGAGAAGGCTGAAGAGAAGTTTCTTGAAATATGAAATATGTGTGCATCAGCTTTCTATTAGTGGAATATGCATATAACATCCCAAAGGGGATTCTAAACCACTTTTTAATTGACAGTCTTTATTTAGAGTGGGAGAGAAAAAGATTACTCTACCCCAATCAATCAATTCTCTTGCATACAGTTGACCTTTTGGCCTCTTTATTATCTCCAACCGACACTATCACATTTTTTATCTTTATTCCGACAGTCCATCAAAGGGTAAGCCATCCTCTTAAGTCACAGAATCTATTTTTTGAAAGAGAAGAAATATGTTTTGCATAATAGTCGATGTGAGTAATGAAATAAGACTAAAGACCAGGAAGTAATCAGTTTACAGACTAACGATTGAAGTGTAAGTGGATCTCGTGAGGGAACTGCATCAGGCTTAGTGTCTCCTAGTCCGATTCTGTTTGCTCAATACTGGTGTCTTTACTCTGACAGTTGCATTAAACCACAGTATGTCCATTTGCTTTACATGGCCTGGGGCTCTAGTTTTCTGAATCAAACCACAAGAGACCCCTGAGCAAAATGGCTCATTATGCTGTTGCCCAATTGCTCCCAGCAGCATAAGACAAGCATAAGCAAAATTGCTGCTTCTTTACTTGATATGCTATATCTTCTTTGAACACACACTCACATTACTAAAAGTAATTGACTCGATATATCTATACAAACGACAGACTATGCTATGTTTGCACTGTACATGCTCTTACCATATCAGTATACGGTAGACTGAATTGTGAGAGTAGATCAACCATAAAGTATTTCTCCAGGGAATTAATGGCACAGAATTGGCCTTGTTTATATGTACTGACACAGAGGTCATGATACACCCTTGACCTCCACATGCCTTATATATTTTAAAATGTCCTTTTTGTGAGAATGATATTTTCTCATTATGTAAATGGTGTGGGGAAATTAGGATAGAAGGATGTTGCCATTACATTAGCATAAAATGTATGGAAAATCTTTTAAATCCATGGAGCTTGCCAACCAAATATTTTATTTACACTGCTGTTCAAAACTTTGGGCTCAAGTAAGACTTGCAATGTTTACTAAATTAAGAGTTGCACAGTAAAACCAATGGTAATATTAAATGTATAAAACAAAACGGTATTTATTATGAATTAGTGTCCCCTGAACACATTATAAAACTACAGCTACCAGTAGTTAATGTGCATTAGGTTCTGCAGATTTCCTCATTCCAAAAACTCTCATTTAATATAAACGTAGCCTACATTTTCAAATACGACAGCGACTATAAAATCATGGTAAATTAGAGAAAGGGAATATACTAACTAGAAAGGTAGCCTATTGCGTTAAGAACAGCTTATTTGTTCCAGCTCAAAAGGGGAACCGCTACGGCGTTAATGGCACTCCGTTATCTATGACGCTGTTATGAGAGGAGGCGGTTTCCGTTGTCACGGATTAACTACAAATCCGCGAGCAAACCGCCAGCTTCTGTGAAGGAGAACCTGGGCTCTGATGCGCTTTGCTAGCTGCTTCCAGCTGCGGTTAACATGGAAACGGAACTTCTCCCAATCCTCAATCCTTATCCCTTAGTGGGAAGGGTAGGGAATGGGATGACACTTCAGCGTTGGTAAAAGAGGGGTGAATGGTGATAGATCACCAGTCATAAATAAAGTTGTAGTGTCAGCCAGTGAGCAAGAAAATGAGGAAGAGAAATGCGATTCGTGAACGATTTGTTTTTGAGTCGACTCTTTTGAATGAATAGTTTTGGGGTTCACAGAACTTCACTATTTTTCCTGATTCATTGAGCCGAACTATTCGAAAGAACCGATTCGCCCCAGTAAATCGGACCTTTCGAATAGTACGCATGCGCAATGACTAGGTAAACACGGCCTGGCAGTGAGGTTTACATCGACGGAAACTTGTACCATTTTGTATCACTAATTCGCTGTTCTAAAAAGTAAGTTCAATGTAATGTAACAGTTTTACTGGAGTTTAAGGTTATGTTGACTATGTTGCAACATTTGATGTTTCCTTATCTGAGGTGAAGCCATTAACTTGTTGGCAGTTTGACAGCTTTTTCGAATTCTGTTTTATTAGATTATGTTTTAATTTGTTGTTTGGCTGTAGACGTTTTATGTTCTTTAAAATGACAGTGATGTGCCAAGGTGTATAGCCTATTCATTTTGATTTTAACAGATTATTTATACAGCGGAGCTCATCACCCAGTATTACCACTTTTCGTCTAAAAAAAGACAGGTCAGTGCCATTAGATCATATGTTGCCAATCAATCATAACGGAATTGTTTTATTTATGCAGACCATAGGGATGTAACGTTAGTGGGGTTTTTTTCTCCAATCTTTAGGCGCTAGACCGTCACCAAATCCTGCGTGTTTTGTGAAGATTTGTCGCCATCCATTGACCAAAGTAAGTTACTGCAACTTGATATGTAGAAGAGTTGTTGAAATTAAAAAGTGCAAATCGTTTGAAGTAGCTTGTTCTTCCTAAATGTAAATTTCACTGTTGACATCAACCAAAATTGCATATGTCAAAACGTTGGTTGGCTGTAGCCTACACACATTTTTATTTATAGGCTGCTACGCTGTATGCATTGAGGAGTGTTTGGTTGCGTGAAGTGATATTGATATTGAGAAAAACAAAACAATAATGATTGTTCACGCCCGGTTTCGAATCGAGTTCGCGTTTTAGGCGAACGTGATAACCATACACATAATAATGGTATAGAATGTATTATGTCTATGGTGATAACCACTACACAACGGGAACTGAGGATGTCATTTGAGTCAACACCACTGATCTATAATATAATTTTTTTATTTAATAGATCAGTGGTCAACACTGGTTTGTTATTTATTTCTATAGTTTTTTTGTTTTGGTTATTTGTATATTTGAGCATGACTGGAATGGTGGTCTGCTATTTTACACATTAAACCTTTCAGATTGATCTGATAAAGCCTGTACACATGGCAAGCAATCACAATTAGCCTATTAGATTATGTGGCAATACCCTAACTGTGTCATATAAGATTCAGTATCGTTTTTTTGTTTATTTATTTTTTTTATAAAAAAAAAAAAGGAAAATGTAATTCTTGAAGATAGCCATCTGATTTTCGTAGCCATCACGTTTTAATGCAATTTGTTGCCCTAAGTGCTTCACAAAATAATAGAAAGCATATACAAAGATTAAAAACAATAAAATCTAACATAATAAAAATAAACTACTTTATAAACCAACCAACAGATGACCTGTATCAGGTCATTACACATTGTCCTTTGTGAAAAGGCCTCTACGAAAGTCTTTCCTCTGCGAAAGCTAATGTAAAATGATGAACTTTCAACTGTGACTTAAAATCTTCTAAGGATGGAGCCTGTCGGATATGAAGTGGAAGACTTCCACAATTTGGGGGCCACAACCATAAATGCTCTATCACCTTTGGACTTTCTTTTGGAGCGAGGAACTGCCAGTAACAGTTTATCTGCTGATCTCAGTGTCCTAGCCGATGTATGGTACTTTTAAAGATTGCTAATATAACTTGGGGACATGTTATGAAGTGCTTTAAAAACCATCAGTAAAAAATCTTAAAATCGATCCTGTACTGAACTGGTAGTCAGTGGAGAGAAGATACTACTGGCGTTATATGATCTCTTTTTTTTCGTGCCTGTTAAAAGCCTGGCTGCAGTATTCTACATTTGCAGAGATAGTTGTCGCTGACAGGTCCCAACATAAAGAGAATTGCAATAATCCAATCTAGATGTAATAAATGCATGGACAACGGTCTCTAAATCTTTAAAACTAAGTATGGGTTTTAACCTGGAGGTTATTCTAAGTTGGTGAAACCTACTTTTTACAACAGACTTCATCTGATTGTGAATGCTGACAACTGAGTCGATTATGATACCAAGGTTTCTTACACTGTTTCTTAAAGTTAGTTCTAAAGGAGTAATAGTACTGGAAATCATCTCTTTAAATTTTGGTGGACCAAAAGTAATTAATTCAGTTGTTTTTTTGTTTTGTTTTTTTAGCTGAAGAAATTTTTTTGACAACCAAATTTTGACCTCTTCCAGACAGAGCAATAGGGCTTAACTGAGATTAACTAAGTACCGAAAATTGTGACAGATGTGTAACAATTACTGCTATATATGTTTTCAGTATCATTAGTAAAATGAATGATTAATGTTTTGTGGTCTTTAATAATATTATCAAAACATTAGCACACACAAAAATATTTATGCATTGTTCATGGAACATTTTTTGTAATGTTTTAGATAGAAGTTCATATAACATTTAAAAAATGTAAAAAAAAAAACATTTAAAAAGTAATGTTCCCATAATGTTTGCATTATTTTTTTTACATTTGTATAACAATAAAACAAAAACTGGACGTTTTGAACATTTGAGAGAACATTTAGAAATAACGGTTTCACTTTCTGAAAACATTAGTAAAACGCTGTTATTTATTTATGTATTTCTCAACTACTAAAGTATCGTTCAAATATCATCACTAACTTAAGGATGTTTAAAGTGGAACTGGACTAAGTGTGTAACTCTCTTAGAAAGTGTTGACCGATTTTAACAAGTGAATTAAGTTCCTACATTTGTCTTAACTTTACTTGCTCATGTAGAAGCAACGACACAACCGGGAATTGCCGCGCATCGCAACTGTCCGTTTTTACTGGAATCGGGGATCAATCATTCTGTTCGACTGTCCCAATTGATTACTGGTCAAGACTCTTCACGCTGGAGCCCGAGGGAATGGATGAGCATGGTGTTTATGTGCTTTAGGATAAACGACTGCCTATAAAGCTGGCGAGGCCGCTCTCAGGGCCATAAATACGTCCACAGATCGTCTCGAGAGAGAGCATCGTAATCTTTGTTGATGGTCAGTTGCCGGGAAGAGGAGCTGCACGCAGACGATTCTCCTTCAATAGATGTCAGTCAAGAGAGAGTCGGTCTTGCTTGCAGGGATGCCAAAGTTTGCATTGTTCCAGTTATTCCTTTTTCAAAGCTGATAAAGAGCACAATTCTTATAGCATTCTTATAAACCAAAGTCATGAAAAAAAATGATATACATCTAAAATGATCGTCTATTCTTGTCACTAGATGTCAGTAAAACCCCAATAATAATCCGTGCATCACAATACAGCTCCTAGAGTTTGAAGCAGTTGTGTGGTCAAACTCACTTATTGCATAACGGGACAATGCACCTCATTCATTCTGTGGTAAATGTTTAGTCTCAAGCACTCCTTAATTGTTTTGGGGGAAAAATAATGTAGTTTTCTGCAAAAGTTTTTATTAGAACACTAGAAAAGTTACTATTATTCATTAATATTGTGTGCTTTTATGATATTCTTTATTATCATGATCATGTATCATGTGTTTTTCTTCGTCGTTGCTTTTGTTTAATTATTAAGACCTTCTATAGCCTATTAATTGATCGATGTATCCGTTTATGAATGATTTTACATATTACTATTATCATTTTTTCCAGAGTATGTAAATTAAGACATTAATTCCGTAGGCGTATTTTGATATATGATTTTTTTTTTTTCGGTGGCTGCAAGAGGATTTCATAAACGATTTTAAATTCTCTCACTGCGCGAGCTTTCGGTCTTCAATTTCCCGCGGGCGCGCGCTCGTCAAGTGTTGAGAGAGGGCATAAAATTCAGTCTTGGCTATGCAACAAGCACTTCAATTACTAAATACCCTTTCTCTCAAAAGAAGTGATACACAACATATGAATTAGTTAAATTCATTATGGGATAGTGATGGATTTTCGTGACTGACGAACAGACTTGCTAGATCAGCACAATGTCTTTCCACACAGCGAGTTTAATGGGAGAGTTTTTCACTGCTGTCCCACGATCGGCGTCTTGTGGCTTGGGTCTCCTTTTTTTCAGTGACTGTTTAACGTCCGCCAGCCGGTCATATCAAGGCAGTGTGTTGCTTTTTCTGCTTTGTGGGTAATTGTTTGGGCTATCAGCACTTTTTATTACCTGCAAAAAAATAATTGATAAATCATAATGTTGCAGTTGCTTCTGTAGAGATGTGATCAAAAGTTCTAAAGGAAATTAGTAGGCTACGTTTGCTAATAACATTCGATTGGATCCGTTTTCCCCGTTATGTGCCACTTTCCATTCATAATTAAGCTTCTTAACTCGGATACTTTTTAAACCATTTAAGCTTGACGTGATATTATTAACGTTGATTTATTAAAGTCATTTTCAGTCGCCATTGATTTCACAGTAATCACACATTGTTGCTGTTGGACATGGAGCCTCGCCGCAGATGTGTAAATACTGCTCGCCAAGCAAAGCCTCAACCTATATATTTTCTACAGTATGCAAATAATTCAGTAGGGGAGACCGGGGATGGTTGTAACACGGGGAGAGTTGTAACACTACCAATTCCATGAATCAGGGGCAAGATAGGAGTCATGTGACAATTTCAGTTTCATCAGGCTTCCTTTACAATCCCACATGGAGGTTTTCCAGTCTGTGTTGCTATCTCTCCTTAAGCTACAGCAGAAAATCTAATTCTGAGGTCAGAAAGTAAAAAAAATTAACAAGATAATATTTTGTTTAGTACTTCTACCGTTGTAGATAATGTTGTATGAGTTATATCAGGTCAAACTGTAGTTTCTCTAGTAAAGAATGGTGTATCAACCTTCTGCCAATTTCAAAGCACCTTGCTAATACAGCTTGCTAAACAATGGGTGACAGTGAAGGGGTAGGTTGTAACACGTGTTTTGAAAGTGTTACAACCATCCCTTTACATACAACCAAGAACATTTTTGTGATTTTAACAATTCTACAGAATTACTAGAACTTGTGACTGGTAAAGAATGCATTTCATTTGTTCATTCTCTGGAGTGGGGATAAACATACGTCTGTTAATTTGCTCACACACACACACACATTTTGTGAAAAGTGGGGACATCCCATAGGTGTATTGGTTTTTATACTGTGCAAACTGTATATTCTATGGCCCTTCACCAACCCTACACCTAACCCTAAGCCTCACAGGAAACTTTGTGCATTTTTACTTTCTCAAAAAAAACTCTTTCTGTGTGATTTATAAGTGTTTTGAAAAATGGGGACATGGGTTATGTCCTCATAAGTCTCCCTCTCCTTGTAATACCTGTGTCATACCCATGTCATTATACTGAGTTGTGTCCTGATATGACACAAAAACAAGAACACAGACACACACACACACACATATGAATGTGCACGTACAGACATGCACACACACAAAGGCACACATGCACAAAAACACACAATATGCTCATACACTCCCCATATTCACACATATTTATTGTTGCAGTCATTCATTTAAAATAAAACTGTTTTTGTGTCAAATCACTTGGAGTACCCTTAGTTTTTGTATATTTTGTCTACCTGTTACAACTTACCCCAGTATGTGTTACAACCTACCCCAGTAGTGGGGTAGGTTGTAACAAAGGACCACCTTGTATTTGTCATCATCTCACAAAGTCTGTGATATAGTTGAATACATTTAAATTGTTGCCATTTGTAGTATAAACATGTGGGTACTTTGCCTAGAAGTTTTAGACTTGTAGCCAAAAGAAAAAGGTAATTTTAGGCGTTGAAGAAAAAAGTGTTACAACCATCCCCGGTCTCCCCTAACTTAAGGGGGTCCACATTTGTAAAGGAATTTCAATAGAATATTTTCATCGCTATCTGTAGTGGTTTGTCTCAAGCTACCCAGAGTGTCTTTTGGCCCCTCACTCAAACCTTCTAAATAAAAACGTATACTTTTAGATATATTCGTAAATGTGTAATAAATGAGCCCAATGATGTCATCATCCGCCCGATGACGATTCGAACGAAAAGTGTTCTAACGCCCTACTGTTGCCATGGTTACCGCCTGCGCGGGATTTTGTGAACTTGTAATTTAACCTTTAGGTGCTTGAATTGTTTTAACATAAGTTGAAACGTATACTAATTCTGTAAATAAATAAAGCCTTCTTATATACACTTATTCGAGACTGCACAATAAACGACCAACGAGCAGTTTGCAAACTATCAGTTCTAAGGTACGAAGTAAGTCAATTAAGCATTGCATTCAGTGTTTGCTGCAGCTTGGTCTACCCACTCTCTCTGCAGTAAAGCCTGTGGTTACGGGATGTTTCCGTTCGTTTGAAGCGGAGTGGCTGGGCAGAGGGAGTCTCCGCGGAGGTGAAGAATGCGCCCGTGTTCGTTACGTGCGTCTCCTCAGAGGGGCAGTGCTCGCTGGGGCACCGCTGGATTTTCTTCCTTGTGCTGCCTGCCTGCTATGTTTTTCCACGTAATATTTTTTTTTTCCGTGCCAAACCAACAAGTATTATGATTTGTCGAGTTAAATAATAATTAAAATATAATTATATTAATTAAAAAACAGAGAAAAAAATCGTTTTTTATGGTCGTAAAAACTGGATTAATATAACTCTTACCCTCCTGACAGTGTTTAACATATTTTCCTCAGCATCATTCTTTTCCTTGTCCCACTTGAGCAATGAAAATAGTCCTATATTAAACTTGTTGCAAGCTTTTGATCATGGACAATTTTTTATTATTATTTATTAATTCGACTTGTGTTATCTTTGGTTGCTGTGTTTTGTTGCTTTTAACATATAAAAATGTAGCATTTTCAGATACCAAAGGGAATATAGACTATAACTATTGACCACTCTATTATAATCACTGACATATCTAAAATAATTCAGCCTTTTTCACACGCTCTAGTATCTGCACTGATTTCGAGTTTGAAGAACAGCCGACAGGATGTAGCATTGATAAATATCCCTGTTGATCACTTGATTGATTACCTCGCGCAAAGGTCACGCGGGCGCGCGGTAATTTCCTTGTGCCCGCGGCTCCCATTTCACTTTCAGTCTGGCGCAAGAGCCCACGACTTTACAAACTGTGTTTTTATTTTAACCCTTCCCTTCCTTCTTTAACATCGCCGAATCTCGCCAACGACCTCTGTGTGCTGCAGCTACATCAAACGACAGAAGAGGGCAAACCTTTAATTAGGTTGGAGTATTAATCATAGAAGGTAAACTGTATACTCTCTTTTGATGGGGTTAAATTTAAACCCGACGACCAGCTAATAATTTAGGCGCATTTCCAAAAGGGTTCTGGCCTCAGTTAATTTTCAATAATTACAGCCCACGGGGTCTTGACAGAACCTCACACCAGTGCGCCAGCTATACGCCATCTCTGGCCAGAGTATCATAATAAAATATGTAGCCTACTGTGAAAAGTAAGGAGGGTGAGATATTGCGAATGGATAAAAATGTGTTGATTGTAAACTAATGCCAGCGCACGGAAAAACAAAAAGCAGAATACAACTGCATTAACATCTTTGAAGCCCTCTCTCTTTCTCTCTGTCTGTCTGTCTGTCTTTGGTTTGTTTCTCATGGAGGGAAGTTGCATTTTGTCACTGCCTGCTTATGACGCTTACATTTTATGATTTGTTTCTTGTGAAACATTTGAAAACTTTGTTTACTCAGTATCTTTGCAGCCTCATAACTGAAATAATGCAACGAAGAATCAATTTAGCCATAGCAGGATCTATTTATTTTGATTTATAAGAAACGATTAATTAATTCTTGATGATTTTATAGTTAAATTATAAACTATGCCTAATTAAATAATGAAACATATATAACTATGATCACTGATATTTGTTATAGTAGTGAGTTGTAATTTGACAAAATATTGGATGACATTTGTGACATTTCTGATGACATTTCAATCCAGTTTTTTTTTTTTTTTTTTTTTTTTTTTTTACTTTAAGAACGTCTTTGCTCATTTTGTGTTTCCTATTGAGGATTTGATGTGAGCAGCCAAAGCGTTGTATTTGTAAGTGCTGGTCAGCTCATAGCTCAGGGAGGCGTGGATGGCAGCTGCTGTTTGTTCTGCACCATTCATTTTTATGCAGAGTGATGCCAGATTAATTGGATCCGTTTTATAAATACTTAGCAATCAATACCGCCAGTGAGAGCAAAGCGACCGTTTTAAAGGTTCATGGGCAAGGTTAACATCATGTCACGCGCTTCTAATTGATGGACAATTAACTTAATGACCCACGAGTTACCCAAATTCTCACCCATCTTGAAAACTAACAATAAAAAACCAAATTAAATTAAAATGATATCAATTATAGCTGATATGTTTGTTGTATAATGGAGGATCATATATCAAGATCATATCAGCTAAAGGCCTAGATCTGATGTATTTAATTTGACATCTGCAAAAATGTGTCCCAAAGGCATCAGAGATCACTTTCAGCTTCACGTTACACGTGTTTTTGAGTAAATATGACTTACTAAAACATTAAAGTTATCAACCCAATATTGTACGCACTGGAAAATAATTGCTTATGTTTTACAGTTTTTAGTGGGGCTATAACCTACATAAATTATTGGAGAGCAAGCCCAACTCCACAGATTGATAATTGTCAGTGCTGCATGCTAAAAGAAAAACAACGGACTGCCCTCGGTACCGACTGCCCCACGCGCCTGGCTGAGGGAGGGGGAGAGAAGTTAAAGTTGTTCATTATAATACATTCATAACGATATTCAAATCTCAATTAAACAACAGAAAACGTTTAATGAAACCGTTTTACAATAGTCATTTACCCGAACAGTGATTAATGCGTCTTCATTTAAAACACAAAAGACCGGGCGCCTTGGACACTCGAGACTGCTTCATTATAATTAATGTCTCCGGTTCCCCGTGCACCCTGAGGTCGCGAATAACTCCGTCCCGCGCCCACTGATCTCTGAAGATCTGACACGAGAGGGATCTCGCTGGCTATTGCAATCTGACAATATAAGTAATACTTGGGTGATGAATTGTTCCTAACTTTTTTGACGATGCTGGCAGCTCGGGGGTGTGCGCATGTGCGAAGGTGTCCAAACTGACAATGCTGGAGAGATAGTGCGTCTGGGATTGTGAATCACAGAGAAAAGGGACAGAGGAAAAAAGAAAAAGGAGGAAAAGATTCGAGAAAAAAATCCGACAAACCCACGCCGACAGACGGGCATCATGAGGTCCAAAGGCAGGGCAAGGAAACTGACCACTGGTAGGTGCAACATCTCCTTTTTAGCCCTTTTCAACTGCCATCTTGTCCATGTGTATGATGCATAGAAAGATTAAGTCACTAAACAGTTACAGTCCGCAGACTCCAGCGGTTTCAGTTGTTTGTAAGAGTTGGAGACAAGCTGAACGCGAACCGCTGAACGCGAACCGCTGCGCGCGGTCGGACATCGCAAACCTAGATTCGAAACTGGCATAAAAGTTGCTTGCCGCACAAACTTTTTAACTATCGCATGCTGTAAACACGTTTTCTATTCAAGACCCCAGCGCCCCGGTGTTCGATAAAACTCGAGCATGTTTCTAAGGCTCCGGTCACATTTGCAGCCGCGACTTTGAAAAGACAGCTTCGCCTATAGTCGAAAACGGAAAACAGCTGCGGAGGCATGCTTTTAAATGCAAACAGGTATCTTACAGCTGATGTTACACCAGGTAATCCAATGAATTGAATATATGCTAGATTAATAAAACTGTGATTAAAAAGTGCTTTGAAGTATTTTAATATGTAGACATTAATATCCTACCCTTTATTTCGGTGTAATTGTCGATTATGCTTGTGCAACAAGTGATCAAATCCCGTTATGAATTTTTGTTCCGGTATGAACAGCCTGGAGAAATGTTTTTGTTTGTTATGGCCCTCTAAACGGTTGACTGTAATCTTAGCTTTTGATTACTGGTTTCCTTAGGCGTTTGTTTGAGTTGAAGTTCAATGCGTGTGTTCAATGCCACGCCACAGCACAAGCTCAAACGCCGAAACTTAACATCAAGTGGGAAGTTGTTCCCCTCCTCGTTGGATTTATTCGGAACGAATGTATTTCGCTCAGGTCTGTGAATAATTCGGCCCCCCTCGTGCGCAGCAGGCTGCTGACTCTCTGATTTGAGCAATTTTCTTTTCTGCTGTTTTGCAATAAACTCGCACTGTATTCCTCAGCACGAAAATCCATGCAAATATTTTACAGTGTTTAAAATTATTTTATACTCTCGGGGCATTGCTAAAAGTTTGTTTTAAAGCCAAGCATGAAGCGCAAAATAAAACTATAAACAACCTTAAAACGTGATTTCTGTATTCCTTCCATTTATTGCTTTTAAAAAAAAAAATAATAGATCAAAATGACAGTTGGTCAGTAACTTTATTGTTGGCTTTATGTGTGAAAGTAATAAAAGAGGCAGTGAAAACAAAGTAAAGGATCATTTTGCTCTTGAATTATTGTTTCCTTTCCTGTCGACAGCACCGTGATGGGCTAGACACTGCGCGCGCTCCGTCTGGACAGAAACAGGGGTCGCGCAGGTCTTATCCGTTCAATAAACTACCTCTCGAGCCCTATGCCCTGCCATTGTACAGTGATAGGGATTTTTCTGCGCACACCAGCAACTTGTCAAACACAACACACTCACATGCACACACGCTTTCTTGTCCACGCATATCTATATGACCGGACCAACGCAATCTCACTTTTGTGTTTTCCTGTTGCTGCAGGTAGGGTCAATCATCACTTTCTGTAAGACTGCTACAACTGTAGGAAATTGCATTATTCGAGAGAGATCTCGTTTTTTTTTCAGATTTAAAGGCTGCCATGCCACTGTTTTATGCTAGAACACGTCTTTTCTATTGTTATAAACTTGTTTTCAGACTTCAAATTTTATTAATCTGACAGTCAGTTGAATAGTAGCTTCACAATTAATGTAATTACAACCCTAACACAAATGAACACGTTTCATTTTTACTAATATGTATAACGGGAATGGAATAGTGTTAAACACCGACACTTTTTTTTTTTTTTTTTGCACAAGTTTTGGCTAAAAAACAAGTTGAAAGATACTCGCCAAGATTGTTACAGACCTTCCCACCCTCTCCGTCATTATTTAAGCTACTATCTGAGAATAGCGGGATAATTGTCAAAGGGGTGTATTTATAGATTATTATTTACCCAAGATGTAAGAAGAAGATTTCTACCTATTAAGTGAAAGGGAGAGAATGTTCTGGGCCCCTCGGGTCCCGCGAGACACTGGCCTCTCTGGCCTCGCGCCAGTCCTGCGCTATGTCAACATTGAGTATTTAAATTCCCAGACTCCTCATAACGGGGCCCGTTTGCCGGTAAAGGCGCTTTCAGCGTCAGTCTGAGTAGCTGCGGACTCGGATTCCTTGAAAGGGAAAAAAGGGAAAAGTAACCTCCTCTCCGTGTGGCCTCTGCCGCGCGTGCACCGCACATCACTCTGGCTGCACGTGCTCGCACTGATGTGTGTGAGTGTTGGAAAGGTAATAAAAATCGGTCGTTTGGCTGGTGTGTGTGCACGACATGTTTTGTGGATTTGGCCAGCGGTGCCGGACATTTCACCTGCAGGCCCAACAGTCTTAAATTGTCTATAATGTTTTAACGCGCCGTGCCAAGTGTCCTATATCCCTCAACATGATGTTGCAGGTTTACTATGAATGAGGTAAAATTACACCCTAATGAACGGGAATAATAACCTTGGCCTGCCAGAAATCCGATCATGCTGTCAGTTGAAACCTTGTCAGAGACATACTGAAGGATCTTGACAGTTTTAATTCCACTTTTATTACGTAGCTTCTTACACTTAAAAGTCTGCCAAGTTTAACTTGTCTTAACATCTTAATGAAAATGGTTTCATTGCGCATGGTAGATAATGTACCTGTTTATGGATTAGATTAAACTTTATTGTCATTGTGCAGAGTAGGCATAGAAGCATTGAAATATAGCAAGTGCAAATAGCGTATGCAATTACACGTGCAGCTGAGGTATAGAGATGTTGTACTTTCAAATAATATTTAATTCATTTATGTAAAAGATGCATATAAGACGTGTGATGTACAAAGTAACAATTTGTATGAAGCCAGTGAGTACAATAAATGCAAAATGGCTATTATTATTTACAGTTGAATGGAAGGATGATTTATTTTTATTATACATAGAATTTCATTAACAAATTCTGTATGAAGAATAAAACTGTTGATATTTTTGAAGCCTTGAAGATTAAAACCTTATTTAGGTGTCTGTGAAATTACTTGAAGATAAATACAGAAGCATTTCCCCTATGCTCGTTGAGGTCTAACGATGTGATTTCTCTTTTGATGATAACTGCATTTGATAAGCTGCACATGTTCAGAAAGACTTTTGATTGTCCCATTGTCCCGCTCGGCGTCTTCGACATCTCCATCGGTTTCACGCCACGACTTTCGTTTTGACTTTGATGTGACTCACTTTACCGTGAAAGTGTCCAAACAACGAAAATCAACTCGACGCTGAGAAAGGAAAAGAAAAAAAGACAGGGCTCCAGATTTAACAATGTGACATTCAGCGTGAGTGAAGCGCGTGAGAATAAGCTCTGCGCGCGAGCATTCTCTCCACCTGTCAGCGCGCGACCACAGTCCGCTTCTTCTCAGGCGCGGGCGCGCGTTAGATTCTGTATTGTGCAA
Organism: Carassius auratus; assembly: GCF_003368295.1. NCBI lineage: Eukaryota > Metazoa > Chordata > Actinopteri > Cypriniformes > Cyprinidae > Carassius > Carassius auratus. Next base: position 213,056 of record NW_020525536.1, on the reverse strand, counting down.
TGGGCCGTGCTGCTGCGTCCCGCGTCCCGCGTCCGCCGCACCCTGGGCTCATTATAGAGCCCACTCAGAACGGGTTGAACGGATCGAGCACTTTAAAAAGGTGAGCGCGAACCGTATTAAACGCTCGTTCCTTTGCCTGGTGCTGAATCTGAGAGCTCGATGGAAAAAAAAAAATGTCTGTGGACTGTGTCTGGCCAAAACGTTTTCAGACTCACTGGGGACAGAAAAAAGCAAGAAAAAAGGTTTATATTGTCTTCACTTTTCAGACTGGAAACAAAAAAAGAATCTACAATGTTAACATCTCCGTTTTTTACCTCTTGATTAAATATTTACTCTTCCTCTCTCTCTCTCTCTCTCTCTCTCTCTCTCTCTCTCTCTCTCTCTCCCTCTCTCTCTCTTTCTCTCCCCTGGCATGATATACTAGCTACAAAGTTTTTAGTTGAGTTCCTGGGATTGTAAAGTTTTCCCTCTTTTCAGCTTGCATGCATGTCTTCTCACAAAAGATCAGTGAGTCTAAAACTGAAGACTCTTGTTTCAGAGACAAAGTCGAAGTGACCGATGAGTCAATTATGAGTAAAACAGTGGGCAGTGATGGGGTCAGTTTGAAACAAGGCTAGCATTCCCAGGCATTGAGCGTGTGCATCTGCGTAAGATGGAGACCGTTGCAGGCCACTGTGGGTTTTGATCATGATTGATCACATGTTCTCAAAGGATTGATTGATTAGCCAGAAGCTGCTTGGTTTAGCCGAAAGGTCTGCTTATGTCCTGGGAAATTATCCCCTTGTCTGTTTGTGTGAGATTTTTATCTGAGTGAAAACTGAAGGAGATGAGATGGAGAAGGATGTATATATGATTCTTTAAATTGTGCGTCATAGTGTCCCATAGATGCCAAAGAAGAGGCGATTTCCTTGTATATGTTAAGAGAGGAAGGAGTGGATGTAGGTGACAATAACACAGTTACCCTCATCCATCAACAGCCTACTACTTTCACTCCTCTCTCTTTCCTTCTTCCTCTTTCTCTCCCTCCCTAATGACTCAGTGAGTGTCTGCTCTGCCTAGAGTGAATTGGAATGGCCAGGTCAACAGTTTATTTTTCTTGTGCTCTGATTGGTCAGGGGTCAGGTCATATGGATGTTTATTTGGAGATTTGATTGGTGTGACTGATGGCTATGTCGTTTGGGTTCCACAGGGAATCATGGGGGTTGTTGTTCACTAGTCCAGTCACTTTTTATCCCCAAGCGACAGGTCCTGAATCAGTCTACCAAAGCTCTGCCTTGACTGAAGTCAGCAGGAACCATGAACAGAGCGCAGGCAGCAGACCAGTTGAGTAATGAGTCAAAGTTAAGCCAACACCCCTGAAACCATCAGATGTCACTGTTTGACTGGTCTTGACTCATCTTTACTTGGAGAGGAAGCATTATTCAAGCTTATTTGCTCTGTTCACTATAGTGTATATGCATCTCTAAAAGTATTTTAATTGAAAACTAAATGTATTTTTTTTTTTTAGTGAAAATGTAGCACTAGTTATAATAGTCAACCTCTAGATTTTTTTAAATTTTTAAATTAAAATTTTGAAACTAAAAATAAGTAAAAAGAGCCAACATCCAAGACTCTATTGCTGCCTTATGTCAGAATGACATTCATATTTATGAGATGAGTGCACATGAATGCCACCACAATGTCATAATTACTGGGGAGTAAGCGTAGTGCTTTCTTTGGAGCCTCTTTGTTCTGAGTTTGGGGGCGTTTAATTATAGAATCATGACGGAAGCAAAAAAAGGTATTGGTCATTCATTTAGTTTTAATTGTGAATGGTGACTGTACAACAAAAAAAGTTTGTGAGGAGATGGGTTTTTGAGAGGAAAGTACATTTCCCATCATTCTGTATGGCTGCAGGACATTGCATAATGAATACATAAGTAAAACATTTTACCTTTAACTGCATCTATTGCTTTTCATTTTGCATTAAGGCTAAAAGTGTCCTACTTTTCTGAATAAATGGAAAATAAATATGAAATGTTCCAACAAAACTTACCGTGGGATGAAAGAGCCTTTGCTTTTCTTTCACATTGTTTTTTACCCTGGTTAGGAGTTCGTTCTGTATTTTCAAGTTTAGTTGTTTCATACTGTATAAACCCAGTAGTTCTAAACCTGCAGAGCAGGTTTTCGTAATCAGGGTCAAAAGTTCAAGTGTTAAAATTCTAAATCACAAACATGAAACATAAATGTATTATTTCATTGAATGCTGTATGAAATTTGATGTCCATAGCATAAATGTGTGCTTAAGTTTAATACCTACAATCCTAACTATGAGCCTGTATAATAATAAATGGCTGAAACTTTTCACAATTACATTTTAACTTGATGTAATGGTATAGAGCACAATGTTCATCACCTCCCTTCACTTCTCAGCTGAAGGTCACCCTACAGAACCAGCGGAAGGTCATTGTGAAGTTGATGTCCCTAAAGTGCTATAGATTAAGTTGAGATCTGTCTCAACCAGCATGAACAAGTTCCTATAATGTGGTTTTGTGCAGGAAGAAGCAGGTCGGTCATTAGCAGATTCAGTCAGTGGTGCCAGGCAGTCCTCAAGGGTGTGTTCTCTGTGAGTTAAATGTTTGCACAGAATTAATATGTGTTTGTGCGTGTAGGTGTGTGAAAGAGTCCGAATGGGTCTGACGTGCAGCCTGGGTGCTCTATGGACATTGTGAGAATGGTGTGTGTTTGTGTGTGCGGGTTTGGGAGGCCTGGGAACCTTTCAGTTGTGTTTACCACAGGGAAACCAGTACCAGTGCAAGAACAATGAGCAAAGCTCTCCCTGCCCTCAGTCCAAAGGTCAAACTGTCTCTGATAAAGATATGAACGTGCACACACACACACACACACACACACACACACACACACACATATCTATACACACGGACACACACACACACACACACAAAGGCTCACCAGTGAGCTGCCGACAGTCTGCCCAGGGTGTGTGCCAAGGTTGAGGTCATTATCTACAGCGAGTCCCAAAAGAAACGAAGCATATTTTTGTCCTGCGAATATGTGTGTGTGTGTGTGTTTAAATCACACTTTATTAATGGGCGTGCATATTGTTGACTTCATTTGTCTGATTTTTGGTCGGCCGGGCACCTCCCTTGTGCCATTGTCTCTGTGTGTTTCGATGGAATCAGTATTCCTAAGAGTTACCTGCATTGTGTTTCTATATCTGCCTGTATTTCAGGTTGTTTGTTTTTTGTGGTGCGGACTTGAGTTTGAAGCTCACTGTTTTATGGATCTCCTTAGTTATTCTTTATTTATTTATTTGTTTGTGCTAGCTGTCTACCACACATAGGTATTAGGTAGCATTAGGATAGCACTGTTTGGCACTAAGTAGTAATGAACATTAGCTATTATACAGCTTTGCAGATGTCAGCCAACAGTCCTGGTACTAACCGCATTTGCATTTCCTGTAGGAAGTACCAGTTCTTGAGAGGCAGCAATAGAGTAGTTTGTTTTAGGTTGGCTCTTTGCTTTTGCATAAATGAAATGTTTTAGAAGAGCTTTGATGTTTTCATGATACTCATCTTTTTTGTGCACTAAAATCAAAATATGACCTGTCTTTACAGTTCAAATGCATAAATACATGACACAAAGACCAATCACAATTAAGATGAATTCAGATCTAAATTGCAAAACAGATGACACAATATACAGCTGTTGTCAAAAAAAGTTCAAAATAGATAAAAATATATATATATATATCTCCAAACAAAAGCTGAATTCTTTGTGTGATTGTACAGTTGGTCAGACAAAAATCTGATTATTTAAGAATCTGCTGGCTCACATGAACAGTCTATGCATAGTTCAATTGTCCAAGAGTATTTTTTGTTTTGTAATTAATATATAATAATATATAAAATATATTGTTATTAGTGATTTGTTAAAAAGGCACTAGTTCGATGGTTGGGTAATTAAGAAAAAAAAAAATTTTAGATTCTTTGAGACCTTCCCAGTATTCATTCATTTGGTTAGTTAGTTAGTTAGTTAGTTAGTTGCTTAGTTTCCCTGCCCAGTTACTACTGGTCAATGGTTTGGGGTCAGTAAGAATATATTTATTTTATTTTAAGACTGTCAGCAATTAGCAAGAGCACATTAAAGTGATCAGATCTGTCATTAAAAACGTTTATAATGTTTCACAATATTACAGCTTTTATTGTATTTTAATCAAATAGTATGTGTAGCCTAACAGACTTCTTTCAAAAAAAAAAAAAAAAAAAAAAAAAAAAATGAAGTCTTATAAACCCTTAGCTTTTCAGTTGTATACATATGTGAGAAGTTGACTATTCAACGGTCATGATTGATTCCTATTATGAATATGTGTGTATGTGCGTTCACTCTGCTATGTTATGAATTATTGGCAAGGTTCTCCTCTCTGTTAGCTCTGTTTGGATTCCGGCCATTGACAGGATTTAGTCAACAATTGCTTTGTGAGCAGCCTGATAACAGCCTCTTACACACTCTTTTGCAGAAAGTCCCCATCTTTAAGTTCCAGTGTGGTGTGATATCCAGAGGGTGGGTATCTTTCGCTCATTCTCTCCCTCTTTTGTGTTTGTGATGAACTCGAGTGAGAAGTTTAAGCACATATTGTTCGAGAAGGTCAAGGAACAGGAAAGACAAGAGGACATTTCAACACACCTTTCATCTCTGTCAGTTACACACACTCACACACACACATGCAGAACACACACTAAAGTCTTATTTATACATAAGGTCAGGTAAAGCTGTTTCACATATATATTTAAAATTATTTATTTTATACATTTCTCATAGAACCTCTGAGAAACCTACAGTTTTTTTTTTTTTTTGTTAACTCAGTCATAATCCAAGAAATAATAGACACCCTCTATTAATAACTGTAATCAACTTTGTTTAGAAAACTAATCCCATTTGAAAAGTGCATAACTCTTTGTCTCTAGAAGCCTACTTTGCTCTCTCTTCATGCATGACCTTTATGTTTGCTTTTAAGACATAAAAGCAAATATGACCTGTAGATAAACTAATTTAATAAATTATAAAAAAAACTTGGACCTTTTGAGTGCTGAGAAAATATTTGCTGTTATATATATAATTATATATATAATATTATTCTCCCATCAACCTTTGGTGATTTCTAAATCCACTAACTTGAATGTCCATTCTTTGATTGTTAATTAAAACGTCAACTAGCTTAGGTAAGCGCTTCTGACACTTTGAGGAGGAAAAAGATTGTCTTCCTTTCCTTTTCTCAACATCATCACTCTAGCTTGCCTGATTGGCCAAGGAAGCTTTGCTGGTTAAACTAGTTAAGAAGCATATTGGTAACCATGCAGTATACCATTTACTTATTCATATAAAAATCTGAAAATGTTTTTCCACCTTTCATACTGTTCATTATATATATTTCATGCTGTGTGGAAAAAACAGATCATAGCATCTTAACATGGTTTTTGTAAGCTGGTTCTAGCTCAATACAGTAAGGTTCAAATTGTTAATGGATTAGGTATCAATTAAGTATTTTGACAATGTGCAATCATTATTTCATCGTCATCATCATCAGCTCACTGGTCTGATCTGGCCTGAACCTGTTTTAATACGCTGTGACCTTTAATGTCTCTGATCCGACTGGCTTGGGGTGGAAGAACATTGTGTGCTTTTTCTAAATGAGGTCATCTCCAACTGTATACCAGGTTGTACCAGGACATATTGAGATTGTGTTTGTGTGTTTGTTTGGGCGAGAGAGTAAAGGAAGGTAATTGTGATTAGCGAGAAACGTGTTACCTATGAAGGGGAATTTGGACATGCGACAAGGCCGATCCATCGCAATCGGATCTTTTCCATTTCGACCCGGAGATGAGACCCATCCAAACTCACACAGACTGAGGAAGAGGCTGAACAATAGAGACAGTAGAGATTCCCTTCCTCTCCCAGCGGCATTCCAAAGATTCCCAGTGGCAGGAATCTGGTCCCAGCCCAGGAATCTGGCCCTCGCTCTGCACTTTGATGAGCCCTGTTCCCGATGCTTCCTGAGATTGTGACTCATCTACAAACAAACTGAAAACAACCTGAGTGAGAGATGGAGAAGGACAGAAGGAGAGGGCGGGAGAGAAAGAGTGATGGGAAAATAGAGAGAGAGACTGAGACTGGACCACAGGATGTCCTGTTTTGATTAGCGTTAGCATCTCTGCTCCCCCTGAAGAAATATTATTCTAACAGTTTTGGGAGCACTGTCTTCACGCTGCTTGTCTTCCACACACATGCTTCCCTTCGAAGTGCCCTGATACTCTTACTGTTAATTTGTGAATTCCATGTAACTGGATAGGAGCTGTGTTTTTAGCAAAGAGGAACATGCTAATGTTGTGATTACCATTACAGAACACAAAGATCCTGCGCTAAAGACCAGTTTAAATGTGCATGAATTTCATGAATCAGGCTGGTTAGTGGTGGTCTAGCTGCATGATCCTACTGATGAAGCTACATGGTCAAGGAAGTTTTATTGGTTTAACTTGTCAAGGAGTCTATTAGTAGCCATGCAGTTTGTAACTGCATAATTTAATTCAAAATAATGCTTGCTTATTTATGTATGCATTTATGCATTCTACCTTTTACTTGTTTCAGTATTAGATATTAATCTGTGCATGTGCATTTTCTCTATTTTTACATTTAGATTGCCTTTGTCATCATATAATGTAATCTTATCAAAACTCAAAATGATTTTCATACTGTATATTTTATATATAGATGGATGGATGGATAGATTGATGGATCGATATATTGATATATATTGATGCTGTAAAAAAAAAGAAAACCTTATACAAGTTTAGGTAGTTAAGACTGGTAGTTAAAAGCCTGGTTTACAGCTCTAATGGTACAAATTTCCAAAAAGGTTTGATTTGTTAGGGTAGTATTGCATTATGGTATCATTAACTAAAACAATTTAACAATTTATCTAGGTTAATGCTAATTTTGAAATATAAACTATTGTTCATTGTTACTTAATGTTTGTACATAAATATATACATAGTACATAAAACAAAATGTATGAAATAATGTGACTGTTTTCATTGTTAATTAATGTTAGGTCCATTAAATTGAACCGATACAGTAACTAAAGTAATTAACTAATGCAGCTAATGAGCACAAATGAAATTCAAAATGTTTAATATTAGTGGTGGGCCATTATCGGCGTTAACATGCTGCGTTAACGCGAGACTCTTATCGGGCGATAAAAAAAATATCGCCGTTAATCTATTCTCAAAGTTGGGTGTGATGACTTTCACCTTGATATTTTAACCGACTCGCTGAGACCAGCTTAAAAAGATGCTCAGGACAGTTGACGGGCCACTGCTGCGCATCGTCACGAAATCTTATCTTCTTCGCGTGTTTTTAAGACATACAGCTTGTCGATTTAAACATTAAAGCATCCAAAAACAAGACGCGGAAAAGCTGAACAGAGTAAATGTAGGTTTGATTGTATATTTTATTTTTACATTGAAGACTATCCAGTACTATATTACATTTAATTATTTGGTTTCTGTACCTTGACACCTACAAACTTGAAAAAAAAAAGTAAACATTGTGTAAATAGCACAAATAAATAAAAATAAACGAACATACAAATTAAACAATTTCAGACAGGGCCTACTGGTACAACCTTCACCGGGTCCCCGCTGACCCCAGCTACGGCATTTCGAATGAGCCATTTTAATCTAGATCACAGTGAGATTAATCTAGATTAAAAAATTAATCTATGCCCACCACTATTTAATATACAGTAAGTAGAAGTTAACGTGAATAACAGATTAATAAAAGCTGTTCAAGTATTGCTCACTGTTTGTTCATGATACCAAATGCATTAACTTATGTTAACAAACGGAACTAATGAATATGCAATCACTCTAACAAAGTTAATCAGGTTAATACCAGATTTCCTAAACTGGTAAACCATCTAGAGCAGTTTAGACAAGCTATTGGCCAGCTTGAACTAGCTAAAAACCATGTAAAACCAGCTACCAGCTGTTTTTTTCTCCAGAAGGATGACCAGCCATGCTGCGATTCATTCAACAGGGAGATGGAGATACTGAGCACTGGTGTGTGTGTGTGTGTGTTTGTTTTTGACACATAGTCACTGTTTTACTGTAGTTCACTGCTCCCTATAGCCTAGGCCCCATGGAACAGATGTTTGACTCCTTAGGGCCTCAACCCAGTTTCTTTCTGTCAGGCAGACATCAAGTCAGTGGACCTTAGTGCTTGCTGGGTCACTAGCAAAGCTGTGTAAATCTCTGTTTGAATGTGTGTGTGAGAGAGAGCATGTGCGTCTTTGGACCTTTGTGTTTAGCGGGTCATCAGAGAAGCTAATGAATTTTATCTCACTGTCCATCTCTCACACAATCACACACACACACACACACAAACTTGTCTGGAGATTCACATTTCTGTCAGATCTCCCCAGCTCTGCTGGTGCCCGGCCTGGGCTGCCGTTTAAATTTAGCTCCCTGTCTGAGCCCAGCCTCCTGGGAGAAATGAACGAGGGGAGTGAAGACTGAGCAAACGGCTGAGAGTTTGGGAAAATGAGGGAGACGTCTCATCTCATTCGTCAGTGAAAAGAGATACTGCGCTGACATATAGTGTAGTGTCAGCCAAGCACAACACTGCACCCAGACACACACACACACACACACATACACAGTTTAGTGTTATAGCAAGAAGACAAGCTGGCAGACTCACTATAGTTCAGGCTGATGGAATTATTTGAAACATTCTTGTATTAATATATTGTTGTTATACAGATGAAGACATGATTTCATCCAGGGCCGTGCACAGACCTTTTGAGGGGCATGTGCTGAAACTGAAAAAGCCCCCCCCCCCCCCCCCTTTTTATATCAAGATTATTTAGTAAGCCTGCATAAAAGGAAGAAATGGTCACATCTTCATGACAAATTCAATAACACAAAATAATAGTCTCAAAAGCTTTAGATTTATTCACGATTAATAACAACCATAATAATAATATTAGATAATTAGATAATATAGATAAACAGGGTTTTAAGGGCTTCTTTAAACCTAATACAACAGCAACCTTCTGTGAGCCATGTATCTGGCAAAAATTTGATACTGTGGTGGACCAGGGATGTTGGTCTCTTGAAGGTCTCTTATTCACTACACTTTCCCTAAAATAAGCCAGCAATGAAAAAATACATACAAATAGTGAAAATTACAGTTGCAGTGAAAAGCATTTCTGAAGGATCACGTGACACTGAAGAGTACTGAACTGGAGTAATGATGCTGAAAATATTAAAATAGAAAACAGTTATTTAAAATTGTAAAAATATTACACAATATTACTGATTTTGCTGTATTTTGGATCAAATAAATGAAGCCTTGGAATGAATCATGAATTACATTCTGCATGATAAAATATAAAGATTTCAGTGATCTTCTGTAATTTTTTTAGTTACTACTACATTACTGTAGTAAAACAATGTTTTACAACATTTTATACATGTGAGGACGAGCGGAGAGTATACCATAACATGATTAGCCTAAATGTTAATAAATTAAGTGTATCAGCAATCATAAATCAAAGAAGAAATTTATTATCAGGTCACGAGGATCACTCGTCGCTTTGTGTAAGTTCCAGTACGAAACAGCGGGGGGGCGCACCTGTTATGATTTTCTGATGGTAAAAACAAATTATATGTTGTTGTATTACTTATCAATATATCGTTTTTGACCAGCGAATGTGTGCAAATGTGATTTTTTTTTTCTGTCCGTCATTAAAACGGCATCACATTACATTTTCATCTAGGTTACAAACTAGTTTTTTTTAGCTATATAGACGGAGCGCTCAATTTTTCCTGTGGTAAAATGCATTTGGCCAAAATAGCATTTTATAAAAGATGAAATGCAACTGTATGCACAGGCTGTGTTGGCTATGTATTGGCTATGACTAGATGGCAAATGCTAGCCCTCTCTCTCAGGCGACGTCCCACATGTCTCAGTCAGTGAGTCAGTCAGACATCAAATAAATAAAATATGAGCCTTTATAGACATAGTGTTTAGTAGTACTTATTCAAACAACAAGATATTTATTTACCCTTCGCAAAACTTTGTTCAGCTCAGCTGGTGTCTACTGTGCGGCTGCTGTGGAACTTCAATTGATTCAATGAATATATAGAGGGGGCGGAGTTATCAGCTTACTGACAGCTTGAGGATCGAATAAGATTTACACAAGCTCGTTTTAAGAACTTTCATTTGCTAAATATTTGTAAAACAGACAGACAGACGTAAAGGGTGACCAATAGCATTGATAAAAAAAAAATAAATAAAAAAACACCACCAAAAAAGGGCACTTCGGAGTGTAAGGGCAAAAAGGGCATGTGCTCTGCACAGGTTGAGCCCTACCTGTGCACGTGCCTGATTTCATCAACCGTTTCTAATTTCAAGAATGCATTTTGGGTATTCTTTATGCTTCGACTTAAAATAATAGTTCACTCAAAAATGAAAATTTGCCAGCCATATTGTAAATTTCTGTAGCTTCACACACACGCGCGTACACACTTTCGTTACACCTGTCTGGTCTCATACAGCAGCTGCAGTTGTGTGTGTGTGGGTACCATAGTATGCCCATCAATCGCTGACAGCTGACAGTTTAATCTGAGCATTCAGTAGGTCATTACTGAGCATCGAGAGCAGCCAGTCGCATCAGCGATCAATGACAAAGAGCGAGAGAGAGACCAGTGAGGGCAGCACGGAGAAGGATCAGCTAGCCCAGTGTGTGTCAGAGATATGTTCGTAGTTATGGATGTGAAGGTCAGCTTTGGGCAGCTGACAAACAGGCTGTCGTGTACGCAAAGATAAGAGGTGAGCACCTGCACACGCACACACACACAAACTTTCTTGAGACGGTAAAACAAGGCACATCTGCGCGCGCACACACACATAAAATCTATCACTCAGATTTGATTGAGAATGCTCTGGGAGAATTTGATGTAGATGTCTGCATATAAATTCCTCATACAAGACTCACATTGTGTGTCTGTTTGATTTAACATATATTTGAAATATATGTATGATTTATATGTTATAATAAAATGGTATCCATCAAAATTTAATGGTTTCTGTGGCACCAGTCAGTCCCTCCCCCATCAGAACATTTTGGAAACGACCCGTAGTAGTCAGAACCTTCCCATGTTTACATGACTCCCTAAAGACAGACAGAATCCTGTTAACTGAAGACATTCCTCACACTTTATGAGTGATATCGTGTTTCATATGCCAATGAATGTCACTGTAACCGGGCTCATTGATGGGCCTGACAACAGTTTTGGCTGCTGGTCTGCTCAAGCATTCCATCCTGTGTCACAGAGAGGGAAATGGATGGGGAGAGATAGAAAAGAAGACAAGACAAGAACAGATCGTAAGATAAATGGGGATTATAGGGTAAAAGATGGTGAATGAAAGGCTGTTTTTCCTCATTTATGTAATTCAAATAAATAAATATCTACACATTTCTTTTTTACACTGTGATTTATATTTAAAAAGGTAAATGTAAAACAGTTACTACTGATTTCTATTGAATTTTATTTTCATAAAAAAAAAACCTTCAACATTGATGATAATAATGGGAATGTTAAGTAGCAAACAACATGTTTGAATGATTTCTGAGGGGTCATGTGACAGGCTGTATTACAGAAAAATATTTATTTTATATTGTAATTACCTTTCACAATATTAATGTTTTATTGTACTTATCCAATGAATACAACTTTAAAGTAACACTCCACTTTAAAAAAAAAAATAGGCTCATTTTCCAACTCCCCTTGAGTTAAACAGTAGAGTTTTACTGTTTTCGAATCCATTCAGCCGATCTCCGGGTTTGGCGGTAGTACTTTTAGCTTAGCTTAGCAAAGATCATTGAATCTGATTAGACCTTTAGCGTCTCGTTCAAAAATGACCTAAGAGTTTCCATATTTTTCCTATTTAAAACTTGACTCTTCTGTAGTTACATCATGTACTAAGACCGACGGAAAATAAAAATGCGCGATTTTCTGGGCTGATATGGATAGGAACTATCCTTTCATTCCAGTGTAATAATCAAGGAACTTTGCTGCCGTAGCATGGGTGATATTACTCAGTGCCTGAAAATAGTCCCCAGCTTGTATGTGTAGTTGCATCAATAGCAGAGTTGCTGGGGACTATTTTCGGGCACTAAAAATGCTACCACCAGACCCGGAGATCGGCTGAATGGATTTGAAAATGTTAAAACTCAACTGTTTAACTCTAGGGGAGTTGGAAAATTCGAATATTTTCAAAAAATGTGGAGTGTTCCTCCAAGAATAGAAATCTGATGCACCTCAAACTATTGAACGGTAATATATCTGATAAATGTGGGAAACTGTTAGAGCCTAGTTAAAGAATGACCACCGTCCTGTATAAAGCCAACATTTTCTGACTCTAGTGCTTTCTTGTCGCTGACCTTTAACCTCTTCAGTTTGATGAACTGACCATGAACATCAGGGTTCCCACTGGCTCAGTCCCCGCCCCACGTTTTTATCTCTTCATCTTTCACTCCCTCATCTCTGCTGGTCCCATATTCATAAATCTGTTCTTTAACCATAACTCACTCTGTTTTTAGGAACAATGATGACTGATGAACACTGAGCATTAAATAAACATTCCTCACCAAACTTTTTAGTTTAGACTGTTCTGTAGAACCAAATTGAGTGCTGCATGCCAGTTTGTCTCAGAAGTGCGTAATTCGATCGATGTTTTCTTTTGAAACTAGTTGCACAAAGCTGAGCGTTATCAAACTTGTCAGACAGAAGGAAAAGAAAAAGACGATATCGAATGATATTTCGCTCACGTCTCGCTATTTCATTTGGTGTCAGCGTTTAATCGGATCGCTGTAGAGCAGAATTCCGCCCAGACCGAAGCATTAATCCAGTAAATGGGAGTGTTTGGATTTGAACGGCGCTATGGAGAAATGTAATTTCTCTTCTCTCTGATTTGATCAGGAGCGAGCGAGCGAGCGGGTGGATGGACGGGTGTAAATGTTTAAAGAGGGAGTGGGCGAGGAAAGGAAAGGGGGGAAATTATATTACAGGTATTCCCCGTACTCACGGCAACGCACGCAAAGCATTGTGGATGTTAATGCAATTCTCATTTCAGCACCTGCGCTGATTGGCCGGTGTGCAGGCGAGGTGAGAAGTGATGTGTGTTTGTGTGTGTGTCATGCATACAAGTGTACATCCTGTTTGATCATGGAGTCAGAATGTCAAAACCACGACATGACATGATTATACCTCCGGTCAATAGTGCGTGTATGTGTGTTTTGTTGTTTTGTACGTCTTAAACTACACAGAACTCTGGGACGTATTGATTTGTCTGGACTCGGCAGCACATTCATTGATGTGTCTGTCTGTGTGTGTGGGAGGAGGTCAGCTGTGGGTGAGAAAAGGGATTCATATATTTAATCGGCCAGTTTTGTGGAGAAAAGGCAGGAGGAGATGGAAGAAGAGAGAAAGAGATGTCTGACACTCACTCTTTTATTTTTAGGTTTTAGGGTCTGACAGACTCTGGCAGGATTCAAAGGGTCAAGGATCTGTGACCTTTGGTGTTCATAGCTACTGCTGCAGGTTTTTACCATCCAATCTTCTGAAGTCAAACAATAGCTTCGTGTGATGGACAGACTAACATTTAAGTTGGTATCCCAAGAAAATTTTCACCTTCAGTGAGTTGTTAGCTGAGGACCCAATCAGTCTGATTCATAAATTTTGGTTTTGTGAACTGAATCAACTGACTCATTGACATTGACAAAAATTCTAGATGTTTATCTCATGAGCTCCATTGTGGATGCCAGTATTTTCAGTAAATAACAACTTTTCATTTTGTTCATCCCACAAAACTATCATATGGAGTCGTTGTTCAAATCTTCTTTTATGTTCCACAAAAGACGGAAAGTCCCACATTTGGAAGAACATGAGGGTGGGTAACGTTTTAAATAATAAATAAATAATGAAATTTTTGGCTAAACTCTCTCTTAAATAACTCAGTTACATTTGGGACATTTCCAGAAGATATTGTTATATGTCAGTATATGGCAAATCATGTTTTATATATAATTGCACTGATGACTTTTTACAATATCTCTGTTGATCGTCAAGTTTTATGATTTCTCAGTACTGGCAGTGAATACACACTGGCAAAGATTAGCGTTTAACTCCGTTCAAAGCATTTTTTTGCCAACAAGCTAGCTAAGTGTTTCATATGTCTAGCTCTTAAAAACATGAATACTGAGACTGGCTTGAACATATGAGTGAATCTCACAAAGAATCTTGCACACAACATTTTTCAGAAACACACACACAGACTTTTTGCGTTTTTGCATTCGTTTCATGATAATCACATTTTCCCACTTATTCTTTTTTTTTTTCATATTAAAATAAGCATAAATTGAATATGGTATGATTTTGTGAGCCACCCCTATATTTCCTATTTTGCCATTGCCATTAATGTATTAAATATCATGAAATATTTATTTTATATTCTTATTTTTTATTTTATAATTACATTTTTATAGTTTATATTTTATAAAAAAAATATATATATATACTGTATTCATCTATTTATTTATTATTATAATTTTTTAAGCCATAACTGGTGCCTCTTCCAAAAAATGTGTAAAGCACATAACGGTTCCACATATAATATAGCAACAGAGTGTATTTATGTGCTGAAATATTGTAATATATTTACAAACTGCTGGTTGAATTCCTCAGCGTTGGTTCACAGTTCATTTTCTTTAATTCGCCCTCGTTTCATTCTGTTCTGCACTAACTCTTGTTTTTCCCGCAATATTTCATCATGCCATGTTTTATGTTTCCCTTTTTACTTTTTTATACATTGTTCTCCCTTTCACTCGTCTTTTTGTAATTTCAGTCCAATTATTTCTGTCCCTAGACTTCATTACTCATGTCCTTGTCAGAAACCAACACAAACCTCATTGAGTATGCATTGACAAACATCGGTACATGTGGTCACAGTAACAAAAGCTCATGGATGTAGCAGTGTTCGCTCACACACACACACACACACACACACACACACACACTCATAGGTATGGAAGTCATCAGCTGCGTGTCAGAGGTCAAGCTCATTACCCAGCTCTAGTGAAAACTTTTAAACCTGCATTTAATATGGGGCCATGATATAAGCTCCTCTGTCTACGCACACACACACACACATCATGCTCCGTCTCTTCATATTTGCAGGTATAAATCACACAGGGCCCCACATACCACTTAAAAACCTTTCCATACACACACGTACACACTATGTAAACTCTATGTTAAACACTTACTCTGTAAACGATACAATCTTCCTCTGCGGCAAATCATTTGTGAGATATATGTTTATGTATCTTTTCTGAATTCCTAAAAATTCTATTTAAATGTGACTTTTAGATTAGGATCGGTCAGATTTCTGTTCTGTTTGAATTGGGACGTGTGTGTGCGTGTGCGCGCGTGCATGTTTGGCGTGTACATGACGGGTGTTTCCTGACATTAAACATCTCTGCATAAAGCCATTAGAGAACAGGGGCTCTATTCATTCACACTGGCGTGATTAACATACTCGGACACACACACACACAAACACAGACACACACGCTCAAGCATGTACTTGTCCACACACACCTTTACACACCAACAGCCACATATAAAACACAAAACACATTTTAGGTCTCTTACTCATGGCATATACATGCACATATATAAATGGTGCATGATTGTGACATTTTAAAATAAGTATGAACTGATCTGTCAAAAGAATTTGTAACTTTAAAATGCACACTCATACATACACGCATAAACTTTTGAGGGTGCCATTTCGGTAGGCCACAATGTGGCTGACATGTGACATTAAACAAGCGTACCTGTTCAAAGGCCATTTTGGTGGTCGAGACCTGGCTTGTGTATTTGTGTGTGTGTTGGGTGGAAACCAAAGACCAAACTGGCTCTAGACATAAACGCACACAACCTGTGCTCAAAGAAGGCAACTTTACCTGTGTGAATGTGGGACTGGCTAAGTTTAGCATACAACTTAATGTTATTTTTAGTATTTATGCTGTGCACTGTGTGTAAGCTTTTTGTACAACAGAGCACACTTCATGTTCCCACAATGCATTGTGCTAAAGTTCATCTTCCATTTCTAGTGTGACAAATGATCCAGAGCTGCTTTATCTCTTAATTTTATTTAATTTTTTATTTACTTGATGTATTATTATTTTTAACATTTATTAAAATATTAATTAGTTTTTGTATTTTTCTTTGATTTTGAACAGCTCTCTAATGTTATTATTATTCATTGTATTATTTATTAAAATGTTTCAGATTTTTGTTCATATTTAACGTCTATTTTTTATTATATTTATTTAATCGATTATTAATGTGCTTATTAGTATATTTGTTTATTATTCGATTTTTACGATCTCTCCATTTTAAGAACGCAATATTGAACAAACTAACAAAAGATGAGAAATGGATGACACTTGCTAAATAAAACATTGTAATAAGGTCATATGCAGCATTTGAAAAATGCTATGATACTATGATAATGTGTTCTGTGTTGATATACTGTATATACAGTAAGCAGTAAACTAGTATTGCATTTCAAAACACAACTTCATTTATTTAGCAGTGTAGATGCAAGTGGGTGCTGATGGGAAATGTAGCTTAAATTGGACACATCTTTATTTGCATTAAATCTATTATGAGTGTGATTTTATGATTTATGTATAAAAATGAGAAACATTTACTGACCCTCATGTTACTCCAAACCTGAGTTGTTTGTCTATATAATTAAAGTCAATGGTTGTTGGAACCCAATATTCATTAAAATACTGTATTTTCTTCTGTGTTTTGCAGTAGAAAGAAATACAGGTGAGTAAATGATGACAGAATTTTCTCTTTTGACTGAGTTGTGTTTGTTTGCATGAACCACATCCTCAGTTTCAGATTTCAACCTAAACCCATTAAACTTTCTCTCGTTCTGTCAGCCAGTGAAAGTCAAAGACACTCTGTTAAAACTACGACATACTGCATCCACTTACATTATACAAGCAGGTGTGAATGTGTCTGTGCTCATTTGTGTAGATGTGTGGAGTGCATGTATATTTAACATACTCCAACCAAATTATACAAATTCAACAGGAGTGTGAGCAATTTCTCAAATAATCCAACAGCTCAAGCTATACTGGCAAAAGTCTATCCATGCTTATTATTATTGAAAATAATAATCACAGTAAGACACTGCATATTTCAAATGATATGGATAGACTTTGACCAGGATATTTGCCCTATTGTACATACTCGAGTTCTGTGGCAGTAACAAACTTCAGAACTCAAGGGGGAGACAGCGTTACCATTGTGTGTGTTAATAAAGAATACGTGAGTTATATTCTGAAATGCAACAGTGCATGAAATCACTGAAAAAAGAAGCAGATTTGCACGCTTGCGTATTTAAATATGTTTCTGGCCTTACTATCACCATAAGGAAAAGCTTCGCCTTGTTTGTGTTTTTAACCCAGAATAATTTAGCGAAAACATGATACTCAGTTCCTTAATCTCCCTCGCTATGGGTACATGAGAGTAAAGGTGTGTCTTTTCTTCAGTTTTGACCTCTGAAGTGGAGATCGTGATCTGTGATTATAGTGGCTTATAAATAGGCCTGTTACCTGCATCCTGATTGGATGATTGGCTGTTTTATGAGCGACGTGATTGGCTGCGACAGTGAAGTGATACAGAGTGATGAAGGGCACGTAAACAGAACATCCACCTGCTCCTCCATCAACCCAAAACCGCTCAACCATCACACACAATTGTATGAAAACAGAAAGAGATAAAAGTGGAATAGATATTTTTATGCTTGAGACAGAGATAAATCTGGTTCTTACACGAAAACGTAAAATCTACTATACGTATTTTAATGTGTGCGTATACTTATAATATTTTTCAGTTAAAAAGTTAATTAAATATTATCTGAAGATGTATTCTTTAAGTTCCTGTCCCTTCTTTCCATTTTCTCCTTCGCACCATCTTTCCATCCATCACTGTCTGATAATCCCCTTTTTCCAAACACTCCTGCTTTTTACACTTTTTGTCACTTTCTCAATCTTTGCACTCATTGGGGCCCCTCACTGTCCTGCCATCTCTCTCTCTCTCTCTCTCTCTCTCTCTGTGGGAAAGGCTAGTAGATGAGAGAGTGTGTGTAGGTCATTCTACGCCTCTTAGATTAGCTGCTGCTAAAGCACTATTGTGTGCTGAATGGCGGTCTCTTCCTGCTGTCACTCAAAGGCCGGCTCCGCCCGCTGCCTCTTCTCTAAGAAGCTTATCTCCACTGAAAGGAAAGGGGGAATGGAGAGAGGGAATGTAATGAACCGTGTTTTTCAGCAAACGACAGAAACCTGGGGCTGGGAGGACAGAGGACAGCTGCAGCATACCCTCCCACACCCCTTCCCTTTCTCCCTGTCCCTCTAGCTGTCTTTCTTTAACTCATTCTTTATTTCCTCTTAATCTCCCACTGTCAATCCGTCATTTGCCCCCTCTGTCAAAGTTCCGGCCAAAGTTTCTGTCCGTCTTTTATTCTGTCTTACATCCTGTCTATTCAGCGTTCAATCTTTTTGTATTCTGTCTATCCGTCATTTTATCAGTTGTCCTGTCTTTCGTTATGTCCATCGTTCTACCTATCACTCGCTCTGCCTTGCATCTTTCGTTCTAACTTTTGCGTTCTATCCGTGATTCTGTCAGTCACTCTATCTCGTGTTCTATATCTCCGTCATACTTTCTTGCATTTAATGTTGCGTTCTATCAGTCCGTCATTCTATCGATCAAATGCTCAGTCTTCCATTCTCTATGCATCGATCTATTCATTCACCAGTTCTATCATCATCCATCGTTCTATATATCCATTTATTGTTATGTACTATTTATCCACTGTTCTGTCTTTTGTCCTATTCATCTATCATTCTATCTTTCCTTCTATCCATCTTTCTCACTTTGGGTCTTTATTATGAATCTTTTAATCTACCTACTCATAATTTTATCTTTCGTTATTTCCATTGTTCTAACGAACTGTCGTTCTATCTTCCATTCTGTTCATCTTTCATTCCGTTCTGTCTTGTGTTTTCTCTTTCTTTGTATCTTTCCTGTGGCTCAGTGGTAGAGCATTGAATTAGCAGTGCAAAAGGTTGTGGGTTCAATTCCCAGGGAACACACATACTGATTAAAAAAAAAGTATAGCCTGAATGCACTCTAAGTCACTTTGGATATAAGCGTCTGCTAAATGCATACATTTAATGTAAATCGAATCTATCTACCCATCGTTCTTTCTTTCGTTCTAACATCCTAGCTTTCATTCTGTCCATCATTCAAACTATTTGTTCAATCCGTCAGTCATTCTTATATTTATTTGTATCTCGTTCTCTTTCATTCTATCTACACATTATTCTGTCTAACATTATATCTAATGTTCTATGTTTCATTCCATCTGTCTATAGTTCTAACTTTTGTTCCACTTATCTGTAATCCTATCCTTTTATCCTTTTTACTGTCTTTGTTCTATTTAGCCATCATTCTATCTTTTATCTTACAAATGTTCTTTCTTGTTCACTCCTTTTTTTAATGGTTAAATAGAGTGCTGTCTCATGTATCAGGTTTTTCTGAGTGATCTGTGTGCAGTCAATCTGCAGGGTGCTGGAATAGACTTTACTAGAGGGGGGCATGCGTTTGTGTGTGTTGGGGGGTGTATTTTTCTTTTTTGTGGATGTGCCTCTTGTTCCTGTTCAGCCGTCTGTGTGCTCCCGGGCTGCCTGCTGGTGTCTCGCACTTTTTGTCTCGGTCTGTTTGAAAAGGGGAAAGTTTAAGTGCTGCACGTTCTCAGAGTGAGTTGATGAACAATGCGCCAGGGTTAAGCAGCAGGACCCATCTGAGTGTGTGTGTGTGTGTGTGTGTGTGTCTACCATTGCTCAGAGCATCTTAGTGTGTTTGCATGTTGCATATTTGTACATACAGTACTTGTTTGTCTGTTTTTTACAATATATCAAGGCACCATCTATAAAAGAGACATCCATCTCAGTGGCTGTCAACTTTAACCTTTAACCCCCATGGGTCAGTACATGGCCTGGTTCTTTTGGGCCTTGTCAGAGTGTCGAGTGGTTCAGAGTAAGTGTGTGTGTTAGGGATTCAATTGAAGTGATGTAATCATGCTGTGCTGGAGGACTCAATGGTCCATTTGGACTGTCCATTGATATGTGTGTGTGTTTGAAGTAGGTCATGTGTGTTATAGAGTCTTTGGGGAGGACAGGAAAAGTCTTTAGGAAGGAAAAGAACAAGCCTGTAGGAAATAAATTTGACATATTAGAGCTCTTTAATAACTCTTTTTTTTTCCATGACAGCAAATAGAGAGAAAATGTAGAACAATCTAGCATTTTTTTGTCTTCTACAGATACAGAAATGATCGCAAAAATTTCTCAAATTGAACTCAAATTTATAATCAAATTCTAAAGACCTGTTTTCCATGTTATGTTTTCTGCATTCTATTTATATCTCCATACTCTTGTTTTATGTACTGTCTCATTGTTTTGTGAAAACATAACTTGGAACCTCTGAGCAATACCATTTTTAATGTTACATGTATACATGTTGATATATATATATAAATGTGCAATTTAAATGAATATGTTAGCAAACTGTTTAACGGATGCAGTTCGACAATTTTGATGTCCAATGTCAAATCTATATTCTGATGCTAAACCAGCTGAAACAACTGGTCTACGTTAAAAATAATATAAAAACAGCAGTCTTCCTTCTCTTTTCTCATCTCCTGTCCTCTCATCCGTGAGCCAGGGTTAGGTGGCACATTGTGTTGTGGACGCTGAGTGGATTTGAAGGTTCTTTTTCCGTAAACATGTGAAGGCCTGTTGAGGGGGAACAAAAGGGAAGAGAAGGGCCTGTTTGGTTGGGTCCTTTTACTCTAAATGGACATTCTGTCCGCGCATGGCTCAGCCTTCAGAAAACCGTCCTCACCCGCAATTACCATTTCTATCGGCCGGGGCCGAAGATTATGCTTTTGGGTGTTCGTCTGAATTTCTTCCAGTGGATTCACTCACTGAATGTGACACGTTTTGTGTCACTCCACACACCCCTCGAGCGGATTGAAAAAAGTTTTTCTCCGTTCTCCCCATCTCGCTTTTGCTTTAGAGGATAAGAATCCTGCTGGTGAATAGATAGCAAATCTCCTCAAGGTTAAGACTTAACCTTCGCCTCTGTCCTGACTCCGCCCCCAAGCCCTGCTCTCAAACCAATCATGATCAGATGATTAGTAAACAATGCCAGGGTGTGTGACGGACAGGTAGGAGCCTCTGCGGGATTGGCTGACTTTGCTTTTGTGCCCGTTCGCTTCTGTTCCAGAGCACCGCGTGTATTCACGGGAACGCACACACATAAGTGCAAACAAAAAGTGAAATTACTATTCAGTTGGAATGGTGCCATTCATCTTTGTCAAGTGCGGACGCGGTCCCGACAGGCCTGCGTTAGGCCGCTCCCAAGTCCAAATTAATTCCTTGTTTTGCATCAGCTGAATTTGGACAAATCCAGGAGGATAGCGTGATTTCTCTCTCCGTCTGCCTGGTGCTCTCGCCTGGTTTAATGTGGTAATTCCAACTGATTTGGCTGAGCAGACGCCATGCGTCTGTGTCAATATTTACTGCCTAATTCACAAAGAGCAGGAGAGAGATATGAAAACAGAAGTGAAATAACCCAAATGTAGCAATGCAGGAGGGACAGAGCAAACCAAACAGAGAGAAATGAGGAAGGCAGTAAAATGCAGAGATAGAAAAAAGTGAAAGTTAAAAGAAGAAGGAAAGGGCAAGGATGCAAAATCAAAGTCACACGGATGAGTGGGAACAGAGATGATCTGAAATGTTTGCAGTGAAGGAAAGCAGAGCGTGTAGTTTGTGGTATGTTCTGTTGGACTGGAGCTCAGGCTGAGGGGTAATGCTGCAATATTCACAGACATATTTGATATCACACAGTTATTATAAACGCAGTTTGACCTGGAATCTGCACCTGCAGAAAGTTGCCCACAGAATTGGAATGCCTGCCATTCACTAAGTGTTATGCATCTGTTGCACCTAGTTTGTTGTTGTTGTTGTTGTTTTATAAAGTACTTTTGTCTACTTTTACTTTTTATTGTCAGATATGGTTCCATAAAGAACCTTAAAAATCCATGGAACATTTCTGTTGTACAAAAGGTTCTTAATAGTGGAAAAAGGTTCTTCAGGTTATTATCTCCACACAAAGAATAAAGGGATTCTTTTCAGAACTGAAAATGTTCTTCTAAAATGGTTTAATTGCACTGCTGTGAAAATGTCCTTTTGGCACCTATATTTTTATAGTGTAGTGTAGGCCTGTTTTTGACTATTTTCAAGGTATGACAGAACTTGATTTTATAATACTGGACATATTTTCCTCTTTAAGATACATTATATTTAGTTGGAAGTCATCCTAGGTAATTACTGTTATTGAGTTTGGAAGTTGTAAGGAGTAAATTATGCTCATCACATTAATACATTGATTTTATTTTGATTTAAGGGTAACGTAAGTTGAAAACACACAGAGCAGTGTGAAAAAAAACACTGTGTCTCTTTTGTCTCTCTCTTTTTTTATTTTCTGTCTTTTTAGTTCTTGTCTTTTTAATAAGCCATATTTACAGCATGTACATCACTATGCATATGTCTGTCAATGACTCTATTCTAGTCTGCTGTCGGTGGTCTGTGCTCAGTGGGTGTAGGATGCTGCTGGCTTGTGGAAGGTATTTACTTTAGGAGACACTGTGTGTGTGTGTGTGTGTGTTTGTGTGTGTGTGTGTGTGTGGAATGCATATTTCAAGACGTTCTCACTGGTAGATTTTGATGCTGTTTTAAAGAGAGGCTTGTTGGCTAAAAAGGGCTCCTGGGTTAAATTTACGATTG